>NC_060951.1:58344490-58391779 GCF_022045245.1 Lucilia cuprina | reverse complement strand
TTTCTTTACAAAAAATAAAAATTTTATAAAAGTAAAAATTGTAAAAATATACTCATGGTGTAGGGTATCATATGGTCGGCCATGCCCGACTATACTTTCTTACTTGTTATATGTTATTCCTGGACTTAAAGAAAAACTCATAAATATTTGTATTTCAGTTATTATGATTATTGTAATAAAAAAAATCACACAATAACCAACATTATCATCTTCAACAGCAAAAACCAAGAAAAAAAGTGTGAGGCATGTTAAATAATTTTTTTTTATTTTATTTTTCTGTTTTACTTCTTGGACAACAATTAAAAACGTAATGTTACATAAAATTAAAGATTTTTTTTTGTCAGTTGTTGTCTATGGCTTTGTTTTTACTATTGTTATATATATATTTTTGTTTGTTGGTTTAAACTAAATAAAACGTGTAATAAAATGAACAAGTGCGAAAATTTTTTAACTATACGCTTCAAAAGTTTTTTATTTTTTTTTTAAATTTTTTTTCGATGCTTTTTTTCCTCTTCTTTTATATTTGTCTTGGAGTCGTCTTTTAATTTTAAATATAACGGTAACATAAATGTTGACGGCAATGAGGAGGTTTAACTTCCTCATCATCATCATCGTCATAATCACTCATTAAGCCGTCCGTGTTTTTGTTTTCTTTTGTTTTATAGATTTTTACTTGTAATTATTAAGTTTTTTTGGAGCATTATGGTTTTAAAGTAGATTATTAGGGGTTGTCTGTGTGTCTGTGTGAGAAATTTTGTGCAAATTTATTTTCTATTTAATTTACATATTAAATATGAAATTCTAATTATATTTTACAAGTTGCAAACTTGTAAAAGGTGTTAATAATATTATTGTGAGAATTTTGTTAAGCATTATAATTTAAAAAAAAATCATAAAAATTGTCAGGTCATGTTGTGATGTATGCAGTGGTTATATAAATTTGCATTTAAAATGCAAACTATAATCTGGACTAACCCAGTAAAAGAGTGGATTGAAAAGTATAGAGTTATGATGCAAATGATATCAATCTCAACTACTAATATATTAGCATTTAAATAACGCTCGCTTATATGTAAGTACTTAAATAATCACTTGCAGATAGAGTGTTAAAAGGGAATTTTATTTAATTATATATGTATGTTGTATGTTTCTTCGTATAAGTCTTTGGCCCCTAATCTGCATTTCAATTCGAATCGAAATTTTCTTCGATTGGCAACTTTGGTATTCTGTATTTCTATTCGACTCTCCGCCACATAAACAACAACTTACTAAAACGTAGATACGATCGTAGCGCAGAATACACACATTCGTAAAGCATTGTAACGAAATGGAATTGCTTCTTCTTTTTCTTGCGATTCAGTTTTTTGCTGAAATAACATTTTTCGATCGTTGCGTAACTGAATGAATCGGGCGCTGATATTTAACAAGAATTAATTAAGCAAGATTTGTATGATACGATGATTAAACTGTTAAATCTAAAGCACGGAAAATTTATTATATTCATTTCGTCTAAATTGTTCATGGACAATTAATTAAGAGAACTTGTGTCCTGTGCTACCAAGTCATCTATAACTTCCATTAGGATCTTGCTATTTAAGAAGTCAACTTTTGTACTGACTTTCGTTTATAACTTTTTCAAATAGAGACATTTTCGGAAAGCATTAGATGCTTTACATTGGTAGAGAAAAGAAAGGAAAGGATATAAATGGTTATTCCGCCTTTTTATAAAATATAATATGAGTAATAAAGAAGAAGAAGTTTGAATCTCATCCATCTGGATCGAGGTCAGAGGTCCCCAAAGTAAGACACATTTTTAAAACAATCATATATCATCGTTTGTAATCCGACTTAAAAGAAGTTTGAAGTTTTTATATTTCTAATGAAAAATTATATTTTAACGAATTCTGGAACAGATTACAAACAGTATTATTTTTGTATCCGTTGGCTTAAATTTTATGAGCCTTATTCATAAACTTTTATAAATCAAAATTTCATACAAAATTTGTTCTATAAACCATTGATAAATGTTTATGAATAAGATTGAATATAATTTAAATGACTTTTCTAATGACTTGTTTATGATCTGATCTATGAACTAGTTTAGAGACTAAGGAAAAGTTCATTGTCTAGTTCATAAACTATTATATTCTCTAGTACATAGAAAAAGAACAGATTTTTTTAGTCTTAGACCAGTTTTAAAGTACTTTTAAGTGAAAGTTTAAAGTATATTTTACTAAACTATGGTTTTGTCTAATGACTTTTCTTTGGTCTAGATAGTAGTCTTTGAAGTAGTCTTCAGGCTTGTATTAAAACTATTATATATACTAGTCTATGGTCTAGTCTATAAACTAATAGACTAGTATATAGAATAGTATTTTTCCCAATCAATAAACTAGTACATTAATTATAGGTTACATATCCAGTAAAAACTAGGTAGAGTAGAAGGGGGACCATACGCCACTTTTTTGGAGGTCTTCTCGAATTAAAAGTAAAATACATATTCCAAATTTTGATCTTGATTCGTAAATTTAGGTATGTTGTATTTAGTTTTATCCATTTTATAATTCCTTTGTCAATATGTGCATTTAATATTTTTTAAGTTTTTCGCACTGACCAAAAACGACAGGGCACCCATGGGGTATATTGCCAAGGGGGTGGAGCTGATTTGTCATTAAGAAAATTTACAAATATTAAAACTTATTTTACTGATTTTTTTCTCATATTTTCGGTTTTTTGTTTATATCCTCTCAGCGATCTTTCAAAATTTATAGAATTATTGAAAATTTGCATCTAGCTGATATCTGTGATCTTGTTTTAATTAAAAAATTATATTTCTTATTTCGTTTTTCAATGAAAATTTTATTGAAAATATGTTAAATTTTTAAGAAAATATTTGTTTCAATGAAAATTTACTTAAGACAATTTTTTAACAATTTCAGGAAGTACTGAAAAATTAAATATTTTTATTTTTAATAAAAGTCTATAAATATGATATTTTACAACAAAATAATAGTTTCTGTTATCAAAAATATTTAAACTTTAATTCTTTGTAAAATTTTCCAAAATTTCTTTAAGTGTAAATTCCATCCTCTAAAATAATTCTAAAGGATTTGTTTTCCATGACCTTAGTTAATTTTAACACATTACCATGAAACACTATACAACTCTGTATCTTCATAAAAAGATATCACAGCAGGTTTATTTTGATTTTTTCACAATCTGTCTAAACAAATTAATGGATTTCCCATAAACCCAGGTCATTAATCATTTGCAGACATATAAGTCACACACACACACATTAAGTATTATGCGGATAATGAAAATAAATCCTTGTATTTAACAAAAATTTTCAATAGCTTACCATTTTGTTAGAAATATAATCCACTCATACAATTGTCAGCAAAGAAAAAATAATCAAATTTTACAACAGCAAAATAAGTTGTTAGTTAGACACTTTTAAATATTAATAATTTTCTTGTTTTATTAAAAGAAAAAAAAAAACACTTTAATTTAAAACTTTTTTGGTTTTTAAAACATTTCTTGGTGTTTCTTTTCTTGGTATTTTTTTAACACTTAAAATCCAAAAATTCGTTATTTTTCTGAGCAAAATATATATTTTTTACAATTTTTAATATTTTCTTGCAAAAATTATTTCGTATTTCAAATTCAACTAATAAAATATGAACCGTTCATGCGCGCATGCGCATTTGCACTGAAGTATTCGCCTGATTTGTTACAGGTAACTACTTGCTGCTGTTTGCTGCTGCCAAAACCATCCAAACAATACAACAACTAAACAAACAATAAAAACAAAACCAAACTGCTAAAACAACAAAGTGCAAGTTTATCACAACTAACTAAAATACAAATAACAATTACAAATCTAGTTACAATGAGAGTGCCGGATTTTAGGAGAAAGACAATGGAGTGACAGAGAGTGAGAGAGAAAGAGAGTACATTTTTTTTAATTTATAATGTTAATTTCTTTGTAATACATACAGTCAGGTATTTGTAAAATATATATATTACTTTTGTTGTTGTTAGCAAATTTTTCTATGCAAATCCATTCAACTTTTGTTTTGGTAGATTTACTGAATACTTTGAAGGTTTTTTTTCTTCTTTCGGGTCCTAAAATATAAACTATTTGTCATCTTATGAGTATGAGCAGTGATAATTTAAATAGTTTTTTCTTAAATATATAAATCTTATACAAAATTACATTATAATTTTTCATTCGGTCACCCATTCCTATGAAATAATATGCCCAAGATTTATGATCTGAGTTTTGAATTTATGTCATTAATTATTGCAATTTTGAAATCGAACATTTCGTCAGGCGAGTATGATAAATATAATAATTGCGAAAATTGTCGCATAATATTTACAGCAAATTTATGGAATTTAAAATATTTTATAAATGTTTATGATGCAAATCGATAAAACTCCATTATTGTTATTTACTTCGAATGCAGAATTATGTTTTTATGTTGTCACATTTAAATTAGGTGAGTCAAATCGATTACACGTTGTAGGATAATTTAGTCAAATTAAGATTTGATAATAGTACAATGTAGTATATATTAGTGTTATAATTTTGACATGGGAATAAATTGCGGACTAAATTAAAAATTTGAACGAATATAATATAGTTATGCATTTGATTAAGCATTGGATTTATACTTTACACCAAGGATGTATGTATTTTAGTTCTCAAGATATGCAAAATAGAACTGAACTAGAATTAAATAAGAACTAAACTAGAACTGAACTAGAACTGAACTAGAACAGAACTTGAACAGAACTAGAACTGAACTAGAACTGAACTAGAACTGAACTAGAACTGAACTAGAACTGAATTAGAACTGAACTAGAACTGAACTAGAACTGAACTAGAACTGAACTAGAACTGAACTAGAACTGAACTAGAACTGAACTAGAACTGAACTAGAACTGAACTAGAACTGAACTAGAACTGGAACTAAACTTAACTAGAACAGACCTTCAGTGTATTATTAATTCACTTTTGTACAAAATATTGACTGGAACCGATTTACAACTCAGTATTCTATTCATATCATTATTCTTTGCAAGAAAAGTTTTGCATTCACAGCCTTCAATTGAAACCGAATTCCATATCTTAAGTTTTTGCAAATATGTAGCATAATACAAAGTCCAATTGATTTTATAACCAAACTAACAGTTAGAATAAATTTGGCAAAAAACCCATTCGATTATTTTAGGCCTTGTGTTTCAAATAATTAAATTTCAAACGTTAACAATACTTAGTATTCCATTTTGATAGTGATACAATTTTAAACATCTATAGCACGATAACTCAAACATATTAATTGATCTTATTGAAAATCTAATCTTTTACGTAATAGTTAATACTTTTCGATTATCTATTAGACATCTAAATTACCCGATTTGCAAAGAAATGGTAGCAACAAAAAATCAAACAGCATAAGTTTTTAGACGCGTTCGTAATCAGTGAAAGTGTTAAATGTGACGCGTAATCAGTTGACAAAAACAAAACTACACAATATGCGAAGAAAACAAAAATTGCATAAAACGCAAATTTGTTAAAATAAATTATTTACACAATTTATTGAACCAACAATCGGCAACAATTGTTAAGAAAATAATGGCAAATAATAAAAAGAAATAAATGAAGTTCTATTAAAATGCAAAACTTTAACGCAGCCTTCAAAACAAAACGTTCATGCGTTCCAAGCAAGACAAATAATTGAATGCAGTCCAAACACGTCGGCAAATATGTAATTGACTTAAATGGAAACATCAAGAGAAGAGCTTAAGCGATTCCTATTTTTCAACTTAATACTACGTAACTCTGCTCTAACAAACTCACATTATTTACACGTAATCAATTGAGGGGGTTTTAAATATTTTTTAGTTTAAGTTTTTAACTGTTTGTTTTTGGCTAGTAAACGTGATAACAATGTCAAGTGCGTGGTATTTTTTTTAAATTTTAATAAAAATAAAAAAAAAAAATATTACGCGTTCATAAACTAAGTGTGCCTACAGTTGCTACTGGCTGAAATAAGATCAACGTTTTTTTCAAATAAAACAATTATGACCCTTTGTATTATTTGCTGTAATAAAAATATTCCCCTAAACGTAAAAAAGATCTCACTTTGATTTTTTATTAAAAAAAACATCTTTAATGGACTTCCAAAAAAAATTAATTTTATTATCTGAAAAACATAAACCCCAAACTTAGTTGTACCTACTTGTTGCTGTGATCTCATTATTATTCCTAAAGTGTAATTTAAAATAGAAACAACAAAAATGTCATTTATATTTTGCTCTGAATATTGTTACTTAATAGTACCGCTTAAGCTGGGCTTTGGTATTTTTGTCACCTTCTACTTATTTGTGCTTTTGCTGCATATATTTTATCCAAAAAACAATACCCAAAATATTATTTTACAAAATGTTTACATTTAACTGAGTTTTTTTAATACATTTTATTTTGCCGGTATTAAACCAAAATTATGTAATTTTATTTTTTGTTAAATATTTTATTGTGTACTTTGAAATTGCCTTAATTCTAAAGATATGTTGATTGATGATTAATCACAATCACTTGGAGTTTCATGCACTTGTCAAATTCTAAAGTTTAAAATGACAGCTTCGTTATTATTATCACTAGATAAGAGAATAAAATCTAAGCAGTTAATAAGTACAGTAATTAACAAAATTGTACATACAAAATCTAGAACATTCTATAAAAGTTTTCTATGAAGAGCTTTTCAATCAAATTCCTTTTCAATAAACTTTTCATATCATATTTGTCCTTAGAAAACTTTTCGTTTAAAACTTTTTTTGAAAACAATTCGAACAAAATATTTTAAAGCTTTTCGTTTAAAATTTTCTATAGAAAACATTCACTTCAATGTTATATTTAGAAAGCTTTAGTTTTCTTTAGAAAAGTTTCTTTAAATTAACTTCATAACAAAATTTTCTTTAAAGCACTTTTCTAATAAAGTTTTCTTTAGAACACTTTTCGGTCAAAGTTTTCTTTAGAACGCTTTTCCGTTGAAGTATTCTTTAGAACACTTTTTGATCAAAGTTTTCTTTTAAACACTTTTCGGTTAAAGTTTTCGTAAAAACAATTTTCGATCAAAGTTTTCTTAAATGAAAAAGTTTTCTTTAAATGAAACTACTTTGATGAAAATTTTTTCAACAAAGTAGTTTTCAAAGTTTTTTTTGAAAGCTTTTTGGTTAAAACTACCTTTGGAAAACTTTTCGTTTAAAGTTTCCTTTGGAAAACTTTTCACCCAAAGCATTTTATTTTGCCAGTTCGTCCAAAGATTTATTTAGAAATGTTTTTGTTCAAAGCTTCCTTAAGAAACTTTTGCTTCAACATTACAACCTATCGAAAACATGTCTTTCAAAGTTTTCTGTGGAAAGTATTTCGATCGGAGATATCTTTAGTATACTTTTTATTAAAAATTTTATTTCAAAAATTTTTGGATCAAAAAATTTTTTTTTAAATTTTTGGATCAAAATTTTTTGGTCAAAATTTTTATTAAAAATTTTTTCTTTAAAAAAATTTAGGGTTAAAATATTTGTAAAAAAATTTTTTTGTTCCAAATTGTCTTTAAAAACTTTTTAATTCAAAATAATTTTTGTATGTATCAAAGCTTCACTTCAGAACACTTTTCAATACAAGTATTACTTTAAAATCTTTTTGATTCAAGTTTTCTTAAGAAAGCTTTTCATGCAAGAAATGTTTTCCTGAGAAAACTTTTCGATCAAAGTATTTATAAAAAATCTTTTTAAAAAAACTTTTCGTTTAAAGTTTTCTTTAGCAAACTTTTTGTTTAATGTGTTCTTTAAATAACTTTTATTATAAAGTTTTTTTAAATTGAAATTTCTCTTTAGATAGAAGTTTTCTTTATAACTCTTTTAAAAGTATTATTTTGAAAAGTTCGCTATTAAGGTTTTTTAAAAAAACTTTTCATTGAAAGCTTTCT
The DNA here is from genome assembly GCF_022045245.1 of Lucilia cuprina. Taxonomy (NCBI): domain Eukaryota; kingdom Metazoa; phylum Arthropoda; class Insecta; order Diptera; family Calliphoridae; genus Lucilia; species Lucilia cuprina. The sequence goes on along the minus strand of NC_060951.1, from coordinate 58,383,779 downwards.
TTAAAAATTATTCATAAAAAGCTTTGTTTAAAAAAACTTATGGTTCAAAGTTTTCTTTAGACAACTTTAAAAGTTTTGCGATTAAAGTTTTCTTTTTAATTTTCTCTTTATAAGTGCTTAGTTAAGAACTTATTTGTAAGCACACCTTGCTGAAATAATAAAATGCTTATGCTTAATTAGTGAAAAGATTTCTGCTTATTTAAGTTTTAGCTGGGTATTATCGTATGAAAATATTAACAAAACTATAACAATTTCTATATTTAATAAACTCTTTTTTTCATTTTTACAGCAATTTCGAAATCTGGTAAGTGTTTTTAAATTTTTAAATCAAAAATATATAAAATAAAACATTCCACAAAGAAATCAATAAAACTTAGTATTATAGCAACTTAAAGAGACTAATAGGTAACCCTATTGTATCTCAGTTAGGCAACACTTTTTTATTAATTAATTAAATAATTTTAAATCACCACTGCCTTAAAATATGCTGCACTTTTATTTTCTTATTAAATATCCGATACATTGCGGTAGTAGCATAGAGTGTGTATATAAGTACATATATACATACTTACCTGCATCTTTAGATTCTTAAATACCAATAGTTCAGTCGGACAGTCCCAAACTACCTTTATTTTAGGGTTACCGTTAGCCATTTAGCGTTACCATTAGCCACCGAGTGTTCAGGTGACTAGCTATTTCAGCATGTGCTTGTCCTAAGTGAAGTTAATTGTCACCCTATAGATTACGAAGAGATAGCAAAAGGCTTAAGTTTGTTTTTTAAGTGCCCACTCTTTCGCTTATAAAGGGGAAACTAAATTAAAGATTGACTTCACTCTCGTTTACAAAGTGTACATCCATGACGAAAGACAAAACCAGCTGCGTAGATGTAAATTGAAATCACTGTCTTTTTCGGATGCATTGACTCTTTGTCGTACTGTTGGGATCACATATGAAAAGAAATTGACTTTTATTGCAAAATTAGACAGGTGATCACAAGAACAATACAAAAGAAAACATATATTTGTTTTTGTGAAATAAACAAATTAATCAATCACCTGCAGTCACCTGTATAATTTTGTCATGATTTATTGAAAATATATTCGAATATTTTCACAAATTAAACATTGCTATTACTTCCTTCAAATTCCTTCTGCAAATCTGAGAACTTTTTCCTCACAGAAACCAATTTTGGCTTCGATCGTACTTGTTTCTAATATATGTATATCAACTTAACCATTTTCGTAGGAATTTCCTACACCTACCTTAATATAACTAGATCGATCACTTTCTGAGTCGATCTAGTTATGTCTGTGCGTACTCTTCTTTTGATCCACGGACGAAGCCTACTGATTATGGTAAATATCGGTCCATGATTTCGCCTAACACTTATCGAATAGGGCTTTTGATCTCATAATTAAAAATGTTCTTGTATCTCTACAAAAAGGCATCAAAACTTTGTTTTATATAAGTCTAAATGATACTGCAGTAATGATCAAATCTCACGTGACCCTCATGTCTGATTTGAGTCTCATAATACCCAAGCAAAGTTTCCTTCAAAAAGGGACTTGAATTCGCCTATAAACACTAATATCACTATGGATTTCTGCATAAATAACATTAAAGTAAACATAAATCCTTCTACCAAAATTTATAGGTCTCTTTGTCCCCAAACAAAGTCCTCTTTTAAAAAGAGACTTAAAAGTCAAAAATCGCTTGTAAACTCAATATCACGATAGAATTCTGCAGTAATAGCTTTAACGTAGACATAAATCTCTCTACAGAAATGTATAAAAACAGGGCAACATTTGCCCTAGCCCCTGAATAACCCTCGGCCACGATCGAACATACTTCATAACTTGGTTTTATTGGCAAATTTTTCTCTCACAGAGCAAGAGAATATATTTTTATTTAAACATTTTAAACTTGAATGTATTCCTTTTCAACTGCCTGGATCATGGATCCATGATCCTAAATGGATCATTTATTTTAATAATTTTAACAAGTAATTATCTATTAAACTTTTTATAAAAAATCAAAGATCACTTTCGAAGCCTTAAAATAATTGCAAAAAGAATAACAACAGTGATTACCAACGAATGAAGATCGGTCCAAAAGGCAAACAAAGAAACAAACTTACAAAGAGATTTATTACTTATATACACATACAATATATTAGGATAGAGTGTGAGATAGATACTTCCATGTAAACATTAAAATCTAAAAAAAAACTATGAAAACAATAAAAAAGAAAATAATACATTTAAAGTAGAAAATAATAAAAAGAAAACAAAGAAAAACGTAATATAAAACTGTGATTTTTTTTTATTATCATCTTGGTTCATCACTTAATGTACTTGGCTTCTGTAAATAACGACGTATTAAAGCCTCTAGGATCCAACAAGCCGCCGCTAAAAATGTCATCATATTGAGACAATGTAAGGCAATGGCATAATTGTAACGATCGCGCACCAAACCTGCGTTTACAAGGAATTGATAAGATTTTTTAATGTAAAAAAATTTAAACTAAAAATTTGTATTTCTTTTAATTATTTACCTACAAAGGGTCCGCATGCTAAAGTAAATATACCTGATATTAACAATTGCAAGCCGGATGCTGCTGGCAAACGTTTTAAAGGTACACAACTGGGTATAACCAGTGGCCAAAATATTGTACGTACTCCTTTAAATACGCCTATAACGGCAAATGTTGATATTATGACTGGAAACGATCTGGTACAGGCCACCACTGTGCGGCCTATAGAAATGCCCACAACACCGATAAGAAAGAAGACTCTATTATCCCAGGCAATTTTTTCAGTTAAAAATGGCACCAGAAATCTGGTGGCAACATCTAAACCACCCAGCACCGATATGGATAGAGTAATTTGTGAAGTCTCTAAACCAAAATCATTTAAAATAAACGGTGTCAATATGGAAAAATTTAATTCACCAAAATTGATCATGGTCAAACCAGCTACAAGATTAACAAATGAAAAGTCTCTTAAGAGATCCAAATCAAAAAAGGCCACTACTTTCTCGAAAAAGGTTAATTGTAAGTCCTCATTTGAATCTTCCAGCTGTTTGTCTTTCGTGGAATTTTCAGCATCATATGCTTCTATTCTATTAAGTTCCATTAAAGCTCTCTCCTCGGCACAGGTACATTTAAGTTGGCTACCACCAAAACGTTTATTTAGACTGCCCTTATGTGATTCATCTCTTTCGATATTGAAATTATTAGGCTTAAAACTAGTCTTTTGCTTTAATTCTTCATCCTCACTTATTAAACGTGTTATGCGTGTGGTATTCTCTAGATCTTTTGAACTAGATATGGTGCGAAAACGTAGTCTTCTTTTCGAAGCCAGCGATAGTCGGGAGCCATATAAACCATCATTGGCTCGGGACAACATAGGTGTTCCGGGTTCTATTATTTCAAAACCCGGTGTATTTTCATCATCTTCCTGATACAAATACTGCGAGGAGAATAAACCCGTCTCTTTTTTCTGTTGCATTTCACAATATTTACACAAAAGTTGTGGTTGCTCTACCATCACAGAGGGTATTTTCGCCGCTTCTTCAGTCGTTTTAGGGGCATGATATGATACGGGTTCAAAGATTAAAGCAGCCATAAAGGTGTGCAGCGACAAAGCTGCAAATATAAATAAAGTGCCTTGTACTCCATAAAGAGCAACCAATGAGGTGACTATATGAGGCAGTACTATAGGACCCAGACCGGTTATAGTCCACGAAAAACCTGAAGCTTTTCTACGTTTATTCTTAAAATATGTATTAACGGCCAATGTTGAGGCGGATACAGTGATGCCAGCACCAAAACCTTTAGGGATAGAAAGAGAGAGCAGGAGTTATTTAAAATTAGACTAAGGGAGACAGGTTTCAGTTTACTTACCAAATAGTAAAGCATATGTGATGATATATTCTAAAAATGTCTCACAAAATGCTGTTAGAAGTATTCCAAAAAATATTAATATTGAGCCAATCAGGGCTACTTGACGAAATGTAAAACGTCTAAACATGGGTCCATTGAGAAGACCTGGAAATTAAGTGTGATAGATAAAGCTGTATATCTTGATATAGTTGTGAAACATTAAATTGAATCTTTAATTAAATCTATTTTTTTAAGTCAATGGATCTGTTTGATCCATATTTTTTCAGGCTTAATATTTGACTTGTACTTTTTCGAAAAGTCAGAACCAATGTCGATGGATTTGAAATCAAGATCGTGTGAATTTAATCCGCTCGTCTGATAGATTTATGCAGCGAAATCATTGCGAATTAAACTTCTGTAAATCGAAAATTTATTCTAAAAACAGGTCCTAATAAAAGTTCCTTTGTTATCTTGGAACAGGAATGTTGTTTCAAACGATTTTAAGGTATACTTTTGTGAATCTAAAGACGTAGTACTTAATAAAAATCTAATTGATATCTTTGTTGAAGTTCATAGTTAACTACTAGGTTGTTAGACCTGTCTTTCATTAAAATGTAATTAGACCATAGACATAGTCTATGGAATAGTCAATCTACTAGTCAATATATAGTTTATAGACTAGTTTATAAAACAGACAATATATTAGTCCATAAGCGAGTCAATACTTAGTCTAGACCATGTAACTATCAAGACAAAGCTTTAAGATTAGTCCATGGATCAGACAATATTAGACCATAGATAATAGTTAAAATCTTATTAGACCATAGGCTAATCTAAAAAAATCCATAGATCAGTGAACAGATTAGTCCATAAAGTTGCCAATAGACTATAGAATTGATTAAGGAATAGTCAATGGACTAGTCCATAGTTTAGTCAAAAGACACGTTTCTAGATAAGTCCAATAGATTAGTTCTCAGAGTAGTCAATAAAGTTGCCAATAGACCAGTTGTTAGACTAGTCCATAGAATTGTTCAAAGAATAGTTAACTGACTAGTCCATAGATGAGCAATATACTTATTGTTAGAAAACTATAAAGATTATTCAATAGATTGGAGTAGTAAATAAAACAGCCAATAGACCAGTCCATAGAATTGTTCAAACAATAGTCACCTCAATAGTCCATAGATATGTCAATAGACTCATTCATACATGACATAGCCGAGTCAATAAACTAGACCTTGTAACTATCAATAGAAAGTCTAAAGATCAGTTCATGGACCAGCAGATAAAATAGTCCATAGAGTAGTTTTTTCGTTGTATAATATACAATATACTAGTTCAAAGTCTAGGTACCTTTTATTCCATAAAAACTACTATTTTTGATAAACTTCATACCGGGAAATAAAATATAGTTCGGCTCTTGCAAAATGTAGATTCGATACTACAGCCACAACTTGGTAGATCTATTTCAAATGGAAATCAAATCACAACCGATGTATATATTGATATATATGTCTATATATTGATCTATATGCATTATATTCTTGATCATGTGAGTACCACAACATTACATTTTTTTCTCCCCCTACTTACCTGTACACGCTGATACCGCAGGATGTGTATTAATAATTGTTGTGATCTGTGAATTTGTAAGACCCAGTTTAATCAGACGATCACGAAATATAAAGCCAAATTGTTGAATACAAGGATAAATTGTTAACTATTTATAGAAAAAAGAAAAGATATAAACAAAACTAATAAAACTTACAGAAAAACATCATAATTTATAAAACAAACAAATTAAATGAATGCAGGCAGACAGGATTATTTAACAACGGTTGTCGGCGTCGACAACTTCTTATTGATTTTATCATTTATTGTCCATCATTTTCAACTTACATTTGAGACACCGGCTGCAATACAAACAATCCATGCCCACCCACCATCAGGTGCTATAAAATTTTCTCCCAAATCGCTTTTATCACGACGCGGCGGTTTCTTCGTTTTTGTAGCAACAATTTTTTCCTTACATTTATTATTGGCATTGAGTGGGATGGTAGTGGCATTATAGACGGAAGCATAAGGATTTTCTTTTTTGTGTTTTTTACGTGATGAAGACTCCATTAACGTTGGCTGACTCTCTAGTATATAGAAAATATTACAGATGTTGTTGCCTCTCGCTGTTTGTTGTTGCTGTTAATATTGGTGTGGTTAATGTTGGTGGTGGTGTTAGTTCGAGGAGTCTGTGAATAGGGACGAGATGACGACGACTGGCTATAAAGTTGTGTTTTTATTTAGAAAACTTTGTGTTTATACGTAATTGCAGTTTATGTTTAGACGATTTTTTGTGCATTTCTTTGTGATGATTCTTTAATTCAATGTCTGTAAAAGAACAACAACAACAACAAATAGAAAAATCATATTAAATTATCGTAAAAATTTAAGCAATTCTCATTCATTCATTTATTAATAGTTGTTGTAGGTATATGTAACGGAGTTGGATAGAACAGTGCATTTGCATATTGATAAAAGTACTTAGGTCTTTCATTGTACCAAATTGACACCAAAGTCTTTATAAGTTTTCAATAACTTGCGTTGTCAAACCATATACCTACGTGCGACAACATTGCAACAATTCACTCACAATGAACATCGTAATATTTGTCAATAGTGAGCTAACGACCTTTGTTAACATTAGGACAACGGTTGTGTATAAAATTTAGATTTCGATGACGATTTGTTGACAACGTTGCGGGTCCTACTTTGTATCGCAACAATTCGCTCACTTTGCAACGGATTGTTTTTCAATAGTGAGCTTACCACGTTTGTTAACATTAAGACAACGAATTGTTGACAACGTTGCGTTGCCAATTATGTGATGTTGTTCGCTCACTATTTACAATGGATTGTTTGTCAATAGTGAGCTTACCACGTGTGTTATCATTTAGAAAACAGATGTGTATAAAATTTAGATTTCGACAACGAATTGTTGACAACGTAGCGTTGCCAACTATGTTATGTTTTTGTCGCAATTATTCGCTCTCTATTTACAACGGATTGTTTGTCAATAGTGAGCTTACCACATTTGTTAACATTCAGACAACAGATGTGTATACAATTTATATTTAGACAACGAATTCCAACTGATCATTTATAAGCTTACCACGTTTGTTTACGTTTAGAAAACAAATGTGTATAAAATTTAGATTTCTACAACGAATTGTTGACAATGTAGCGTTGTCAACTAAGTAATGATGTTATCGTTCGTAAGTATATACTTTGATAACGAATATTGTTGAAAAATTATAAACACTTTGGTGTCAATTTGGTACCAAGCGTGTTTATTTCTTTTTCCTTCAGTGTATGTATATATTTTCAGAGTTTTATTTATTAAATGCCTTACAAATGAATGGTTTCAAGTTCTAAATCATTGATTCTATTTGTTTTTTTTTATAAGGATATCTAAATGAAAAACGTTTATGTTCATTAAATTATAAAATTTATCCAACGCTGGTATGTAAGATCACGTAAAACTCTATGGGTCTATGTTTACTTAATAAAACAATATTCGATTAAGCAATAAATTTAACAACTCTATGATCATGTTGTCTTTCGTACAAAGAGAAAAAAATCCCTTTTTAGAATTTCCTTGTGTGTAGGTAGATAAATTCATTATGCTGAAGACTCCACTCGTTGTCCTCCTTATTTAACTCCAACAGTTTCGTAGAATATTGAAAAAAAAAACAATTCCTTTCGAAATTGACTTTGAGAACAAAATAGGGAAAAAACGGCCTGTTAATTTCAGTGACAAGAACATTTATTAAGTGCCTTTAGAACATGTCATTGTATTGTATTCAATACATAAATACTTGAAAGCAATGAATACCACACGCGCGGCCCAGTGTTAAACAAATTAAAACGTCTCCTCTTTCTCTCTCTCTCTCTAATGTACGTGATCGTATGCTTAAATATAAAAAAAATTGTAACTTACGTAAGTGCCGTAGTTTGAAGACTTGAGATTAGTGAAGAACTTGGGCGTAGACAAAGTCTTAAGTATCCCATTAATAAACGAATTTAAGCGACTTTGTTTTGTAACTACTAAATGTTGTTATAAATCATTTTTACTGTATGAGTTGAAAGGAATTCAGCGAGCGGGGGGTTTAATTGTTCAGTGTTTTTTGTGGGAACAAAACAAATTGTAATTAGTTTAAGTATTAATTAAACATTTTTTTAAATTGTATGGCGTTTCGGGTTTGAAAGGCGTATTAATTGATTTATATAAAATTAAATACTTTTTTTTTTCGTCCTTTTTTTATTAAAGAAAGCATTTCGAACGATTAGCTTTTCAAACTTTCACAACATAAAGTATATTAAACGATCCACTATATGGGTCTTGTGCACATTCTTCCTTAAGAAATATTGTGATCTTTGGAGTTATAAAATTGTTAGATTTAGATTCCAGTGATTGGTTTACTGAGTTAGATATGTTTATATTATTCATTAAGATAATCACCACAAAACTAATGCTAATGGGGTTATCTAAATGGCAAGTCAAGGGAAGGTCCTAACTACATCTATTTGAGCGGAATCTAATAAAGAAAAAGCTTGCACTTTTCGCTAATATCTTCTTAATAATTTAATAAAAAGTTTTAATTTACAATTCTGTAATTTACTAATTATTTACAACCTTAAAGTATATTTTAAAAAACAATTTTAAAAGTGGGCGTGGCCAATAAAAACATTTTAGTTATATTTGTTAACAGTAGTCAAAACAAAATTCTTAAAACTGTGTAATCAAAACCAGCAAATAAAGTGGGCGTTACCATGCAATTAACGCCCACTTTTATTATGAGATTATAAGGCCAATTATGAACTATATTACCACGGGAGTTTATTCCTTTTACATGCTTTATGTATAGAAGAGCAAACATAGTCCCAAGGAGTTTATTATTTAGAATAGAATTTGATCTTTGTCATTTTAGATTGGGAAAAATTGACATTGCGTATTAGTTGAATTAAAGTATTTTCATCCCGAAAACTGAATTTCCAAATAAATGGACCATAATTTGTTTTTATGACTTATTCATCTTTAGGAAATCTTAGGCTTTAATATGAAGCATACAACAGTTGCTTTAGGGACCCATGGTGCTTTTGTGATAGGAATCGTTTTATGGGTTGAAATTCTGTGACTGGTTACAGATCTTCTATTAACTATATCAAAACTTAATAAAATGTCCTTTATAAAACAGTGGGAGAATTTTAATGGATATGTATAGTTTCATAAGCAACAAAACTAGTTTGCTTACATCTGGGAAAATTATACTTCCTAGAGATGATAGAGCTTTTATTTCATATTTTGTTTTTAAAAATGTTTATCCTCAAAAGAAGAAAAGAAATAGGATCTCAGAGAATCCCTAACCCTAACATTGAGTATAGTATTCTATAGAATTGATAGACATGTTTCATTGACAAACTTGACATCAACCTTTCAGCGGAATGCTTCATTTATCGATATTCCTTTTGACAAATGACCCCATCATAGAGGTCTTGCACTTATGGTCGAAAAAATGCTACCAGTACCTCTAGTTTGCCGGGACTATAAACTGATTATGATCTAATATATTCTCGATCTTTTCTTAAAATGATTTGATTTGGGATTGAACCAAAGAACCACATAGTCTGGTACTACGACAACAGCTAGCCCGCAGGCCAGATTTTCGGACTTTGTCTTGTCCCGGCTATTGGAGAGTTCCATTCGGGGTTGAGGTGGCGACTGAGGTTTAATCCTAAATTCGCCGGAAGAGAATATCGGTTAAAAGACTGATAAATAGTAAAGTATATAATACGGTAAAAGTTCGGTGCTGTTGCAAAGTCACAGAGGAGTGACAGTTTGACGCATATATATATAGAGGAAGTCTGTCGGAAGTTGAATGCGGAGTTTGTGGGATTAATGGTGGTAGATGATAGATACAAGTGATATCATTAAATTTGTCTTCCTTGTCCAGATACGTTCAGGGTTCATCTTGTTCTCCATAGTGTATTCTCTATATGTAAAAAAAGTTGTCGGCAAATTTGATAGATTCATGTTTCGGTCTAGCGAATACGTCTCTAGGTGCTGTTGCCGACTCAATACAGACCATCCAATGTTCGTGATTGGAAATGAAAGTAATGTCGGAAGTCAAGCAACCGGGCAGCAATGGTCAGAGATTAGATAGCTCGAATACTTGAGCGAAATGCTTGTACATGAGACTCCATGTACAAAAATTTGTACCGGAGTGTAAGAAACACAAATAGAGGTTAAAACGGATCACAATGAAATATGTTGGCGTTATTTCATATTTTCCTATTACGACTTTTGATGTTGATTTTCACGACAATCGGAGTAGGAATTCGTGTGATCTTAGAGTTCCATAAAAATTTCTAACAAAAGACTTATTCAAATATGATCGTCATAAACGATCATACTAAAAGTTTAGCAAGTTAAGATCAAAGTAATCAAGTAATTCAAATTGATAAAAATTAGTTTTTAAGAAAGAAAAAATATAGAAAATGTTTACACATTTAAAAGAAAAATTTAGTTGTTATCATATATGCGAACTTTTGGGTAAAAACCCTAGGGGCCCGCTGACCACCATTTGGGAACTCTTACTGATATCAGTCTTTTATATTTCTATTTTTTTTTTTTTTTTTTTTTTTTTGAATAGCTGATATGACGTTTTATTAAACTACTTATTATCTTGATTATAAATTTAAATATTAAGTTTTGTTTGATTTTAATTATTTGAAAGTAATATTTTATTTAAAAAAAATTGACAAATATTTATGTTTGATAACGAATATTAGGGCATATAGGCAAAATTTCAGACATACTAATAACGATTTATAACAGTTAATGTAAGTTATAATTCAAGGGTAAATTTGTAAAAGCAATTCGTAAATTTTGAATAAACATGAGATAAAAATCAGCAAATCGGGAAAAAAAAGTTGTTATCAAAGTAAAATTCTTTAAATAATATAAATTTAAAAAAAACAGGTGGTTATTTTTTCATAAAAAAAATTTAACACATTGATTGGGCAAATGTTTTAAGTATTTAAGATTTTGCCTCAAACGATGACATTTCTCCAAAAAAATTTCGCACTAAAATGTTCCATTTATTAGTCATCAGAATAAAATACTTATTCAACACTTTTGTTGCAATCATTTGAGAAATTAAAAAAAAAAGTTTTGAATTATCAGTTCGTTAACTTTGTTAATTTAAATTTTTTAGTCTTTGTATTTTATATTTTTTTAGTTTTAGATTTCACAATTTAAATATTAGTGAACTCTGGCTCTAATATTCGCATAACAATATATTTATTTACAACAAACTCACTCGCAATTCACGTGACTAAATTGTTATTACTACAAAGTATTTTAATCACAGTTTTTTTTTTTTTTTGTAACTTAAAAAATATATATTTATGGAAAATTTTGTTTATCCCTTATACATTGACGTCTGTTTTGAATACAAATGTGTTTAACGTTTTCTAAACAAAATTACATTTTTAAACAATTTTTATAGTTTTTTTTTCTAAAATTATTTGAAAATACACAAGAATTTTTGTAAAAACATTTCCGATTTAGTTAAATGTCTAGTATTTATGTTTAGTACAAATGATTGACTGCACTTTAAATTAACACCTGTTAGTAGTGAGTGTTAACAGCGTGTGCTAAAAAGCAAAAAAATTGTCTATATTGGTTGTATCAACAAGTACCATACACCTTTGTTTATAGGCTGAACTATAATAGATCGATAAAGTTATCTTTATCAGTTTCTATAATTTAGTTTTTTTTTCATTCCGTTTGTTCTACAACGATTGTTAACAGTTTAACTCTTGATAACAATGATAACGACTCAAATTGATTATCAATGTAGTTCAAATTATTTTGCAGATTTTGATAGATTTATTTTACATATATATATTTTATTGAAAATATATGTATGTTTACTACAATGCCCTGACACATTTTACAGTATGCACTTGAAATTAGTTTTCAACGTAAAAGTAAAATTCAAACAAAACGTTATTTTGTTATTTGTTTTCTTTTATAAAATTTAATTAATTTCGATTAGCGCCAGCTATTTTTTTACAATTTTTTTTAAATACTTGCTTGCACTAAAGGAAATTTGTTTCATCGTTCGCTTATTCAATCAGCTGCTTGGTTTTTTATATTTTAACTAACACCCTACGTTTTTATTGGGCATTTTAGGTTTATCTTTGTGTTAGTGAACAAATAGACTAGACTATACTGTATATTATACTAGAGACCAGACTATATACTAGACTATTGACTCGACTATGGACTAGCCTATACACTAAACTATAGTCTAGACTATATTATAGACTAGACTATAGACTGGACTTTTTACGAGACTATAGACAATACTATAGAATAGACCAAAGACTAGACTATACATTAGAGTAGGCTATAGACTATATTATACATTATCCTATTGACCACTATAGACGCGACTATATACTAGACTATATACTTGACTGTATACGACTATATATTATACTACAGACTAGCCTATATACTTGACTATATACGAATATATACTATACTATATACTTGGCTATAGCCTAGATTATAGCCTAGACTATAGCCTAGACTATAGCCTAGACTATAGACTAGACTATATACTTGACTATATACAAATATATACTATATACTTGGCTATATACTAGACTAATGATTCTACTATAGACTAGACTATATACTAGACTAAAGTCTAGAATATAGACTAGACTATGGAATGGACTATAGCCTAGACTATAGGCTAGACTATAGGCTAGACTATAGCCTAGACTATAGCCTAGACTATAGCCTAGACTATAAACTAGACTATAGCCTATACTATAGATTAGACTATAGCCTAGACTATAGACTAGACTATAGACTAGACTATAGACTAGACTATAGACTAGACTATAGACTAGACTATAGACTAGACTATAGACTAGACTATAGACTAAACTATAGACTAGACTATAGACTAGACTATAGACTAGACTATAGACTAGACTATAGACTAGACTATAGACTAGACTATAGACTAGACTATAGACTAGACTATAGACTAGACTATAGACTAGATTAAAGCCTAGACTAGTCTATTGACTAAACTATAGACTAGACTATTGACTAAACTATTGACTTGACTATAGGTTGAACTAGACTAGACTACAGACTAGACTACAGACTAGACTACAGAATAGACTAAAGACTATACTATATCCAAGACTATAATAATAAACTAGACTATATACATCAAACTAGTTTCTAAAACTGAATTGCCCTTAATATATATACTTAGTATTACGTTTAATAATAAAACTTCCAACTCTGCAATATTTTTGAAATAATATACTTAGAAGTGTATAATAAGTGCAATTAGTCCTTCTAATCGTTAATGATTTAAAGTGTTTTTTTAAGAGCCCATACTTTTTATAAAATTCAATTGAAAATTATCATTATAATCATTTAAAAATGTAAAATTATATCGGAGTTAGTTTTAGATATTGATATTTGCAAAGGTGATAAGCAGAAAAAAAATGGTTTGCAAAATATGAAGGAATGATTGGAACACTTTTAATAACCCTTCGACGGGCACTAAATGATTTCTAATAATTGACATTTATTTAGTTCACTTCCATTTGAAAAAATTCGAAACCCAGAGAGCAAGTGAGGATATATCGAAGGAAAATGAAGATACATCAGTTGTTTAGTTTTTCTTTTCAATTTTGACTGAATTGCCCTTTAGATGGCATACATATATTTGTCTCATTCACAATTAGTGTCATAGTGTGGTATCGTTGTAGAGTTTTTAATTTCATTTTATTTACCAGTTTACAATTACATACCGTAGCCTTGTATCGTTGTATATTTTATGGTTTTGTTTTCTATACAAGTGAATAATAAAATACGACATACAACGATACGCTATTGTGAATTAAACAATTATAAAAATTTAAGTTATAATCCACACAACTTTAGTGGATCAATTAAGTTAGTATAATCTTTTTGACTCAAGGAAAACTCTGTTGATTTTGTCCTAAATCGGTCGATTATCTTGACAAGTCCCCATACATCTAAAAATCTCCTAAAAACGGCTTTTGATCTTATAATTATTTTAAATATACAAGCATTGTTAACCATGCTAATTTAGTTTAGGACTCATTTGACGCAATAGAGCAACCGCACTAAGACCCCTTGAGAAAATAACCTCAATGGCTACAATTCACTTCTAAACATTAATATCGCTATAAAATTCATCACTAATATAACTATATGTACCAAATGTGATCAAAATCGGAGCAGAGATACAAGCCGATACAAAATGATCAGCGGCGGCGAGTTATTTTAGAAAATATCGGCGGCTGCAGAATTGTTGGCTCACTTTAATTTTTTCTTCTTAAATTGAAAAATCTCTCTATTATATAGAAACCTGTCTCTATATAAGTTTTTCTCCAAAAAATGCATACTATTATAGCAGTTATTATTATTTTAATATTAGCATAATATGGTGTGGAAACTCTTTTTAAGTTAGCATAATAATTTAAAAAAGCTGAAACTTCGTTCGAATTGGTTAAATAATTTTTTAAAATACATCAGTGTGTATGTTTAAGCCGGCTTAGCTTTTGAGCCGAAAGAAGTAGGCGGCGGTGCGGCTTGCAAAATATTACGCCGCCGTCGTTTTGAGCCATCTTGGCTTGCATCTCTGGCCATTAGCTTTCAAATAAACATCTTTTAAAAATAAGTTTATCTCCCATAATTTGCTTCAATATATGGAAAATTGAGACAATTTTTTTATTATAAAAAATCACATTTAATATTCATAACTGATGTAGAATATAATATGGCGACCTTAATATAAAAAACTATGCAAATAATCGATAAACACTATTTTATACATTTCCACTTATATTTGCTATAATTTAAAAATTTATTATTTTTCATCACTTTAGGAAGGGGCTTTCTAAAATTTGTCCTAAACTAGTATATTCTAGAATTGTGATGTTTTGTTATTGTTTTTTTTTTTATTTATTTTGGGAAACACAAATACAATAAATTTTGTTGCAAAAAAATATGCCTTAAAGAAAACATATGTTGTTTTTGATACCCTACACCACTTTAGTGGGAAGGGAACATTGGGTTTTTGCTGATGTTTGTAACATACAAAAATGATCGTCCTATAACCACCTTAAAGTATACCAATCGGCTTAGAATCGTTTTCTGAGTCGATTAAACTTGGTCCGTCCGTCTGTCCATGTAAACCTTGTGCGCCAGGTACAGGTCGCAATTTTCAATATAATTTGATGAAATTTGGCACACATTCTAAGCCTATTGAAAATAGTACCCCCCGAATAGGGCCTTTGGGCTCATAATTAAGTTAAATACTCTATTATGTCAACAAAAGTCGGTAAAACTTAGTTTTATAGAACTTTTAATGACATCATCGATCGGGCCTCATTTGACCCTATCCCCCATACAAACGACCTTAAGAAAATGACTTGAAGGTAAAAATTCACATAGACCGGGTTCACACTGGGAAACTTTTGTTGACAAACTTTTGATTTTGTGTGTGAGAGAAAGAGATGGTTGATATTTCCCAAAAAAAGTTTCCTAGTGTGAACCAGGACATATAAACATTAATAAAACTTTTAAATTCTACATAAACAACTTTGAAGTAGACGTGAATTCCTCTATGAACATTTATCAGGATAGACCCATATTTTCGAATTCTACCCTTTGAGCCCTCTTGTAAAAATTCCTTTTTTTTTGCCAAAAATGAGTAAAAATAATCCGGAACAAAGTAAAAAAACAAATCAAATTCTCATTTTTAAAATACAAACTGGTGTAGGGTATCATATGGTCGGCTACTTGTTTGTTATTGTAAACTATTTATATTCTTATCAGGTAGAGAAGAAAAAAAGTCACGTGTTGGTAAAATGTACCAAAAAAAATTCTTAAATTATTTTCGAATATATGTATATTATACGATTGACAATTGCCAGAGTTGTGTAAGTGCTTGCAGAGCCATAATAGACCGACCGGTACAAGAGTAAAATTTGTTTACATACAATATTTTCTACGTCATTTTATTGTAAATGTGTATGTTTTTGTAGTTTTTATGTAAATTTTCTCTCGATTTTTTTTTGCATAAAACACCCTCTATTTTTTTATATTTCTCATTTGATTTATTTATAAAATTTAATTCAGATAATTGTTGGCGTAAGTACTTCTTTAGTTTTTCCTGCATTTGTTGATATATGTACATATATATAGTGTGGTCAAGTTCAAGGTTGAGTTTTAATAATATTATAGTTGAATATTTCTTAATATTTTAAATTTTTTTAAACACATCACTTGATTTATTACTATTATTATTTATTACTATAGAATTAACTTTGTTATATTTGCAATTTATTTTTTTTTTATTTTCAACAAATTGTTGTAATTTTGTAAATAATCTTATGTAAATATTTGTTAATTTTTATAACTTTGGTTATATTTTTTCACAGTTCACTGTTAAACTTTTAACAACCGTAACACTCTGATTTTTTTTTTGTTTTTTTAGGCTGATTTTAAAATTTTTAAATTAATATATATTTTTAACCAACAAAAAAAAAGAATAAAAAACAAAAACTAATGAATTAACATTTTTTCTTTCATTATTTTACTAAATTGACATGTTTAGTGCTCAAAACCTTACAACTGACTACTGTGAAAATTCTAAGAGTTTTTTTTTTTTATTATTGTTCATGTCTCCTCTATATGTTGTTTCATTAATAATACTATAGAATATATATATAATTGTTTAGTATTATTTGTTGTAATACCTATAGTTGACAACCAAAGAAATTTTATAAAAACAAAGAAAATGTCTCAAATAAAAAGAGTATAAAAATTTATCCCTTAGAATTTTTGCTCTTTTAATATGAGACTTTACTTCATCAACTCCCTGAGAATTGTATTATATTAAAGCTGCGCATGTTCCAGCATTTAATCGTCACAACCACTTGTTGCCACTGGACTGAGAGGGTCTAAACTATAAGGGAAATTTAATTAAAAATCTTTAATAACTAAAAATAACAAGAGGGTTTTTTTGTATTAATATTTTTATTGTTTTTTATTCATTAAAATAGTTTGTTTTTTTTTTACAAAAATATATTCAAATCGGTGTATAATTTTTATCTTAAATTTAAAAACTTATTAACTAAAGACATATTTTTATTAAAATTATATGTCTTATACATAAATATAAAACTATTGCTCTAAAAAGCATTTATTTATAAAAATATATTATATTTTAAATATTATTATACAATTTGTTGTTGATTTTAGTACTAACTAACTAATTAAGTAAGTCTCACATTTAGTAATATTAGTTAAACTGCACGTATTTAAAAATTTTTTAATACATAGTTAAAAGGCAAAATGGATTAACTAAAGTTTGTTGAAAGTTTTAAATAACTTAAGTATTTACAGTAGTATACAGAGGAAAAAGGAAATATACACATATGACTGGTACAAAATTGACATTTAAGTGTTTATAATTATTCAATAACATCCGTTGTCAAACTATATACATACCTACGACAACAACGTTGCGTTGTCAACATTGCAACAATTCGTTATCGAAATCTAAATTACACATCCGTATAAATCCATCTAAATGTTAATAAACGTGATAATCTCATATGTCTATACCATTACAACGGATGTTATTGAAAAATCATAAACACTTTGGTGTCTATCTGGTACCAATCGTGTATATTTATTTTTTTCTATGTGTATTAATATTTGTTAAAACTTTGCTTTAGTAAAAGTTTAAATAAGTAAAAATAATTGTTTTAAAACTATAAAACTTTGTTTTAAAACGGGGTTTTACAATTCGAACCTGAACCCGATATTAAATCAAATCGGATACAATAGACAAACTTATTTGTTTATAACAATTCATAAAACATTAATAGAATAATTTTAAATAAAAGTTTGACTTACATGCAGCGAAAAAAAATATGGTTGTTGTGACCACGTTTAAGAGAAACATATTATGATTATAATCTAAACATATTATGGATGTTGTAACAATTTTAAAATATAATTTTTTCATTAAATATAGTTGAAATATTTTATTATAATAATTTTTTGTTATTTTCATATTATGATTATAATTTCGTTTCAAAATATGTATAAAAAAATTTGTTTGAGAATTAATTGTATGGCAAAATTTTGATTTTGTTGTTGTATCAGCAAATAGAACATATAATGGTTATTTATAAATAACATAATTTGTTTTCATTATTTGTCATTATATAGTTGTTATAAAACTAATTATGTTTCAGTGAGTCATACACAATATGATAATTGTCATAAACATGAAAATGTTTAATGAAACAAAAATATTGTTGAAATTTTATTAAAATAGCAATTATGTACATGTTTTTGGTAATAAATAAACATTTTATAGTTGTAGTAACCATATTTATTTTTTCCGCATGTATAAATTCTTCATGAACTGTAACAAAAGAGTCCCTTAGGGTTTTCGAAGTTTTTTAATAATTTCTTTTAAATCACAAATTTTTTCTTAACCTTTCGATACTTCTAACAAAAAGCGTAAGTCTGAGAAGCCGAATTTGTTATCCAAAGTTTTATTAAAACTATATAGTTCAACTTATGATAACCAAAAAATAAGAAACTACACGGCTATAGAAAGGTTAAGAAGTAAAATATTTAACCAATTAATTTGTTTAAATTTGTTTTAAATATTGCACTTAATTTTTTTATATAAAACATAATTAATCAAACATTTGCCTTTTAACTGATTTCTCTAAAAACTTATTCTATATATTACAATAAATAAAGGAAGACTCTTTAGGTCTAAATATTTTTTTCTTAAATAATTTTGTAGCATTTTAAGTAGACAGTTTTTTTTTGTAATTTGTAAGTAACAGCTTTTAAAGCTTTATTTGAGGTTTAAAATTAAACTTTTTTTATGCGTTTAAATTAAACTTGAGCTCCCTGTGATCTTTTCTTTAACATTTTACGAATCATAGATTCACTTAGCCAAAACAATAGAGCCATAGTAGTAAGACCATTAATAAAGTGTATAGTTACTTTATAGCTATAGACATCGGTGATAATACCTAAAGAAAAAAAGAAAACAAAAATTTAATAAAAATAAAAAATTAAATTTAAATAAATTAAGTATTAAAAAAACTTACCCAAAATTGGACCAAAGGCAAAAGAAAATATTGAGTTAAATATCAATTGTAAACCGGAGGCAGCTGGTAATCGATTTAATGGCACATAACTGGGTATAATTAAAGGTGAGAAAATCGTACGAAAGCCCTTGCCGAAACCAATCAAAACAAATACCGCCATAACGACATTATACGAATCGGTTATGGTTACAATAACACGGCCAATCGAAATGGCTATAATGCCAAAGGCAAATAAAACACGATTATCTAATTTTACTTTTTCCAAAGCAAAAGGTGCCAAGAAACGCACTGTAATATCCATACCGCCCAACAAAGACATGGCCAGGGAAATTTGACCATCCGAATAACCAAAACTGTTTAAGATAAAGGGTGTCAATACGGAAAAATTCATTTCACCAAACATCATTATAGTCATGCCCATGGCCAGATTGACAAAGGTGAAATCTTTCAATAAATCCAAATCGAAAAATTTCACTATTTTTTGACCTATAGTCATTTTACTTTTAATACGTTCATCTTCTTCTATGGCCGCTTGTAGTTTGGCTGCTTCCAACTTTTTCTCTTCATCGGTTAGTTTTTGCAGTAAAGCCTTTTCCTCGGCACAAGTACAGCGAAATTCATCAAAACCAGGTTTAGAATAGATACTCGTTTTACTAGCATAACGATCTTCATCTTCTCTTTCACGATTGAAATAATTAGGTTTATATAAAGAAGCCTCGTCTGGAGTTTCCTCATGACCACCCTCGCCACCATCACGTCTCGACAACTGACGTTTTAATACTTTTGAGGGTCTGTAGCGTGGTAGCTTTTCCGATGCCAAAGACATTTTCGAACCATACCAACCATCATTAGCTCTGGCCAACATGGGTGTAGCCGGTTCGGTAATCTCATAGCCGGGTCTTTCGGGATCATCTTCATTGAAGAGATATTGTGAGGAGAAAATGCTACGTTTTCCCTTGCGTTGATACTGACAATATTTACACTCAAACTCGGCTAGATCTTTGTCATTGGCATTAGCGGTATTGGGTAAGGTATTGCCATTAGTTTCGGCCAACTTTTCTTTTTCAGGTTTTTTTACATGACGTAAAACAGGCTGAAAAGTCAAGGCACACAGGAAAGCATTAAGAGCTATGGCGGAGTAAACTAATATGGAGCCCTGGGCACCATAGTTGTACATTAAAACGGTGGAAAAATAGGGGAATATAATGGGACCCAAACCGGTTATGGTCCAAGAGAAACCAGTAGCCTTACGCCGTTTATTTTTGAAATAGGTATTTACGGCTAAAGCACTGGCTGCCATGCACAGACCCAAACCAATACCTGCAAAGAAAGTAAACATTTTAGTTAAAAAATCAAATATCTTGAATTCCCTTAGGACTCACCATAAATACTGGAGAAACACACTACATATTGCCAAAATTGCACACAAAATGCTGATAGGAAAATACCGGCAAAACCCAAAAGACTGCCCACTAAAGCCACTTGCCTAAAAGTAAATCTTCTAAACATGGCACCATTTACCAAACCCGTTAAAGAAGATATGGCCATGACTACATTAACTATAGTGGTGGTTTGTTTGGCATCAAAACCCAAATTTTTCATGCGATCTCGATATATAAGACCATATTGTTGCAGGGCGGGAAATAAGGAGAACTGTAAACGATTCAAAGAATAAATTATTTATATTGATTGATCTTATATAAAGTTTATCATAAACTTACATTACTGAAACCGGCGGCTAAACATACCACCCAACCCCAACCACCATCGGGTGCCACAAAATCGGGACCCAAATCACTTTTATCTCTCCGTTTCTTTTTTGGTTTTGTGGTCTGTTGATACACAGCAGTATTATTTTTATCTGTTAGAACTGATTTTTCCATAGTTGTTTCTTTTGTAGTCATTGTTATTGTTGTTTTTTTATGTTAGACAAATTAATAGATTTGTCTGTTTGTCTATCTGTCTGTCTGTCTACTAGTTCTGGACTCCTTGGTGTTCTTAACGTTACGCTTCAATTGTTGCAACTAGTACTACTACTGAGACTGCTACTGTGTTCACATTAGTTTTTGGCCTGCAAGTAAAGAAATAAAAATAAAAATTCCATTGTTAGTTTATTTTCGATCTTAATGGTCTCATCTCGTCATGTAGTGTTAATAATAATAAAATGTAATGAAAAATTAAACAAATTTCAAACTTCGTTAGTCAGCTATTCATTGGCTTAGTGTTGAACATTGAGTGTGATCAAGTGATCATCATTTCATTTACTTGTTCTTTTTCTGTGTGTGTGTGTGTGAGTATGTGTCTGGAAGTGTGATATTTGTTTTGTATGTCTCTGTTAGCGAGTGCCTATGGATTGGATCTACAAAAAAAGAACACCCCAACATTATAGAGGCGTGATATTTACAATGGTTTTTTTTTTTATATATATAACTTCTTACAATCTTGCAACACTTCATGATGCACTTTATATGCAACTACAATAAATGCTCTCGTCTTTTCCTTTCGTGTTTTACATGCCTATAGACATTATTACATTAAGGGCCATAATTCTTTCTGGAGACTTTACTATTTAACAACAACAGAATATTTTTTATTTAATTTATTTTATTTTAGCTAGAATAGGAAATGCACGGATTATTTTTCATTTCATTTGTAAGTAACATGAACAAAAAACAAGTGATTATTTTTAAATCAGCATACGCTGTCTTTGAAGCATTTTACTGGCGCTGCTCTTGAAATCTATACGTTGCAGACAATTGGAAATTAACAACAACAACAACGGTAAACACCCTACATTTCTCATCTGTCTGATTCTTAAAATTGTAACATTAGTTATCCTCTTAAGATCAGTTGACACTCCTTCGATAAGAGATTTACAAAATTCGATGATGATCGTAATTTCCATTTTAATTATTTTAATTTTTGGCGATATTAATCTTATAGTTTTTACCCCTAAATACTTGTCTATGAAGATCGATACGGAATTATATATCGATCGATATTTTAATTATTTTGATTTTTGGCGATATTCATCTTATAGTTTTCATCCCCAAATACTTGTCTATGAAGATCGATACGAAATTATGTATCGAATGCAAGATGTATTAAGTTTGTCTTTTACCTCATAATTATAACTATTTTCTATCCAAAGTGTAGTCTATTAAATTCGATCTAGACTCTTAGGATCAAAGAGCAAATTCAAAATCAAAATCTTTTTAATTATGTTTCTTTTCAGGCTTTTGTGATCTGAAGCTCAATTTATATGCAATTGAGGTTAGTTAATATCTTATCATAAATATGACCATTTTTCCCTTATAGACTAATCTACAAAAATCGATCTACACTCTTACGATCAGCATACAATTCCGAATTCTAGTTCAAAATGTCCATATCAAATTTATTCTAAAGTTTTATTGATCGATGCAGGCTATTATGATCATGCGATTTTCCCTTAAAGACGTAGTTTATAAAAATTATTTCACACACTTACAATCAGAAAACAAATTACGAGTTATAGATCGAAATGTCAATTTCAATTACATATATCAAAGTTTTAATGATCGTTGCAGGCTATTAAGATCAGACCGCAGATTAAGTTATTTGACAACGATCGCAATCTTCATTTTAATTTTAAATAAAATTCTAATTTTATATTTTGGCAGATATTCCTTTAGTTCGATATTGTTTACTTTTTCCCTTTATATTCGATATCTTCACATATCTATCTATTATATATCTTTACATGATCACCACTCTTATGATCAGAGTGCCAATTACAGAACTCAAAAACAATCGAAGTATTCATTAAGTTCTCTTGAGATTAGTTCATATCATTCTATAATTATTAAAGTTGTTTCTACTCAAATTTATTTTATAAAGATCGTCCTAGGCTTTAACGATCAAAGAGCAGAATGTGAAATCCGAATTCGATCACAATGTTAATTTAAGTTCTATTAAGGTTGTTCGATATTTTTCCATGATTATTATCTCACTTAAGTCTAATGTCGATCCCTGATCATCATTGACAAATTAAAACTTGAAGATCGAAATCTACTTATTTTCCTCTGATAATCCGCCCAGCGTCTAATAATCAGAGGCAGGGTCTAACTTAATATTTGAAATTGCATTAAGTTTCAATGATTTTTAACACTCGATTCCATTCTATGAAGATCGTTCAACGATTTTTCGATCTAGAAGCAAAGTAAGGCATTCTAAAGTGATCGAAGTCTTTCGAATAGCACAATATCGCCAACCAATCATTTTATTTGCAGAGCCAGAACAAGTTGTACTACTGATCTGTAGGGCGAACTACTTTTGTTATTTCGTTCGAATTTTTTCCCAAATATTCCTCAATGAAAATTAAATGAGTTAATTCATTTAGAAAAACAAAGCATTGTCAAGATCACTAACTCAATTTGTAGGGAAACAAATATTTATATCAATACTATCACCATACTACTATGTGGCCCTAAAGGCATCTTAAAATTTACTACGAATTGTTTTTAGTACATTTAATTTTATGCCTGCATACATGCAATTGAGAGTTGTATGCATTTTTAACTGACAGTTGATCTAAGATCATCGATCATTTGCACTTAATGCTGACTCAGCATAAACATTTTTTTCACTTGAATACTATTTCCATACTTAGTATTTATCTATCGAACGAACAAAAAGCACATCTCAACGCCTGCACTATTAAATAAATTTTTCAATTTAAATGTTTTGACAAGCGAATGAAGGCACAACCCTCCCGCCTAACTACAAATAAAACGATCGTTGTTATTTTCACTATATAGAAAAATATCTATTACCATTTTACAAATTTCTAACTATTGTCATTCAAACATTGATAGGCAACACATCACGACGTCACTTGTCTGTTGCACAATTATGCTGTTGTCGTTAAATTGTTCAAATGATGTTCAATAATAACAATAATGAACACGATCATGATGTTATTTGAAAATTTTTTTAACATTTCATATTAATATTTACTATATGTTGATCGATAATAATTTGTCATAAATTGTTTCGTTTGGTAAAGGTGCTATAGGTTTATAGAATTTTCCAGTTCTTCATCACCATGTGTCTCAGACACTGTCACTGCTGTCATAACTTAAGCTATCACTATTTGTTTTCTAGACGCATTTCTCTTTAAAACCACAACATTTAAGGTGTGCCATAATTATTTCAAATTGATGTTCGATCATAAATTCTTCTGTTTAATTTTTTTTATCTCACAACATGCTGTCGTGTTTCATCTTTACGCAGGCCATCAAATGCAGATCAATCAAAGTGATTGCGAGAGAGAAAAAAAATGTAATTGGCATATTGATATTTAGTCTCTTAAAAGTGTGGAGGTATTAAGAAAAGTTATTATGAAGAAAAGTTACAGTGATGGGAACAGAATTGTTACAGAGTAAGTGTGTATTTTTATTGAAGATCATTTGGTTTATTAAATATTTTTGTAGTACTCAAAGATCTTCTAGAGATCTTCACTGTCATATCAAGATAATAAATACGATCTTTATCAGTTTGCAACTAATTTTATGTCAATATTTGTTTGGAAAAAACCTAACAGTTAGCTAAGACAACAACCTATCAATGATCATTATTAATAGTTATTTGATGGTAAACGATGTGATCAAGGGGATTTAAAGAATTGCTTAAATAAAACGGTTTTTTTAAATAAATCAGACCTAATAAGCAAAACTCAACGAAATTTTCTAACATTTGTATAAAATGGTGATCTTGTCTGGCAGTGATCCATATATCCTTATGCAATAAAACAATGTTAAAGATCACTTGATAAAATATCCCACAATCTCTAAGTCCAGTTGTTTTATTGTTCAATGACAAAAGTGGTTTTTAAAAGTAGATTTTATGGACCAACTAGTTAGCTAGGACAACAACCAGGTGATGGTGATCAAAAAGATTTTCAAAATTAAAGAACTGATCAAAATTCTATAAATAAAACTTTTTTCAAACCTAATAAAACTGAAACAGATGTCTTAAGATTTATATAAAATGGTCGATCTCTTAGTGAAAAATATTTACTTTGTTTATTAAATCTTAATTTAAAGAAAACTGAAAGTGATCTATTCCTTTATGCAGAAAAACAATGTTAGAGATCGGTAGATAAAAATAATCGATTAGCAATATATTCAAATGTTTCTTAAACTATTTATGAATGAGAGAGATTTTTAAAAGCAGAATAAAAACATTTTAAAATAAACTAAGACAACAACTACAGTGTGATCATTTAAACAAATGTTAAAGATCAGTTGATCGGAAGAAGAACGTGATCTTTTTTAAGGATCATAGTTTGTGATCGAGTTGTTTAATAAAACCTGTTATAGAAAAAAGTTGTCCAATTTTTGAGAATCAGAATAGAATAACCTAAACATTAACTAAGGCTGTAATCAGGCTGTGATCACGTAAAAAGTACAAACTTAAAGATCAGTAGATAAAAAGGATAAAATTGATTTTTTCAAAAGCTGAGTTTGAGATCGATTCGTTTCTTAAACCTGTCATAAACTGTTCATAAACGAGAATAGTTTATGAGAAACAAAATTTCTAGATTAAAAAATCAAAAATTAGCTGAGAAACAAAATTTCTAGATTGAAAAATCAAAAATTAGCTAAGACAACAACCAGGAGTTGATCATTAAGAGCAATGTTAAAGATCAGTGAATAAAAAGTACAAGGAAAATTTAAAAAATACACCGTTTGTGACTTAATCGTTTGCTAAAATCTGTCCTGGAAACTTGTTTTAAAATGCTTCTTTTTTGAACGACAAAATGCGAAGGTTAAAGAATTCGCTTAAATGTATCACTTTAGAGACTCCAAAAACGTTTGTGAAATTAAAACTTAATTAATCATATAGCTATTATTTAGCAGTTTCTCACTTTTCTAACCATGTCTGTCAGTATCGGCTCTACCTTTTAATTTGCGAACATGCAACCCCAAACGATCGTCCAACAATCATTATGTATGATTTGTTGTTTGAACATGACTTGTTTGAATTTTTGTGTTTTCTTTTTTAGTTTAATCTTCATATGATAATTTTCGCACATGATTCGAATACTAATGATATTGTCAATATTTATTGATTGACATTCAATAGCCGTTGTTTTGCTTGCATATTTTTATTATAATGGACTTTTTGAATAAATGAGCTGCAGAGGGAGACCTATATATATGCAATGTTGTTTTCGCCTTATCAATCCATTATAATATTGATTAGACGGCAATTAAATAAATTCATATTGTAACAACTAGACGAGTTGCTTCTTTATGGAAAGTATTAAGTTTACATATATGTATTATCCTCTTTTTTGTTGTGGCCAAGTTGTAGTTTATGAACTTGATCTAAATTACTTTTATAGTTTTCATTACTTAACACTGAAGAATATGCGTTTTTAAAATAAGTCTTTTTTTAGGATTTTTTTTATTCTGCATATTAACTGACAGCAAAATAACCGGTAATTTATTATAAAATCTTAAACACTGTAAGAAATCAAGTTTAGCAAGTAAAAATACTCAATAAAATAAATTAATTTTGAGTGTGCTATAAATTATTACATAAGTGTTAATTTCCTACTAATGTTCAAATCTTAATGTTTTTCCTGTCAGATATGTGTACGATATACGATATCAATTGAATGTGCGGACAAATATTATATGCTAAATTAACAATAAATAGTTTTCATACCCTACACCCAGTATTATTATGCTCTCAAACACCCAAATATTTTGGTGTTCAACAGCAATCACTGGCTCAAAATCACTTTCTGACTCGATTTAGTTTATACCTATAGTCTACCGGGACTATAAACTGTTGATGTCAAATTTATCCTCGGTCTTTCCTTGGAATGCTTTGACATGGGGTCAAAGAGAGTACCAAATAATTTGGCACTATAGGTGACCAGTTGCCGCAGTACTTGTCATGTCTGATCAGTTGGTCGGTTGACTGTGGTTTGAAACCCAAATTTGCGAAGAGAAAATGTTGTTTTAAGCACTGATATATTCATGCCCGATATGTCTTGATTCTCTCTCAACAGATGTCACTGGGTGATGGGACAGAACAACTTATGCCGAATTTCTGAACCCGTTGAGTATCACTTACTCTTCACCTAGTAGGACTACAGTATATGCTGGAGAATTTTAAGGTTGGCACTTGCTACTTGTTGGTGAACGATCGAGAAAGTCAGGAGACTAACACGGATTTAATATACCTTCTGGGAAGTTCTCTGGTACTGTTGTCTTCTCAAAAGGGATTTGTTTGTTTCATGCCACGCGACTTATGGTTGAGATCCGTTCCCTCAACTAGTCGGGGCAATTATTCAGTTTGAATTTACTTTGGAAATTCTATTATCTTTTGTCACATTATTTCGATATAAAGAGAAAGCTACCAAATACATTTCTAGGTGCTGTTGCCAAAACAGTATTCTTGAGAATGCAATCTATCAGGGCATCAAAAGGGTGGCCACATTCCGGCGTAAGTTACCGGAAGATTGATTTCACCTGACGTCGGGATCTTCCCTGATATTGGATTTTTAGCAGTGAATGCTTGTCGGGGAATATATTGGGATTGATCTCATGCAGCCTGTTATTCCGCAAAGGCTACAGTGGCATGAGATTAGATAGCTCAAGTACTTCAGTAAAGTGCTTGTACATGGACCGGTTCAGCCTTGTACAAAAATTGCCACCTGAGTTCTTCATAGAAGGATTTAGGGAAGCGTGATAGACCGTTCTCAAGTCTAAACCGTAGAGGGAAAGGACAACCGAGAAATAAGGCCAACAAGGCAGAATTTCACATTAAACACTTTGACATTCGTTGTAAGCACAGGACGAAGCCTATTAAAAATGGTTATCTTATGGTCGACCATGCCCGACTATACATTCATACTTGTTTAATCAATGTAGCGCAAATATTTGTTAATAATGTTAGAAAACATCTGGAGGTGATAAAGTAAATATATGTATATTAGCTTAGCTAAGGCAAGAACCCGAAGAAGATCATTGCTATTGTATAACACTCATTAAAAACCTAAAATACATTTCAAATACAAGATTTTTCAAAGTAAAAATATTTTTAAACATCTTGTGCAGGCCGTACTGATGTCTTTAAAGGTTTTCTTTCAAATTTCCTATAATCAGTTTACAATTTTTCTCTGTGTACTTAACTACACTTGCTTAATGTCACATATATTACAAACTTATATTTTGTTTATATTTTTTTTCCTACATGTTTGACATGATTCATTAACATTTTAGAGAGTCTCAGTTTCATTGCTGCATGCCATGGCTTTCAGTTGATTTTCTTTAGTGCAAAAGTGCTGTGGAGATGATTATTTTATCTCAACACGGGTGACAACATATTCTGTGTCCATTTATTTATTTATTTTTTTACTCTCTAGTAATTATAAACACTAATCTAATGTATCGTATATATATTTTACTAGTAAATCTTGAGTAGCTTGGGAACAAAAACTTAAAACTAGTTTTCTTGTGGTTTCTTTAAGCTTTAGCCGGCAGGCCGGCCGTCCGGTCCGGTCGATCGATCGGTCTCTTGATGCAAAATGTACGCCCTCGTTTGTTTGACTTTAATTTATGCCTCAATATTAATGGTAGACAAGAACCAGGCGGTGATCAATGCAACTGTATATAGACAAACAATGTTGATAATCAGTAGGTAATGTTGGTCGCTTGGTCGGTCGACTGATCAGTTGTTTGCTTAGTTTGTTGGATTTGCGTGAAAAAAACTCTATATTATTTTAAGCGATTAATATATTTTTGCTGGTTGTCCGTTTGTCAGTTCGTATGTGGCTTACTGCTGCTGATGTTTGTGCTAAAACCACATTTTTAACCACAAGAATATATTTTGTTGCACTTACAAAGAAAGCCAAAGTCTAAGGCATCCGTAAAATGGCCAACATTGAAATGTTCAGAAACCAACTAATACATTTTTATTTAAGTATTTATTATATTTTACTACCTTCAGGGGTAAATGTTGCAGTTGTTAATGTTGTTGTTACATGTACAATGTTTATAAACTTGAACCAGCATCATCAAACATATGTTATAGTAAAACAGTGGGACAAAAGTTAGTTTAGACTATTGATAAGTTAAAATATTTCTTAACAGAAAATTCTTTAGAAATTTCATTTAAAATTAAAATTTTAATACGATAAATAGTTTTCGGAAGAAAATTTAAAAATTAACATTTTATAATTTAAATTTATTCAAAATTTTATTTAAAAATAAATTTTATTTATTTGAAATTATTTGTATTCAATTTTATTGAAAATTTTATTAAAAATAAAAATTAATCCAAAATTGTTTTTGTAAAGAAAATTTATTTGATTTTTTTTTTAATAATTTTTTTTTAATTTCTTTAAACTTAAAATTTACCATAAATAAAAATTTACTGAAAGAAAATTTATTTAAGAATTTAAAACCCATCTTTATTTCAAATTTTCTATAAGAGAAAATTTATTCAATATTTTCTTTTTAAAAGGACAAATTATAGACAAATTTTTTAAAAAGAAAATTTATTCGAAACTTTTTAAAAGAGAAAATTTATTATTCTATATTTTTTTAATTTATCCGAAATTTTGAATAAACAAAAATTTTTCCAAAATTTATTCAAAATTTTCTTTAAAAGAAAAATTTATTCAAAATTTTCTTTAAAAGAAAAATTTGTAGATATTTTCTTAAAAATAATTTATCTAAAATTTTTAAAAAAACAGAAAATTGTTCCAAAGCTTTTATTATAAAAAAAGTTTATTCAAAATTTGTTAAAAAAGGAAATGTTATTCAAATTTTTTTTAAATAGAAAATTTTAAAATTTTCTATAAAAGCAAATTTACCCTACAGGTGTATTCGTGTTTTCTTTAAAAAATTTTTTACAAAATTTTTAATAAATAGAAAATTTAATTGACATTTTTTTATCAAAATTCAATTTAAAATTTTTTAATGATTTCAATATTTTCCGGAAATTTATGGAAATTTTATCCAAAATGTCTATAAAAAAAAATTTACGAAATTTCTCTAAAATTTTCTATAAGTAGAAAATTTATACGATATTTACTGTGAATAGAAAATGTATCCAAAATAACAAAAAACAAGTAGGAAAATATAGTCGGGCATGGCCGACCATATAATACCCCACACCATGAGTATATTTTTAAAATTATTACTTTTTATAAAATTTTTATTTTTTGTTAAGAAACTTTTATGTTGAATATTACCATAATTCCAAAATATTTAAGCCATTTATTAATAAAAAAAAAACTAAAATTTCTAAATGAGGCTTTATATAGGTCAAATATGGGCCGATCCTCGGTAAATTTGGGAAAAGGATATATATCTAAATAACAGTTAGTTTTGTTGAGTTTTATTGCGATACAAATGGTTACAAGTCAATTTTAGACGTTTAAGTCATTTTTTGAAGGAGGGTTTGTATGGGGGCTAGGGTCATATATAGGCCGATCCTTACGAAAATCTGCAGTGTCATTTATACTTATATAAAACTTATTTTTAGAGAAATAGCAGAATATTTGACGTAATTATGACATAAAAAGTTCAAATCGGGAGGTACGGTTGTATAAGGGCTAGGTGAAATAATGGACCGATGGACCCTGTGCCAAAAAATATGCTTGGTCCAAATTTCATCAAATTATCTTGAAAATTGCGGCCTGTACCTTGCTCACAAGGTTTACATGGACAGCCAGCTAGCCAGCCGGACAGACGGACGGACGGACATGTCTTAATCGACTCAAAAAATGATTCTGAATCGATCGGTATACTTTAAGGTGGGTATTCGACCAATATTTTTGTATGTTACAAACATCAGCACAAACGTATAATACCCTCCCCACTATAGTGGTGTAGGGTATAATGAGTTTTATTCATAATTTTCTATAAATCGTGAGGTGATAAAGAAAGAAGCTTAGCTAAGACAAAAACCAGGCGAAGATCATTGCTCTTGTATTACCCCCTCATTTTATAAAACGAAACTTTCGTTAACGCAAAAAATTTGTATGCAGAATATTGGGAAATTTTTGAAAATTTTAATTTTTTTTCATACAAATTTTTTGAACGTTTGTCTTTTTGAAAAAGTGTTTTTGAGGGATATCGCAGGATATTA
Organism: Lucilia cuprina; assembly: GCF_022045245.1. Taxonomy (NCBI): domain Eukaryota; kingdom Metazoa; phylum Arthropoda; class Insecta; order Diptera; family Calliphoridae; genus Lucilia; species Lucilia cuprina. Next base: position 58,352,467 of record NC_060951.1, on the reverse strand, counting down.
TCCTTCTTAGCATGTAATTACATCAAATTCAAAAAAATAACCTATTTTTCGTTAAAAATGTAAAAAAGTCTAGGATACCGTAAACATAAAAGAGTTTATAACAAACCTAACCTTAAATCACACATATGTACATATTTATATATAATATTTAACACCTATTCGCCCACTGTATTCCCCTTTATAAAAATGTTAAAATAATATCATTGAACTTTGTTGAAGTGTGCCATAAATTGTATGATATTGTGTTATTAGACAAAAAAAAAATAAAACGGGATTTTTTTTTCAATAATTTTCTCTCTTATGCCAGAAGTCCAGCCAGGTCTGTTAATGTGAGGGCTTAATAGGTTTTTTTCCGGTTCTTTATTATTTTAACTAACAAACCAGCCAAAGCAACCAACATTTGTTTCAATCAGCTAAAAACATGAAAGAAAACAATTTTTAAGCAAATGTACAAAACGTATAAACAAATAAACAAAGGCCAACAGATAAAACGAGTCAACAAGTCAGACAAGCAGACTAGCTACTGGTACTACTGCTACTTGCTGCAGAATCAGACTTCCTTAATAAAAAGCTGCTTACTGCAGTGAAATGTCTAAAACTAAATGTATTTGTAGCGTATATTTAATGACTTGGCCTGGCCTATAGTTATTAAGAGACAAACTTTTCAATTAATACAATGCAATAGATACAACAACTGTATATATGTATGAATTGGTTTTTTGTATCTTTTTATTTATGTATGTATTAGTTTTTGGTGTGAGTGTATTTAAACGCTTGATTTCGTTTTTTTTTTCAATTGATTGTCTTTGTGTTAATGATTTTGTATCTAAATTATTAGTTGTTGTTGTTATTGTTAATGTTGCTACGTCAGATACTGGTTTCTATATCATTTGGTATATTTTTTTTGCAATTCATGCTGAACCATCATCACTTCTAATATTCTTTGTATTTGTATTTTTTTTATATTGTTTGAATAATTTTCAACATTAATTGTTACTACTACTACAGTCACAACAGTTGTTTTAATAATGTTTTTTTTCTTGTCGTTTTTGTTGTTATTTGAATGATCAGTACCAGTATTGAAGTGTCTAATATACATACATACAAACACGAACTATACAAGTGAAATTTTTATGGACTCTATTCGTACATATGTTTTTTTTTTTGTTTTTGTTTTGGAATTTTAGTCATTAGCATGCGACAAATACAAAATAAACTAAAGAGAATTAAATTGCTATAGTAGGTAATGACGAATTAAGGGGAACTCTACACTTAGTTATGGGAATTGAAAGCTTGAACTTTTTCCTTAAAAAAATTGTTTTAAGGGGCAGTTTTAAGTCTTCTTAGGTTGATTATATTAACAATTATCTAATAATAATATAATTAGGAATCTGTTTTTTCTATATTATGAATCTAGAAGAGTTTTAAAGTGATTTTACAATTTTTTTTCTCATAATATTAAACACAAAATCTTAGAGCCAATATTTATATGTCTTACCTATATTTGGTCCAGTTAACAAAAAAAATGTTTTGCAAACTTAATGCCAAACCGTTTAAGTATACACTCCTTTATTTCCAGCTGCATACAAATTAAGTAAACATACTTAATATATGTTAAATATGTACTGGTTTGTTTATAACTTTAAACGAATGAAATCATCAATTCAAAACCCTGAATCAAAAAGACTATTTTAATAACATAGGAAATCTATATTGAAAAAAAAAGTTCAATACCCAGAGACCAAAGTAAAAGATTTAGCAGTCCTTAACTCAAATCGGGTCTCACACGCATTAAGTTATAGAGATATAGTGTCTTAATATTTTATCATATTTGAGGCGTTATAGCAAAGCGAAAACATTATTATTTATAAAATTTTGTAATGTCATCTAAAAGTCCAGTCTGCCTACTTTAAACTAAACGCGCAACTTCTGTTATATCTTTATATTTTTTTCGAGATATATTATCTTAAAGCTTAAGAAAACTATTAATTAAAGGGCTTGCTGCAATAACAAAATAAAACACTCGATATGGACAAATGAAGTTACTGCAATAGGGCCTTTAGAAATTCGGTATTACCTTTATTTTACGATAACAACTTCAACGGATGATATCTTTAGAAATTCAAAAGATTTTTAAACTAAAATAAATTCATAAATTGTCTCAAGCTTAAGGTCAAGATATCTCTAAAATTTAAGCAGTTATAATACAAATTTAACTTTTATTTGATGACAGATTTGATCTCTCAGATGAAATTTCAAAAAAGATGTTTTCACCTCTGACTCTGAAGACTTCTCAAATATGATAAAAATATTAGAGTCTTCCAACTTTAAGTCCACAAAGCACGAGGAAATATGCTTCAGGTCAAGATATCTCAAAGAATTAAGCAGTTATAAAAGAGATTAAACTTTTATTTTAAACTCGACAGATTGATCAATCACATGATATAAAGTAATTAAAAAATTATATATTTTCACATCTGATTCTAAAGACTTCACAAAAAAGATAAAAAATTAGAGTATTTCAACTTAAGGTCCACAAACGTTTTCAGATTATTCTAAATACAAACAATTTTTAAAGTAAACTAAAGTTGAAATGCATAAACAATATAGTTTAAGTAAATTTCTAATTATTTCAAGCTTTAGGTCAAGATATCTCGAACAATTAAGTAGTTATAATACAAATTAAACTTTTATTTTAAAGTTCACTCAGATGACATAAAATATTTTTCAAAAACTATATTTTCACCTCTGTTAAGTCTTTTTAAATATGATTAAAACTGCTGGTCTTTCAACGTTAGGTCCACATGATATCTTGACTAATTGGACATTGAAAAAAGATGTTATCACGCTGTAAAAACTTCTCAAATATCAAAAAACGGAGGTTTTTCAACTTAAGGTCTACAAAAGTTTTCCAATAATTCCATGAATTGGGGTTTACTTTTAAACTTTTTGACACGATATCTTGAAAAACTCAAGTAGCTCGGTCCATTAGAAAAGTATGATTTGGTTTCTGTGTAATACTCGCCATAAACATATCAAATTTATAAAAATTGTTTAGTAAATCTATATAAAAATTGATTCCCATTAACATTCAACACTTATGACAACAAAATCCTATAAATATGGGTCGCGGATCTCAGATAATAAGATGATATAAGATAATATAAGAGCTTTAAAGCCTACTGAAAGCGAAAAAAAGGTCTTTATCTAGAACAATAAAATTTTGTACAAATTAAAGCCTCACGCTTTATCAACTTAGAAAATTTTAAACATAAAAGTTTAAATACATTTAAATATCTGTTTGCCAAAAGAAGTATGTTTGTTTAAATAAATAAGTAAGTATTATGTACGTATGCACACATACATATGTTTTTATATGTTTTTTTTTATTTCAATTCGATTAGAAAAAAATATCTGTTTGCTGCCTTATCTATTATACTTCATAAAAAATAAGAGACTCTAAAGCTTTTTATTTTATTAAAATAATAAAAATTTTTTAGCACACTAACGATTTAATTAAGACTACAGCTATACATACTAACTGAATATCAAATAAATATTCTAAAATATTAAATTCTATTAAGTTTGGCGAAATTGAGGTTCGAATAAAAATAAAAAACTTAATTTATCAAATAAACAAATCAATTGTTTTGCCTTAAAACGTGGTCTGAGAGAGAAATCTAAGAGTATTAGAAAAAATTACAAATTATTAATTTAAAATAATAAAAAAGTTAATGTAATAACTTTATCTACTTTTTAACAAAACTATTATTTTTTTGTTAATTAACAATTAAAAACTAATTAGTTTTGTTAATCATAATTTATGAAGGCTTTATCTAAGCTTTTGTGTAATTTGTTATACACAATTTTTATTGCGTTTTTTTTGTTTCAAGTAATTTTATTGTTTAATAAAAATTTTGTAATTACATATTTTTACATGTATTTAAAAAGCAAAGTTTTGTCATCAATAGACAAAGGTTTTATATTGTGTATTTTTTTCGTAAGCTTTTGACTGATATCGTACAGAATTTTATAAAACATTTTTAATCCATTGTTTATTTTTGAATTGTGCTGATTTGAGTGAAAGAATCGTTAACACTTATTTGTTGATTTTTTGGCAACGCTTTTTTTTGTTTGATCAAGTGTTGTTTTAAGTGTTTTTGCGATAAAAATCGAAAAATTAATTATTACAGAAGAGGCATGGAAAATTTAATAATTAGTATTAACTTATAACAAAACAAATACTTCTTAGGTTTTAAAGTATTGAACTAATTTATTACTATTTAAACTAGACTATAAGCTAGACTAGACCAGTCCATAGACAGAGTTGACTGTATACTAGACTTAAGACTAGAGTATATACTATACACTAGGCAGTAGACTAGATGATATGCTAGACAGAACTGTAAACAATACTATAGAAAATACTGGTCTATAGCGTAATCTATAGTCTGGTTTATAGACTAGTCTATAATCTCATTTTTAATATAGACTATAGACTAGACTATAGACTAGACTATAGACTAGACTATAGACTAGACTATAGACTAGACTATAGACTAGACTATAGACTAGACTACAGACTATAGACTAGACTATAGACTAGACTACAGACTATAGACTAGACTATAGACTAGACTTTAGACTAGACTATAGACTAGACTATAGACTAGACTATAGACTAGACTATAGACTAGACTATAGACTACACTAGATACTTGACTATAGACAAGAGTATGGACTATACTATAGGCTAGACTATAGATTAGACTAAAGACTACGCTGTAAACTAGACTGTAGTCTGGATTATAGAATAGACTATAGATTAGACTATAGACTAGACAATAGACTAGACTATAGACTACTCAGTATGTTAAAAATGTAAATTATTTTTTTAAATAATAAATCATTTAAGTTGTTTTTTAAACCAATTTCGGAATATATTTACTTATTGTTGATAAAAAGAAGAATTTTTTACAAGAGGAAGTGGAATAGGGGTATATATGGTCATAGCGTTCGTTTTTTGACCAAAATAAGAGTATGTACCAATTTTCAGCAAATTATTTTGAAAATTGCCATAAGGTTTACATGGACACACAGACAGACGGAAGGAAGGACGGGCGGACAAAGCTAAACCGACTTAGAAAGTGATTCTTATTTAAACGCATAATAAGTACCCTCCCCACTATAGAACCACATCATAGAAAATACAAGAGATTTTTATTTAATATAAAAATTATTTAAAAAAAAAAAAATTCTGCCAAATAAGTTTGTAATAAAATTTACCATTTTCCTTCTCTGGTTTTCGACCATTTCCGCAGATAGTTTATCACACAAAGATAAAGCTAAATTCAATATCACTGATGTTTAAATTTTCTTAAAGTTGTTTTTTTTTGTATTATTTATTAACATTAAAAACTAAAACTAATCTCATAAATATTTGTACTTCATCAATCAGTTGCATTTCGGTCAACACTATGCAAGGCTTATCACTCAGTTATTAGAATTAATTTTCAAAAAACATATAGACCTCACATGTCAGAAATCAACATTTAACTTAACTTTCAAAAAAAAAAAAACATATATTTTTACACCCAAAATTGTAAATAAAAAAGAAAATCCAAAAATTTTTCTCAAATAAATACACAGAAAGAAAAATTTTTGAAAAAAGTTAAAAAAAAATCATTTACTTAAACAAATTATTAATTTTTGAAAAAATAAAAGTAATTTGAAACATAAATTAAAATTTTGTGTGTCATTTTAATGATCTATACATATGATTTAATGTGGTCCACATAGCTATTCTTTAAGTGTATTACAATAATGTACATAATTTTAGCTGTTGAAGTTTGTTTATGAAATATTAAACCCAATGTTCCTGCTGTCAATTCGTTTTTGATTTTGTATATAATTTCACCCACTTAAAACAGTTTGACTTAAACAATTGTCAAATAAGACTAAAACAAAACACACTCCTTTTGGGTTTTATACAGATTTTTTTTCATACAATTTTTTTTTTTTTTTTGACAATCCACCCAAAATAACAACATGCATAAAAATACCATTGAATTAACAATAGAAAACAACAACAACAAAAAAGAACCATAATAAACAACAACAAAAAATTTAAGATTTCTTTGTTGTTGTTGCTGTTGTTAAAGGGAATAAATACACGAAATGTCTTACGTTTTAACGGAGACAAACTGACATTTGAAGTGGTCTGGGATTAAGTTGCAAGTTCTAAAGAATCTTAGGTTCACAGTACGTGATAAATTTTATATTTCACTGATACTTGAACATGACCGAGAAAAAATATAAATAACTTAAATCAACATGTTACGGGGAACCAGGAATATGTATGCAATCAAAATTTAAATTACAAAAAAATATAAAAAATATAAAATATCCACATAAGTGTCATTTTAATGCGTTAAGAAAATTTATAATTTTTTTCTTTTTGTAAAAATAAAAAATTATAAATAAATAAGTGTAAATACTTGTATAAATGAAATGGTATTAAATCTGGCAACTAGGCTTAAGACATCTCTACATGCGCCTCCTTTATATCCAAACAAAACAAACAAACCGAGACAGAGTCATAGTCAGAGTCCATCAACTTCAATAACTTTGTTGCCCTGTGTGATCAGACGTGTCTGAAGTTCTTAAGATGGGATATTAAAATTCATCTAAAGTAATTACCACATGTATGTGGCAAGAATAAACAATAATTTTTTACTTTGGTTTTTGTTTATTTTTGTATTGTATATTATAATTAATATTGTTTATTGTAATGCTTATAATAAATTACAAACAAAATAAAATAAATAAAAATATTTAATAAAATAAAAATTGTATTATAGATTTAGTACCACGTTTTTACACTTTAATTGTTGTTTTTATTTGAATAATTCAGTTAACACAACAGAATTGCGAATTTCATGATTCCTACTACTACAACAACTACTAGTAGTAGTAGTAGTGACTGACTGATTACTTATCATCATCTGCCCGTAATTACAATATTGTTGCATTTACAAACATACATACATACATATTTACATAGATAAGAATTCATTAAATAACTATAATACTTAAACAAATGTTTCTGACACCTCTACGACGCATGGCAATTTATATATAAATTGACGTTTTATTTAATGCTGATTTTATTATAATTATAATTATTATTATTCTTAATGTTTTAAAACAATGAAATAAAATCAATATTTATTGTACGTGAATTCCAAAAAAATCTCTTTTAAAAATGAAAATAGCACAAAAGCTTCAGCAAGAAAGAGTTTTTTTCTACAAACAAATCAACAAAGAAAACTAAACCTTAGCAAAAACTAAACAATTTCTAGTTTTATTTTTCTTGCCACCTCTCATAATAAAGAAAAAACTCTTGTATCTACTGATTTATGTCTGCAATATAAATGTTGCACAAATAAGAAATATTTTTGACAACTTTATAATTGCACTTTTTCTCATTTTGACATCCGTGTTGGTGGCTCTCAAAGAAATTGAAATGAGAGAAAATGAATATGAGAAAAAAGAAATCTTTAGTTTTTTTTTATAATTATTTATTTAGCTTGAAGGGCTTTTGTGGCAGACTTATTGGGTCAAATAGTCTAATGTCTTTTCAAAGGGCTTAATACTTATGTCAACAGTCTAGACTGTAGTTTAGTCTATAGTCTTGTCCATTGTCGAGTCTGGAGTCTAGTCTATAGCTTGTCTATAGTATAGTCTAAAGTCTAATCTATATTATAGTATAATGTATAGTATAATCTACAATCTAGTCTATGATCTAGTTTAGTCTATAGTCTATTCTAGTCTAATCTACAGTCAAGTCTATAGTCTATTCTAGTCTAATCTACAGTCAAGTCTATAGTCTAGTCTATAGTCTAGTCTATAGTCTAGTCTATAGTCTAGTCTATAGTCTAGTCTATAGTCTAGTCTATAGTCTAGTCTATAGTCTAG
>NC_060951.1:58343082-58344390 GCF_022045245.1 Lucilia cuprina | reverse complement strand
AATCGACTCAAATTTTTTTAATGTTTTTATTAACTAGACTTTAAAATTCACTATGGTGAAGGGTATATAAGATTCGGCACAGCCGAATATAGCGCTCTTACTTGTTTTATTTTATAAATATTATAGTGGTTCCACATTTTGCTTAACATTTTTTTTATATTTTTATGATATAATAATTAAATCTCTACTCTTAGTAAATAATCATTCTCATATTATATTTATTATAATTTTATAATAAAACAAATATGAACATACTTATAGTTATAGTATATATAATATTTTATAACAATTCTCAAATATGATAAAGTTTATTCTAAACGGAAGCCTTTTTGTTATTTCGGCATTTAACTTAATATATATTTGTATTAAGATTTTTAGCTGTCAGTTCGAAACTAACATGCAAACATTGTTTTCGTAAACTTGATTAAACTAGATAACGAACATCAACGTAATTATAGAATAATAACAGAATTAACAATACGCATACATACATAATATATATATTAAATATAAAATTTCTAATAAATAACTATATAATTTGTAACTTAATCATTGTATAATTATATAGAAAATTATAATTAGTAAATACTGTGTAATACTGTCTGAGTTGCCAAGATCAAAGTTTAAAATTAATAACACCGGTACCGGTTCTGTAGGTTCTTGAGTGTGACGCTACTAAGTCAAGTTTGTGTTTTTAATGACAGAGGTTATGAACTTTGTTTCTACATTTGAAAATTATATAGAAATAAAAAAGATAAAGATTAGCTAATGTGACTGTTACATTTAGAGCCGGTTTTATAGTTCACACTAAGCCTAATAAAATATTACTTAGGTTTAAAAAACTTTAGGTTAAACAATAGAACATGATTTTTGTTTTATATATCGCTGTTATCTGATCACAATCGTAAATGTTTCATATAATGTTAAATCATCAGAACATAAAAATATCAATTTCGAACAAATTTATAAGCAAGTACTTTAATATCCAAGATCAAAATGACAACTCTAACACCTTGTTTTGTACTAGCACCCACTAGACTTAATTTCTTTTTTATTTATGTTAGCTCGACATAAGTTTATATTTCAAATTTTAATATTATTACTAATGTAATTTTTTATCATTTTTCTTGATCTTTTATTTAGTTTTTTCTCACTATAGACTAGACTATAGACTATACTATATACTAGACTATAGACTACACTATAGACTAGACCATAGACTAGACTATAGACTAGACTATAGACTAGACTATAGACTAGACTATAGACTATACTATAGACTAGACTATAGACTAGACTATAGACTAG
>NC_060951.1:58307514-58342982 GCF_022045245.1 Lucilia cuprina | reverse complement strand
AGAATATATATACTTTATAGGGTCGGAAAATTATATTATAGAAATTACAAACGGAATGACAAACTTATATATACCCTTCTCACGAAGGTGAAGGGTATAAAAAAAACTCTTATTATTTTACATGAGTTTTATTTTTATTAAATTTTATATTTGCTTATTAATGTTAATTAATGATTTCTAGGAAATCACAGTTGTTTCTTTGAAATTAACAAAAATTTATGGAATAATGCAATAAAACTGAAAAATACTGTTTATTAGGTCTTCAAAAAGTTTTTGGGACATTTACATTTTTGAAATAATTGGCAGAATTGTGTTATTGGTTTAACAAATTGTTTGATTTTTATAGGGTAGTAGTTTAAAAGTATGTTATTTTATAAAATGAACTAATAATGTGTTTACATATATCTCTCGAAAAACACTGATCTCAGACTTAATACAAAATACTCAGATATGTATGAGTGAAAGCAACAAATGTTTTAAAAGTTTTCACTATAAACCTAAGGGTATTCCGAAAAAATCATTCTTAGCTTTTAAAAAACTGTCTGTGCATTCTCTAGACTGAACTTATTGATCATAAAATACGTATGTGTCAAGTAACAGATGTTCTTAAAGTTAGGACTCAGTTTTCATTCCATCTAAGGAGATAGAACTATATCTATTACTGTATCACCTAAAAATCTTTCTAGAGACTAGTTCATTCATCATTTTCTATATAATAGCTTTTCATACAATTTTTATCTATAAGCACTCTTAATACAATTTTATTCATTATCTGCAGATTTTCTAATCCATCGATATCTCGAAACGTATGATTCACTTCATTTCATATCGTTTTGTTCTTAAGACAAAGAATCCCTAACATTTAAAATAAAATAGAAAATATCTTTCTCCTAGGAAATGAATTTAATATCTAATCTAAAAATATCAGGCCTGTCACAGAATTACATTCTGATCTGCTTCAAGAAATCACTAAACATTTTCAACGTGAAAAAGACCATTTGTTTACAAGTTGTAATTCCACTTTCGATCAGAATGAAATTCGCGGTATATGCGACAAGATCTTTGAAATTCGCGGTATATGCGACAAGATCTTTGACAATTGGATCAGTACCTTTTTATATTTGAAAAGATATTGAATATTGTGATAATTACAAAAACTAGAGCGAATTTGAAACTGTTACAAAATAGGCTGCTTTAGTGATAAGAACCGATGTCTAAGAATATGGAATTTTAGAGTAATGTACATTTCCCAATCCATATGTATAGAAATCAACACATTCCTATTTGCTCTAATGTTAAACAAATACATATTTACCCCTATCGCCAATAGAATGAAATTTTTATTCCCCTCGAAGGGAACTTGCTGTGAACAATTCATTCACAATAGTTGATTTTGTTTGCTCCATTGAAAAAAAGAATTCACAACAAGGAGAGTAAGGGCTCGGTTAATCTTTGCATTCCGTTCCATGAATAATTAGCTGATTCAGCTTTTCTCACTTACGGAACTTGCAGTGAACAATTCATTCACAATAGTTGAGTTTTTTTGTTCCATTGAAAAAATTTCACAACAGAGACAGTTAGGGCACAGTTAGTCTTTACGTTCCATTCCATGATGAATCAGTTGATTCAGCTTTTCTTACTTACGGAAACCTTTTGTATGTCGTTAGTGGAAATAAAAATTCAATTCGCAACATTACTTCACAGAGATCGAAAAAAGTGAATGGGAACGTATTTTACGTGAAATGTTAATTGGTGTGATATGGGTTATTCGTTAGTTTGGCCGTAACGATGCGTTGCGAATGAACCTGTTGAAAATAGAATTTAATCCGCAATATTAAGTGACAGTTTTAGTGAACGAAGCAAGTGAAACGGAAATATATTTTAATTGAAATGTTGATTTGTGATAGAGGTGGTTATGTTTTAAACCGACTATTCAAAAAATTGTTAGAAAATATCGACTTTGAAAGGAATTAGACACTGGATGGTACGATGGTTCTATAGTCCGGCCTAAAACAATTTGTATGTGTGGAATTACACTTAAAGAAATCTCTGATTAAGAAAAATAATTGTAATTTTTTTTTCTTTGAATAAGAAAATCAATTGCAATGAAAATAATAACAATTTCACAGTGCAATGAGAAGTGACATTATTTTTCAGAGAGGTTGGTCTAAGTAGAACAAGAATGTGTTTTTGAAACTTGTTAAACACCTCCAAAATCTTGATTACGGTTTTTCTTACCTTTACCGCTAAAAAGTCAGCAACTTTTTTTGAATCTTTTTCGATATTAAGTTTAGAAAGATTTAGAAAGAAAAAGCTGAGACCTTAAAAATGGCATATATGATGATTAAGTGACCTGAAGAAATATGAGTGCATGTCATCGGCAAACATAAATTTGATTTTATTTGCTATTATAAAGAGTGAACAGGATTCGACCACAACACAAGAAAAAAGAAAGTAAATGTAATGTAAATATAGTACGAAAAGAAGAAAGTTGACGTAATCATCATTTGTTATAAAATACATGTTAACATTGCACTTGAGAATTTTCTATTAATTTTTTTTTTATTTATTGTTATCAATTTCTAATAGACAACACAAACACTTAGGTTTTAACAATTAATTCCAATTGTATAATATTGTATTTCTTTTTAAATAATAAGACATCCTTGGGTAAATCAAATTAAACTGATAAAAAACCCATTTCACTTTATATTATTATTGTTATTATTTGGCACACGCTGACGTTATTATTATTATTTTTTATTTATTTTTTTTTTTTGGATAAATGTAATATAATATACTTTTTTTATATAGATAAATATTTGGGTTATTTATTTTTATATATACTTTTTCAACTTACTATCACAGATTTATTTCCAAAAATTCACTTAATTTGTATATTTTTGTTTTTTTTTTAATATAAAATAAACAAAAATTTAAATGAATGGTTTATTGTATGATTAATGGATTTCCTATTTTGTATAATTATTCAGCTTGTATAATATTTGTACTATTTTTAATTTAATTTTTTGTTTTTTTTTTTTATCAGTTAATGCTCTCTTTTATTTATGCTTTTCTTAATTGTTATTCAAACGTAATTTCATTTATTTAGTTAAATTCTTGTTAATTTTTTTTTTTTTTAGTTAATATTGCACTTTTTATTTACTTTTTTTCTCTTTACTAAAAATTTGAAAAATAAAAACCAAAACAAAACAAAACTCAAAATTAACCGTGTTGTGTTGACTGTTTCGCGAACGGCGCTTGACTTAACCAGACACTCTGTGTGTTTATTCACTTTATAGAATTTCAATAAAAGAATTTGTATTGAAAACTCAAACTGCCCGACCGTCGGACGAAAAAATATATTCTAGTAAAACACATTGTCAGCAACAAAGCGTAGCTACGGCGCACGTCAGTGGCGTTATACGAAAAGGTTTTCGTTATTTTTTTTTTTTTTTGGATTTCAAATAAAAATTACCTCTTTTTCAGTTCATGCTGTGCGTCATTAACACACATGTTGTTGTTTGCTCAGAGAACAAAAAATTGAAATGAAAGGAAAAGAATCAATAACGAAGACAATAACAAAATACTCTCAATTAACTCAATATGCTCTTTTTTTAGTTATGTTAACTAACTTTTTGCTAGTAAGAATTAAATTACCCTTCAAACTCTTCTTCACATAAACGACTACACATGTATCTAGCTACAGGCTTATTGTCAAAGGTCTAACTTGAAAGATAATAAATAATAGTTATTAAATAATCGTATAAGGAATGAAATCAGTTAGAGTGGAGTACAATCAGACCGTTATGTTCCAACCATTTTTGATTCTAGAGAATACAGAAAAGATTTCAAGAAGTAAGATTAAACCTAGATATAGAATAGATATAGAGTAGATTCAAATCAAGTGAAGATATTTTTGTAAGTGAAGATATTTTTGTAAGATAAGTAAACCCTGGTTCTAATTATCAACAGATTTAGTATCTTTCTTGTTTTATATGAGGTAATGCCAAACAATTTATTTTTGGCAAATCAAACAGTATCTTATTATCAGACCCGATATTCCATATTCTGATTCCCGAAAATCCTGATGAGCCAAACGTTCATTAAATTAAGAACCTTTTATATCTATGTCAACTAAAACCGCCACAAACATGTTGTATTTTCTTTAGAGGTTATTTCAATTCCAAAGCTGATCTTTTATTTGTCGATTGTAAATTAAAACAAATTTTTGTGTATTCAAAATCTTGCAGCTTTATATTATCAGGTCACTTAAGATCGGACTTTCTTGAATTCCTGAGAATCTGGATAGTTTTTCATACACTTTCGTTGAAGGATTTCTAAAAGCTTATAAGATATGCGTTACCAATGAACTACAGACAAAGTGGCCCCACACCGATTAGAAGCATTTCTTTTTTAAAGAAGATCGACGACAACCAAAAACCCGTTAGGTAGATCGGGTATTGTTAATAAAAAGTTTATTCAAAATCGTACAGTTTGTTATTATCTTGAAGAATTTCTTATAGAATCTTATAAGATGTATATATACCAGAGAAAATATAGAATCACATCGACGAAAGACCCTACTCTTTTATAGAAGGTCCTAAATTCATTATTCTCCAGATTTAAAATCTTTGCAATAGATGTCAGCTAATAGATCAACAGCAGACACTAAAATTCGATCTTCTTCAGATTTAACTCCTTGATATCTGCTAAAACCTCTACAATTATGTTGGAATATATTGTAAATCTAAATGGTCCATACAATTTCATGTTTGAAATCGTGAAGTATTTTATTATTAGACTACCAATATACACTTTAAAAGTGAACCATAAATTTATTGTAATTTAAGTTTAAAACTTTTTAGATCGATATAAACTAAAAGTAGCAACAATCAGGTTATATACTTTATATTTAATATAGATGAGTTACACAATTTCTTAATAAAAATCGTGTCCTTTTATCAAGACATTTAAGGAACTGGGTGTGTAATATAAGTTGGACTAGAGTTAAAACAGAGTAAAACAATTACTTTGCTTTAATCGTTCAGTTTTTTGTTAACTTAAGATTAAATATTTGTAAAAAAACCAGAAGTATTTTAGGTCCTGTGATAGTGTGATAATGCTTTAAAACGATAACAATTCAAAGCCCGATTTCTTATTACTGGTGAACTTCTTGTTATCTGAATTATACTTCTATCAATGCTCAAGATTGAGGACTAATAACATTTTAAATGTTTCTTTAATTTACTACATTTTTTGTATCTGATAAGTTCATATTTGGCGATACGTTTTAGGAAATCACTTTTAATACAATGACTTCATAGAGAACTTGACGAGTGGTCCATAAGATTACGAAGACGGTCAAAAAGCTTTAGTTTGTTTTTTAAGTGTCACACTCTCTCGCTGGGATATGGTTGGGACTTACATCACTTTCTTACTTCTTCGTCAAAACGTTTTCGAGTTTAGAATTGAAATTATGTTTTGGATAGGGAAACCGAATAATTACCCAGCAAAAAAGAACTTCCAAAGAAGCGACAAAGTAGTAGAATTTACTCTATGGAAGTAATGAAAAAGACCTGAAGAATTGATGTTTTTAACACAGGCTTATCACAGGAGAGATGTTCTTTTTATTTGATTCCAAACTCATTACATCTGAAGTCATTCTCAGGAAGTAATTTTAATGATTATTTTTGCTTCTTTGGAAGTCAATAAACATCATTTTCACAGCAGGAAAAAATACTTTTAAAGTGGTATTTAATGTTATTATTTTAAAACTACATCGTTATATTTTTGCGGGGAATTTTATTTCTTTTCCTATTCTTCAAAATTGCCTAAAGTGTTAGAAATCGTTCCTAACACTTATTTAACTCTTCTCATTCCTTAATCAGCACAAAAAAATTTCGCTAAAACTTACATCATTTCCTTATCAATAGTCTATAGTTTTTTAAAATATTTATACCATAAATTTACTAAGAAATTTAATTTGTGTTTAAATTTATAAAATATTTAAAATAATATTTATTTAATTTTCCCAAAATGCTACAATTTTCTTTTGTAAAAAAAATAATAAAAATCAAAAGATTTTCTTAACCACCTAATGATTATTATGGGTTAATCCGATTTAAAGTGGGAAAATCCTTAAATTAATCTTGTTTCACTTAATTCTCGTTCGTGATAATATGACACATACACACACACTCATAAAATACATACATTTAAAATTATCATGATGGTCAGTTAAATCTGGTTGTCAGGAGCTGCTGCTGCAGTTTGTTTAACAACAGGTAACAAATGTTTTTACACGTGTGTTTGTCTGGCAAGTCGATGCGTAAAATATCTCATTAAATAGTGGGCGTTTTTCGGTAAATTTGTTAAGTTCCAACACTCTGTCTCCTTTCACAATCATTGAAGTTGCAGCGCCTTGTTGCAACATGTGTTTTTTTTTTCGTTTCGTTAAGACGCCTTAAGTAGTTGTTTCCTTAACATCCTGGATAGTTATAGGGGATCACACGTAATTTCTTATTGCAGTTTATTTAAGTTAAAATTTTTAGTTAAAATAGTTTGCAAAATTTACTATAATTATTTTATTTTTGTTTAATCATTCCATGAGCGTAGGGATTACTTACAATTTTTCTTATCAAATGAGTCATTCGCTTTTAATGATTTTTGAAAAAATTTTTACCAACTTGTTTGTAAATATTTTAAACATTTATCTATTTAAAAAAAAGATGATGAAATCGCCGAGATTTATTGAAATGCAAATCGATGTCAAGATAAAATAAACTTAATTTATTAGAAAAATCATAAGATGTTTTAGATATCGGTCCGCAATTGTTCATATAAGTATTACGGTGAAATCTCACTATATGCACCTATTTTTATTTCACGGACCCCGTGAGAACGTTATTATATATCGAAGTCTTTATATATATTTCTTGTAATATATTTTTAACATCCAGAAATTGTAGTACTTTTATTGACCTAGTCCATAAGTAGAGTTTGCCGATCGTGAAGATACATTAGCTCTTTTAAATGTCTGGTACTTTTGAAGAACTTTCTGAGAAATCATTAGAAAACAATGAATTTCGTTCTTTACATATGCCTGATAAGGTAATGGTTTGCTCATTAACGTCCTCATTATAGCCTTCACCACTTTAGTGGGTTTGTGCTGATGTTTGTCCTATACCCACCTTAAAGTATACCAATCGGCTGAGTCGATTTAGATATGTCCGCCCGTCTGTAATCAAAGTACAGGTCGCAATTTTGAAGCCTATTGAAAAGATCGGTCCATTATTTCGCCTAGATCCCATACAACTGAACCCCCGAATAGGGCTTGTAAACATTGTAATCAAGCTACAGGTAGCATTTAGCATTTTCTATAAGCGGAGGCTTTTGAATTTCCTATAACATTGACTCTAGAAATATTAAATTAAACATGTAAAGTCCGGAGTAAATTAAAACCTAAAACGTGGGACTTTTTGGTACTTTTTTGTTCTTTAAAAAGTAGTTTTTTAAATTTCTATAATATTGAATGTGGAAACATGAAATTAGGCAGGTAAAGCCCGGTTCAAGTAAAAACTTTTTAAGGTCCCAGTAAAAATAAAACGAAGAACTTTTAAAAGAATAACATTTATCACCACTTCAACTGTAGTACTAAATGAATTTGTTTACCTTCTGTGGAAGTGGTATAAATTGACTTCCAAAGAAGCGAAAAGAATTCAATTTGTTGTTTTTAGAGTTGAATGATAAATGCATGTAATTTATATAATCAAAATTACTTCCTTAGAATGACATCAGACGTAGTGAATTTGGAATCAAATAAAAAGAACATCCCTCCTATGTCAAGCCTGTATTAAAATCCACACTTCTTCAGGTCTTTTTCAGTACTTCCATGGAATAAATTCTACTTCTTTTTCGCTTCTTTGGAAGTTCTTTTTTTGCTGGGGTAATTTTTGAATAATATTGAACCAAGAAACAAGAAGTTTTACACGTACACTTGGGTTATAACAAAAATTAGGTTTTATCACTATATTCTGATAAAAAAAACCTGTTTTTGGTGCACAACCTTAACATTTGGGAAAAGATAATATACTTCTAAACATTTAAACATTTTGTCAATTACCGTTATAATTTTGACAACACATCGTTGTCATACAGGTTTTGTTGTCATGGCGATTACGCTTTTTAAATCATTTCGGCATCGTTGCTTTGACAATTATCCGTGCATACTTTGACAACGGATGTTATTGCCTGGTTCAAGTGAGAACATACAAAAGGGAAATATTTGGTACTTTTCCGTTATTTAAAAGGCGTTCTTCTTAAAATATTGAACCTGGAAACATAAAATAAAACATTAATTATGAGTTGTAAATATTTAAAAATCTGTAGGAAAGGTTTTTATGGTACTTTTTGAAAATCTTTAAAAAGCAGACGTTTCGTATTACAACTGATATGGTGAAGTGTATTTAAGATTTGGCACAGCTCAATATTGTACTTATTTTAATTAAGAACCGATAGGAGTCGCCCTAGTTTCACCAAAAAACAAAGAATTTTTATCTATATAAGATTTGGACTTTAGAACCTCTGATGATTCCGAAAACTTAATTTGTAACATAATTTACAACAAAATTATTTAAAAATACTCATACAAATGTAAATAAATTTTTGTTTAACATATCGTCTACGAAATAATTTTAAAAAATTTTAAATTTTAACTAAATCTCAATTCTCTCAACAACTCTCTCTCTCTCTTAAGTCTTACTCACGGCTAATAATCATTAGCTCTCTGTTAAAATCAATGACTTGCATTTTATTATAATTTTAAATAAATAAGAAAGTTAGAAAAATAATTTTTTATGGAATATATTTGTCATACTGATAATTAAATAAAAATCAAAATAATCTGATAAATAAATTTTGCAAATAATTTGATTTGAAATAATTTATTTAACAATTATCAAACAGACCTCCTACGACATTGATTTTATTTTGTTTTTATTATAATTTTATTATTTTATCTATTAAGTTTTAAAACTTATATTGATAACATATATTTATATATTTATTTCTAGAGATATTTAATAACAAAAATTGTTAATTACATTATACTTATAGTATAACTTGTTGTTGTAATATATTTTAAAAAACTTATGTAAAACATTATCAACATTTGTTTTAAAATAAAAAAAAAACTAAGTTTTCTAACAAGTGTCTCTACACAATTATGTCTGAAAAAAAACAACATTAATTTTTATCGTAAATTTTGTTAAACAAGTCATCATTATTGGTGGTAACTAACAAACTCTTGACTGTTAGGAAAAAACATGAAAGATAACAAATTTACTTTTATTTTATTTTTCAATTTCTGTATGAGTAATTGGTTTTAGTGATTTGCATTTATTGCCACAAAATGTATCTTCCAACTAAGTAAATTATTTTATAAGTCATTAAGCAAATTTTGTGTTTTTTTGTCTAATATATTTTGTTATACTCTACACCATTTTAGTGGGTAGGGTATATTGGGTTTGTGCTGATGTTTGTAACATACAACAATATTCAACCCACCTTAAAGTAAAACAATAGGATTAGAATCGTTTTCTGAGTCGAATAAGTTTTGTCCGTCCGTCTGGCTGTCTATATAAACCTTGTGCGCAAGGCACAGGGCGCAATTTTCCAGATAACTAGATGAAATTAGGCACACACGCTTTTTTCGGACGGAACCTATTGAAAATGGTTAAATTCGGTTCATTATTTCGACTAGCCTCCATACAACCGTACCCCCCGAATAGGACCGTTGGGCTTATAATTAAGTTAAATGATCTATTATGTTAACAAAAGTCGGCAAAACTTAGTTTTCAAGATAATTAGATGAAATTAGACACACTCGCTTTTTTTGGCCCAAAAACGGAACCTATTGAAAATGTTAAAAATCGGTCTATTATTTCGACTAGCCCCCATACAACCGTACCCCCCGAATAGGACCGTTGGGCTTATAATTAAGTTAAATGATCTTTTATGTTAACAAAAGTCGGCAAAACTTAGTTTTCAACATAAGTAATTAGATGAAATTAGGCACACACGCTTTTTTGGTCCATGGACAGAACCTATTGAAAATGTTTAAAATCGGGCTATTATTTCGACAAGCCCCTAAACAACCATACCTCCTCCAGTAGGGCCTTTAGGCTTATAATTAAGTTAAATGATCTATTATGTCAAAAAAAAATTAGTTTTATAGTTTACCGTTTTTTGTAATGATCGGGCTTTGTTTGACCCTAGGCCTCATACAAACTTCCATTCAGAAAATGACTTGAAGGTCAAAATAAACACTAATAATACTTTTAAATTCTACATAAATATCTTTGAAGTAGACGTAACTTCCTCTATCAATATTTATAAAGATAGGTCCATATTTACCCCTATTCATCTATGAGCTCTTATGTCAAAAATAAATAAAAATATTCTGAAAAAAGTTAAAATGCAAATCAAATGCTTTATTTTTTTAATAATCCACATTTTATTTATTTATTTTTTTTTTGGTGTGATACGGTCCATATGGTCGGCTATGACCGACTATACATTCAGGCTTGTTTTAATTTTTTATTTTATTAAAAATGACTCTTACTCATCATAACTTTAGGCCAAAAAAGGGAGTTTATTTTTTTTTTGTATATATTTAGTTTATTTCTAGATAACCAACCAGATGTCTAATTTAAATAATAAAATATTCTCTTAAAATCCACGTTCATAAAGAAATTAAACGTTTATTTGTTAAGAGATTTTCTGCCAAATTTACTTTATTATTCCGCAAATTATTGTGCACTCACCCTAAGCCATTTATATACACTGGAATTATTTATATAGATATTATTCTAAACTGATATCCCAGCAAAATTTGGATTAAAAAAAACTTTTCTATACAAAACGAATTTGTGGAAGAAAATTATGGAAAATTTATTGAATTTAAAAAAAAAATTTCAAGACTTTTCTACAACAAGAAAATATTACGAAAATTTTTTTTTGAATAGAAAATCTATTAAAAAATTAAATGAAAATTTCACCAAATTCATTGGAAATTGGGTAAAAAATTTTTTTCAAAAAATTTTATTTAAATATTGTAATTTCTTATGATAGAGAATAATTCCAGTATTTGTTTAATATAAACATTTATAAAAAATCTCTTTGCAAATACCCTATAATAAAGAATTTTTACTCACACTAAATCAAAATAGTTTACTTTTTAATAAATTAATTAAATTTTAGCTTCCGCGAGGGCAATTTGCGTTATTTAATCGCTCATTTCTTTACTCTCCTGTCTAACTGAAATTGTTGTCATAATTTTAATCTTAATTACTTTAAATAATACAATTACTATTCTTTGTTTTATAATAAATGATTAATGTTTTAAAAAATTTTTATGATTTAATTTTTTTTGAAATGTTTTTAAAATTATGAATGAATTTAAAGTAAAGAGAGATTTTTTTTAAAGAGAGATACAAATTTAATGAGAGTCTAAAAGTATCTGCACAATTTATTATGTTGTCAGATTTAAGTTTTAATGTATTATTTGCAAAAGCAAAAAAACTAAATACAAGTATTTGATAAGTTTTCTTTAGAGTCTGTTGCCAATAACATTTCATTATCATTTATTTTTTTGCCTTTTCACATACGTAGTGTGTGCGGAAAGTTTTCAAGCAATTAATTTCACAATCTAATACTTGATCTACATTGTTCAAGTGCTATGCAAATAATGATGCGATAACGATATAGTAAATGCAAAACTAATGTTGAATTTAATCGGTTAAATTTTGTATAATTTTGAACTCCTCCATGTTCATCTAATTGATACTCGACTAGTTTTTAGTTTTTATTGTTTTTAATTTAAATCTTATGGAAGAACTTATTTAAAAATGTAAAAAAATCGGAATTTGTCTCGATCTTGTTTAAACTTTAAAATATTTGTTATGTGTTAAGATTTCTTTAATACATTTGTTCAATTCACAACAGGCGTCGTATCATTGTAGTGTTGTGTCATAAAAAATTTTTCAAATAAATATTTTCAATACAAAAACAAATCAATAATAAAAAAATTATGACATACTAAGATACAACCATACAACACCGATTGTGAATTGGACAATTAATTTTAATTTTATAAAAAAGACAAATTACATAATAATTACACGGGTCGACAAATTTTTAAAAAAGTCGTAACCCTGAGACCAAGTTAAAAGTTTTTAAAGTATTGAAAGAGTAATGAATGGGAATATGACCTAAGATTTTCTCCATCACATCTGGGATTTGAGATATCGTGCCGTGAAATTTGAAAAAACATTTATTATAGCCCTTCTTGTAACGTGACAAAGGTCAAAACCCTGATACCAAGTTAGACGTTTCTTAAAGATTAAAGAAGTGATAAATCTGAATACTACCTTAGATTTTCCCCATTACATCTGGGATTTAAGATATCGTGTCGTAAAATTAAAAAAACTTCTTTTTTGCCCTTTTTTTTAACGTGACAATAAACGAGACCCTGCCACCAAATTAGATGTTTCTAAACAATTGAAGGAGTACTGAATTCCAATATGACCTCAGATTTACTCCATCATATTTGGAATTTGAGCTATAGTGTCGGGAATTTAAAAAAAAGGTCGAGACCCTGATACCAAGTTAAAAATTTCTTAAAGATTGATGAAGTAAGTGTTAAATCCGAATATGATCTCAGATTTTTTTCCATCACATTTAGGATTTGAGATTTCATGTCGTGATTATAAAAAAACGCCTTTTTTGACCCTTAGTGACGTTATCTGAACATCTAAAATCTAATAAATCTTCCTTATTCTTCGAGATATTTTCATGTTAATTTTGAAAACATATGGCTTGCGGTATATTCAAGGTATTTGTACCCAACGCTGTTATATTGCGAAGGATATTATGATTTGTAATAATTGTTTATAACGAACAAAAATATTAAATCCACACCTATCTGGGGAAGTTTCAATCGACTACAAAATACCTTTTTTCTTCAACTTAACGAAGTATGTTCGTCCCTCAACTTTAACGTGTGATATATCAGAAACTACAGCTGATTTTTTAAAAATTTAAGTTTTATTTAAGCCAAATGCGCCAAATTTATTGTTTTATCAAGCTTTAGGTGAAGATAACTAGATAAAAAGATAATATTGTATGTCAGATGTTAAGCCTCTGATAGAATAAACTATTAGAGGCCTCACAAATTCCAGATGTGAGGCCAAATTCCGATTCAGCGCAGCTTTATGTGAAGATAACTCGATGAAAAGAAAAGATATGTCAGATGTTAAACCTCTATTTTAAAGCTAATAGAATGAACTTTGAAAGGGCAACAACATTTTATAAATAAAGTTGTCCTGACGCTATTATTACAGCTCAAAAGGAGCCAAATTCCAGATGTGATTAAGAAATTCTGATGTGAAATTCAGATTCAGGGCAGCTTTAGGTGAAAATATCTCTATGAAACGAAAAGATATGTCAGATATATTAAGCCTCTATTTTAAAGCTAAAAGAATGTACTTTCAGATGTCATACAACAGTTGTCTTGACGCTATTATAACATCTCAAAAAGAACCAAATTCCAGATGTGATTAAGAAATACTGAGGTCAAGTTCAGATTCAGCACATCTTTAGGTGAAGATATCTCGATGAAAAGAAAAGATATATCAGATATTATGCCTATATTTTAAAGCAAATAGAGTAAACTTTCAGATGTCATACAACATAAATAAAGTTGTCTTGACACTATTATAACATCTCAAAAAGAGCCAAATGTTATATCAAATTCAGATTTAGTGATCTTTAGGTCAAGATATCTCTATGAAAGCAGAAGATATGCCACATATTAAGCTTCTATTTTAAAGCTAATAGAATAAACTTTCAGATGTCATTCAACACAAAAATAAAGTTGTCTTGACGCTATCAGATTCAAAATCAGATTCAGCGCAGCTCAATCCTTTACAAAAGTATAGATTGGTCACCGAATTACAAATTTGTCGACCTGTGTAATTATTAAAAAACACACGTTTTTAACTATACTTAATAAATATTTCAAAATTCCCCTCTTTTGGTAGAAGCTTTCGTTCCAGACAACTCAAACACTTAATTGCCGACAATACGTCAAAACAGCTTTTTACCTACAAACCCCCCTCCCTAACTATACAATTAAAAATACCACTTGATCTATTAAGAATACAAGTACAATAACTATAAATATAATTTAGGTAAATTTTGAACTCTTCTTTCTGCTACTCACGGTTCTTATCTTTAAAATGCAATAAATATTTACTTTACTTAATTAATTCCTTAATTTATTCAATTCATTATTTATTATTTCATCTTATTTTTCATATTTCATTAATTTTATGTTTTATTACTTTCAGAAAAGTAAATTTTTATGTGTATCTCCTAGATACAAATACATATGGAATATGTTGTTTTTTTCATGTGTCATTGTTTAGCGTTTCACAATCAATTAATTTCAATTAAAATGTTGCTGACTCGGCTGCACTCTCTAACACTAGTCTAGTATTTAAGTGGTTGGTGATCAATTTCATTGTTGCTGCACGCACTGAAATTCTGATCATTGAGTAATTGCTTGTTGTTATTGTGTTTTGGAGCTGTTGGTGTTTTTAACCGGTATTTATTCAAACTCAAGTAGAAGAATGTTTGTTTTGTTTTTTTTTTTTTTGTTTTGCTCTCAAAATTTATACCAGTAAAATGTTATGAAAAAGTTCAAAAAATATATAAATATTTTTCCTTTCTATAAATTTTATTATTCTTATTAAGTTTCAATTTGGGTGGTTGCTGTTATTTACGATTTTCTTAATTTTATTTTTCTTTAAGTGGGGACGAACAATAATTTCATTCACTCACTCAGTCATTCATCTATTGTTTTGTGTGTGTATTTTCGACGACTTTACAAAAATTTAAACAAATATAAGTTTTTTGTCTCGTAAACTTCGACAAAAAAAAAACTGTTGTGCATATAAAATTATTTTTATTAATTTGTATACAAAACAAATTCATTTAAATTAATTTCATTACATAAATTATAACAAACAACAAATGCCATACTAACTCAGTACATTTATATACTGATCAGTTCTAGAGAATTTAACAAATTGTATTTTATTCAGAAATATACGCAACGCCTTTGTGGAATTCATGATTGTTAAAAGAATGTTTTCATTTGAAAGTTTGTGTTCTTCGGTAAATATTTTTTGGAATATTAAAATTTAACCCCTTCACGAACAAAACTAAACCCCTGAACTTTTTAGAGATACGACTTTACCACACATTTTATGTTGACGTATACTGATTATTTTTGATAAAAAATGGAAAAAGTGTTTTCAAAGTATATGGCAGGATATTATTCTTTTAAGCAAGTAGTGACACAAAATCTAAAAAATTGCGTATTTTTCTTTGGAAACAATAATTTACTGTAGCTGTGAAATCGAAATAACGCTCTAAATCGAGAAAAATGTAAACAAATCTTGGTCCCATATACATGAAAGAGTTAAGAGCCGATTTATCATAACACCGACTCAGATATGTACTAGTATGTATACTGATTACTTTGGGGACTAGTCCATTGACTATTTTATAGACAAATCTGTGACTAGTGAAATAGTCTAAGGAAAAGACTGTGTGTGCGGACTAGTGTCTTGACTATTCTATGAACTAGAATGTTGACTAGTCATTGACAACTTTCTTTTCAAGTCTATTAACAAAGCTATGGGTGAATCCATTGATTACTCTATGGAATAGTCTACTGACTATAGAGTCTATAGAGTAGTAGACTATAGTCTACTACTCTATAGAGTTATGTATTGACTACTCTATGGATTATTGTATTAACTATTCTCTGGATAAGACTGTTGACTATCATTTAATCAAGTCTAAAGTCTAATCAATTGAATACTCTATGTCGTAGCCTATTGATTACTTTATGGACTAGAGAATTCAATATTCTATGAACTAGACTGGTAACTAGTCTATTGACAACACTATTGACTAATCTATTGATTACTGTATGGTTTAATTCACATTGACTTCACTAATGTAGTAATTACTCTATTAACCATTCTATGGACTAGTCTATTGACCGTTCTATAGACTATAGTCTATATTCTGAGGAAAAGTCAATTGACTAAAACGTATACTAGTTCATTTACTGGGCTATTGACTATTCTATGGATAAGTATTCTTAAGATTAGTCTATTGACTGGCCCATGAACTATTCTATTGACTACTTCATGAACTAGTATATTGACTATTCAATGGGCTACTCTGTCGTCAGCCATATGGTCAAGGCTTTTAATACTCTATGGTAAAAACTAACTAACTAGCTAACTAACTTACTAACTTACTAACTTACTAACTTACTAACTTACTAACTTACTAACTTACTAACTTACTAACTTACTAACTTACTTACTAACTTACTAACTTACTAACTTACTAACTTACTTACTAACTTACTAACTTACTAACTTACTAACTTACTAACTTACTTACTAACTTACTAACTTACTAACTTACTTACTAACTTACTAACTTACTAACTTACTAACTTACTTACTAACTTACTAACTTACTAACTTACTAACTTTCTAACTTACTAATTAACTAACTAACTAACTAACTAACTAACTAACTAACGAACTAACTAACTAACTAAATCGCTTGACTAACTAAATCCCTTTACTAGTCTATTGACTAGTCTCTTCACTGCTCTAATGATGACACTATATTCTTGTCTAGTAACTAGTTCATTGACTACTCTTTTTACTGTTCTATTAGATAACATAATAGTTAGTCTCTATGAACAAGTCTATTAACCAACAACAATTAATTTCTTTAAATATCTGTCTCCTGTACACAAATAAATATAAACAAATTGTCATTTAACGTTTATTCACTTGTATTCTTTCTTATTTCTAGTTTTACGTTTTATTTTTTCTTCTATTTTTTGGTTGCATTACAATGTCTCTGTCTATTTGTTTTTTTTTCTGAATTAAAATTGAATGAATTTTCCTTCTTCTTAACTTTAAGGCTTTTTAATTAAGTTGATGTCGTGCATATTTAATTTATATACGTACCTTCTTTGTCTAATACTTAATAGGTGATTGTTTAAGTCATTACTTTAAGTATTTATTTATTATTTTTTATTTTTTTTTTTGTAATATTTAAGTTAAATCAAGTGATTTACAAGCTGCTTTTACAACTTTGTTAAAAGTTGTTTTTGGTATTAAAACAAAGGAAACACCGACACATACAGAGAAAAAAATTTGCATAAAATTTGTGTGTTTAACAAATATTTTTATAGCAGTCGTAAATTTTCCAAAGATTTATGTTTTGAATTTTGAAATGAAAACAAAGCCAAAAAGTAGGCAACGATTTTAAAGTAATCACTTGCTGTTTCAACCTTTACAAGTGTGGTGTAAAGGAAGTGTGTTGAGAATTTGTTAGAGATCTTCGATTTAAGAGATCATTTTGTAGAGTTTTTCTTTTTTTTTATTCATATAATATGTAATTTACTCCTCAAATTGTAAAAGACAAATTTTAAAATATAACAATTATTTTATTGCAAATTTATTAAAAAATTTTTTTAACCTAAGAAATGCGAAACTAGATCTTGAGTTTAAAGTAGATATTGATATCAGACCAATATTACAAGAAAGACAGAAACATATTGTCTGATTTGTCAGTCTCCAGTTACTGGTTTTAATTTATTTCTATATTTACGTATAAAACCCTCCAATATCCAACCGGCAATAGCCAATAAACATAAAATATTGAAAAAATTCAAGGCAATAGCATAACTAGTTTTATCACGTATAAGACCTAAAAGAAAATTAAAGAAATATATTATTTCGAAAATAAATTGTTTTGATACCATTAAACTCACCTATTAAGGGGCCACAAGCCAGAGTAAATAAACCAGACATCAGCAATTGAAGACCAGAAGCAGCAGGCAATCTTTTTAGCGGCACACAACCGGGTATTATCAAACCCCAAAATACTGTACGCAAAGCTTTACTTAAACCCAACCATATAAAAATGGCAATCATGATATAGAAATTTCTGGTAAATGACAAAAACATACGACCAATACACATACCCAAGATGCCCCAGATAAAGAAAGTCTTATTACTTAGTTTGCTGATGCTTGTTAACAGAGGTATTAGGAAACGTAGGATTAAATCGAAGGCACCCATTAAAGACATGGCCAAGGCAATTTGTTGACTTTCGAAACCAAAATCATATAAAATAAATGGTATTAATATGTTGAAATTTAATTCGGCAAAATTAATGAGTGTTAAACCCAAAGCCAAATTGACATAAGTCAAATCGCGTAATAAATCAAAGTCAAAGAATACGACTACTTTCATATACCAGGATAATTTTCCGCGTCTTTCATTTTCCTCCTCGATTAAAGTCTGTTCTAGTTCTTTTTGTGATCTACTTTCATTATCATTATTATTATTTTGTTCCGTACTAATAGGAACTTTTTGTTCATGTTTGTCTTCAGCTTTACCCTCTGTAATACTGGAACTTATTGAAAAACTTCGTCTATCAGTCGAATCTCGACTTTTTAGACTTTTTAATTCCAAAAGCTTTTTATCACCCTCGTTTTTATCCCAAGATTCTAATCTATTTCTACTGGAAGGTGATAGTGAATACAGTGAGGTTTTCGAACCAAACCAACCATCATTGGCAACTACTAATGCTGGCATTTCTAAATCACCCCTTAATATAACATCCTCCTCCGGTTCAGTAAGTTTTTCAGAAGTTTCCCTATCATTAGTCAGCTTTTTAACATGCCATTTAACCGGTTGATATATTAAAGAGCAGGCTATAGTATTCAAGGAAAGACCAGCAAATAATAAAACAGTTCCTTGTACTCCAAAGTAATCTAGGAAAAATGTGGCAACATAGGGCAAAAAAATGGGACCTAAACCGACTACACCATAATGATAAGCAGTAGCTGTGCGTCTTCTTACTTTGAAATAAGTATTTAAAGCTAAAGAAGAGGCATTTACAATTAGACCTCGACCAAAACCTGCAATATGGAGTATAAAAGAAATGTTAATCGAAATTTCTGAAATTCTGAAATTCTTAAGAAAATATTTAACTCACCGTAACATAACGAAAATGATAGACAATAGAAAATAAAGGATTTTGCAAAGACTGTCGCAAATAGTCCTAAGAAGGTAATAAATGAGCCAAACACAGCCACTTGGCGAAAAGAAAATCTGCGAAATAAAGGACCATTCAGAAGGCCTGAAAAGTGGAAAATATAAAAACTGATCGAAAAAAGAATTTGATGAGAATTAAATCCAGAATTCTTATATTTATAGAACATAAACATTTTTAATTAAATTTCTCCCCCCATCTTACCTGTTATAGCTGATACAGCTATTTGTATATTAATAATTGTTGTCAATTGTGAATTGGTAATATCCAACTGTGTAAAACGATCACGAAAAATAATACCAAATTGTTGGACCAAAGCAAAAGCTACTACCTGTAAATACGAATACAAATTTTATCTCAATTAATAAGATTTCTTCGAAATTCTATTTTACAACTTACTTTATTAATACCACTGGCTATAGAGACATACCAACCCCAACCACCATCGGGCGCTACAAAATTATCGCCCAAATCACTTTTGTCTCTACGTTTCTTTTTCACCGGTTTAAGTTGAGGTAAATTTGATGTTTTAGGAACGTTCGTTGCATGATCATCTCCCATAATGTTGAGTTCATCAATTTGGCATTTCACACACTATTTTATCACATTAAATCTGAAATAAGTTCGATTTAGTGCTGTTATTTGTGTTATGGGTTCTTTAGTCTAGTCTATAGTCTAGTCTATAGTATAGTCTACAGTTTAGTCTATAGTCTAGTCTATAGTCTAGTCTATCGTCTAGTCTATAGTCTAGTCTATAGTCTAGTCTATAGTCTAGTCTATAGTCTAGTCTATAGTCTAGTCTATAGTCTAGTCTATAGTCTAGTCTATAGTCTAGTCTATAGTCTAGTCTATAGTCTAGTCTATAGTCTAGTCTATAGTCTAGTCTATAGTCTAGTCTATAGTCTAGTCTATAGTCTAGTCTATAGTCTAGTCTATAGTCTAGTCTATATTGACTAGGCTATTCCACAGAATACTCAAGAATGTAGTCAGTTCTGGTCCTCCCGTCTTTTTGCCAGTTCTCCAGCAATTATAATGTCATAGTTATCGCTGTGTTCCTTGACGAATGTTTAAATGTATTGTCATTCTTGATTTTACAACCAAAAATTCCTTTTCGAAACGAAATCGGATTCGTTCATGTTTTATTATATCAAATTTACTTTTAAAATTAAAACTCTTTTGTCATCATTTTAATCCTATTATTAATTGTTGTCAAAAACATTTTTATAAAAAATGATCACAATCATTACATTCAAAAGAGCGTGATATAACTTGTGGTCAATAGAACGTGTTAATTTAAAAATTTTCTAAAAAGTTTTAGTTATTATATGTAAATTTAGAAAAATTACGTTTTAAAAGTGTTCGTATAATAACTATAATTTCGAGATCGAACTTGTTCTGCAAACTACCTTATTTACTACATCGAAAAAAGCTCAAGCAATATGCTCATTCATAAGTGAGTGGTTTTTATTCTCATGTTGTCTATTATTCTCATGTTATTTATTATTCTAATATATTTTTAGCATTTGAGCGTAACTGTAGGATTGCACTCTACAATAATCCGGCAAAGGAACTCAAAATTAACATTTGTTGTCAAAACTTTTTTTGCCGCCAAAATTGTAGTTATCAATTCCTATACAACTTTACCTTAAAGTCTCTTAGAATACTAATATAGATATAAACAAAGATTAAAATTAAAGTTTGCTAGTTTTGTTTTTACAAAATTGTTTAAAAGAGAACTAAAGCTACTTGCAATTTATCGTTACTCTAGGATTTTGTAAAACTTTATTTGAAGTTGTAAAGATTTGTCAACAATAAAACATTTTTGAAATGTTTATATCAAATGAATTTCGACGCGATAACGATACATCATACAATTAAATATTGTAATTAATTAATTACAACTATATAGTTATTGCTGAATTTTTTAATTTGTTATAATTTTGGTGATATGCACTTTGTTTTTTTTTTCACAAATAACATTTTTTTATATTTACTTTTTATTTACAAATCATTTAGATTTTTCTTTGTTTAATGCGCTTTTTAATGAAAATTTTAAACAAAATTTAACCCCTTTTTGTTTCGATTTCTAACGTAAACTAATTGTAGTTAACGTTAAATTTTGTTTTTTCATTAGACGTCTACAGCAACAATATATTGATATTTATCATATTTTAATTTATACTCTCTCAATTACAAAAGTTTTTTACTCTTTAACATTAAAAAGCTCGTCGACTAAAATTGCCCAGCGAAAACTTACATTGTAAATTAAGGGGTTAATGTATTTAGAGCGATTGATTTATGCGATTGTAACTAATTAACTAACTAACTAACTAACTAACTAACTAACTTACTAACTAACTTACTATCTATCTATCTATCTATCTATCTATCTATCTATCTATCTATCTATCTATCTATCTATCTATCTATCTATCTATCTATCTATCTATCTATCTATCTATCTATCTATCTATCTATCTATCTATCTATCTATCTATCTATCTATCTATCTATCTATCTATCTATCTATATATCTTTATATCTATCTATCTATCTATCTATCTATCTATCTATCTACCTACCTACCTATCTTTCTATCTATCTACCTATCTATCTATCTATCTATCTATCTATCTATCTATCTATCTATCTATCTATCTATCTATCTACCTATCTATCTATCTATCTATCTATCTATCTATCTATCTATCTATCTATCTATCTATCTATCTATCTATCTATCTATCTATCTATCTATCTATCTATCTATCTATCTATCTATCTATCTATCTATCTATCTATCTATCTATCTATCTATCTATCTATCAATCTATCTATCTATCTATCTATCTATCTATCTATCTATCTATCTATCTATCTATCTATCTATCTAACTTACTAACTCACTAAATCACTAACTAACTAACTTACTAACTAGCTAACGAACCAATTGCCTAACTACCTAACTAACTACCTAATTAACTACCTAACTAACTAACTAACTATCCAACTGCCTAACTAAATAACCTAACTAACTCACTCACTAACTTATTTCAGCGAAACAAAAAAAATTGTTTTAACAAAATAGGAACTGCCAGCAAAATCTTTACTTATCCGGTAAGTAGTATTGCGGAAAGTTTAAGTAGTTACTTCTTGGGTGAATAACTAGTTATTATTGTTCGACAATGACCAAAAAATAACTGGTTATAAATGTGTTTACCCTATTTTTTCGAATTTAAAACTGCCTTTACAGTCATTTTTTATTTTTAATAGTCTATTCTCATACTCAGTGCTCCATTAACAAGTTTTTTTATCATTCTATCTGGAATGCTTTCTACACAAATGTAAATATCAACATTTCTTAAAAAAAACTTCTAATATCGACTAGGGTTAGAACCACCTAGACACATGCTATATTCAAAATAAAAACAATTAATGTTATTGATAACGACCACTCATTACTAAGTAATGTATGAAATAACTACATTACATACAATACTCGTTACTAAAATTCGACATTGTTTTACTGGGTGATTTCAGTTTTGGATTGTTTTCTAAAAATAAAAATAATAAATGATTTTTCATTAAATTTATATTTTTATTTGTGGAATCTCTCTTTGAACAAAATGCTCTTTGATTATAAATTTTACTATTCTAAAAATATATAAAACTATTTGTAATATAACAGTGTTTTAACATAACTAACAATAAAATGATAATAAAACAAACAAAATGTTTAATACAAAAAAAATGTTAAATTATGCCTAAAATATTTACATAAAAATTACAATAAATTTACATTAAAAAAATATATACAAATATTTTTTTTAAATATAAGATCTGTTTGTTAACTTTATCACATGTTTTTTTTCTTCACTTTTAAAATAAATGACAATGTTTTAAATTATTGAACAGATCTTTTAACAGTTGTAACTAAAAAAGAACTATTAGAAAAAATCTATTTGAAAAAAGTTTAAACATTAAACTAAATTATTTTAAGTCTTCAGTTACGGGTTTTGGTTTATTTCTATATTTACGCACAAAAGCTTCCAAAACCCAACCGGCAATGGCCAATAAACATAAAGCATTAAGGAAGTTCAAAGCAAAAGCATAACTTGTATTATCACGTATAAGACCTGTAAGGAAAAGTAAAGAAGTGAAATTTATAGACATTTTTAAATATTAAAAAAACTTACCAATTAAAGGACCAAAAGCTAAAGAAAATAGCCCCGACATTAATAGCTGTAAACCAGCAGCAGCTGGTAGCCTCTTTAGTGGCACATAACCGGGTATAATTAAAGACCAGAAAACGGTACGGAAGGCCTTATTCAAACCCAACCATATAAATATAGCAATCATAACATAGAAATTTCTCGTAAACGATAAAAAGATACGACCTATACACATGCCCATGATGCCCAATACAAAGAAAGTCTTGTTACTCAAATTGATCTTTGCTGTTATGACGGGTATAAGGAAACGTAAAATAAGATCAAATGTTCCCAGTAATGACATGGCCAAGGCAATTTGATGTTTTTCAAAACCAAAATCAGATAATATAAACGGTGTTAAAATGGCAAAATTAATTTCCACAAAATTGATTAAGGTCAAGCCCATGGCCAAATTAACATAAGTAAAATCACGCAATAAATCCAAATCGAAAAACACCACCACTTTCATGTACCAGGGTAGTTTCTTGCGTCTTTCATGTTCTTCTTCAATTCTGGCCTGTTCCAACTCTTTTTCATTTTGTTTTTCTCTTAAAAGTTGTAGTTCTGTTAAAGCTGTACCATTATGATGCTGTTCCTTATTTTCACCTTCCTTATAGTTGACATCATGTTCCTCATCTTCTTCCACTTCCTTAATACTGTAACTAACAGAGAAACTTCGTACTTTGGCTGAATTACTGTTACTTTTAATGCTATCACGACTATTTAAACGTTTCAATTCCATCATTGGCGTACCTTCCTGTGTCTTGTCCCAAGAACCCAATCTATTTCTTATGGAAGGTGAATTTAAGGAGGTTCTAGAACCAAACCAACCATCATTGGCACGTGGCAAAACTGGAGTTTCTGGCTCCACCGGATTAGCTATTATATGATCATCTTCATTATGTACTGTTAGTTTTTTAGATGCCTCCGCATCTTTAGGATGTTTCTTAACATGCCATTTTACTGGTTGATATATCAGAGAACAAGCTACCGTATTCAAGGAAAGACCAGCAAAGAGTAGAACCGTGCCTTGTACTCCAAAATAATCTAAGAGAAACGTGGCCACATATGGCAAACAAATGGGACCCAAGCCAGCTACACCAAACTGATAAGCGGTGGCAGTACGTCTTCTTTCTTTAAAATAAGTATTTACAGCTAATGATGAAGCCGAAACAGTTAGACCACGACCGAAACCTGAATTTTAAGAAATTTCATTGAATTATTCAGATAAGAAGAGATTTTCTTATAAGTTTAAACTTACCGTAGCAAACAGAAAATGAGAGACAATAAAATAAGAATGAATTGGCAAAGGCACAAGCAAATAGACCGAAGAATGTAAGAAATGAACCAAACAAAGCCACTTGACGGAAGGAAAATCTTCGGAAAAGTGGACCGTTTAGCAGACCTGCAAAAGAGAGGAATAAAGAAGTTAAGATGTATTTCTAATGTTCAGTGCATATCAAAATATTTTTCGTAAATTTAAAAAAAAAAAAATTGCTTAAATATTTGATTTCTTTTAAAAATATGTAAAATTTCTTTTGGAAAAGAAGTTCAGCTGTGTAATTACTGCCATAATGATTGAATCATAGATTATTTTTTATTTGCGTCATGTCTGTCGGTCCCAAGCTAATAAATCATGTTACCATTTATCAAGTGGGAACTATGCCAAAGTCTTATTTTATATCAAAAAGAGAATTCATCAAAAAGTAAAGTGGAAAATTTATTTTGAATTATTAAAAAAATTTAAAATATATACAGAGAATCTCTAAACTGGTAGGTAAGGTGCTCTAGTAGGTTAGTTCTTACCAACCAACCAACTAATTCACTAACCATCCATCTATCCGTCTATCCATCTATCTATCTATCTATCTATCTATCTATCTATCTATCTATCTATCTATCTATCTATCTATCTATCTATCTATCTATCTATCTATCTATCTATCTATCTATCTATCTACCTATCTATCTATCTATCTATCTATCTATCTAACTAACTAATTATAGCCAAATAATTAACAAATTTATCAAACAAATTTCATTTGAAACAAAAAATTTTATGTAAACATTTGTCAACTTCTTCCCACTCACCTGTTATAGCTGATACAGCAATTTGTATATTAATAATTGTAGTTAACTGGGAACTGGATATGCCCAATTGAGACATATGATCACGGAAAATAATACCAAATTGTTGAGCCAAAGCAAATGTTACCAACTATAAGCAAGAAAATATTATTAATTCATAAAAAAAATATTTCTTAAAATTTTTTTAAAACTTACTATATTAACACCACTGGCTATGGACACAAACCAACCCCAACCGCCATCGGGTGCTACAAAATCATCACCCAAATCACTTTTGTCTCTACGTTTCTTTTTTGCGGGTTTCGTTTTTACCGGTTTCTCATTGTAGTTTATTTTATTATCGCCTATTATTAATTTCGGTAAATTTGCAGTCTCTGTCAATTTAGTTTTATGGCCATTAGTGTCTCCATTTGTGGTCACTGTGCTACCATTTGTAGGTCCTGTTGCTGTTACTTTGACATTATCTCCCATACTGTTGTAGTTGTTGGTGATTTCTCATTACTCTCTGTTCGAACAATTATCTGTAAATGAATTGAAAAGTTAATTATTTATTATTCTTCTTGTGGTTTAATTGTTTCTTTTAAATATACTAGACGTATAAATAAATAAAAAAAATAAATAAATATTTTCAAAGCCACGCGTTAAAATTTGATTAAAACAAGAACAATTTATATTAAAAACACCGGCAAATAATCTTAAAGCGCAATAATCTCACGGTCTCGTCTGAGTTGGCAAAGTCATAAAGGCACATAAATATTCTATATAAATATTTGGAACAGTGGATTTTTTTGATAAGGATTTTATTTATGTTTAATTTAAGTATGTATTTACATAAATATAAAACGAAGGACAAAATTTATTAAATTTTAAAACTAGAAAAAGTTTCTATAATATTTTCTTAGAGCAACTTGTACAGTTTATTTTTAATACCTTATGTTATTAATGATAGTTTTGATTTAAATTTAGAAAGTGACAACCTGCTCATGGGTGTTGTGCTAATAATCTCTATACATTTTTTTATGTAGCCGATAACGTGAGCGATAACATTATGTTTTGATAAGCTATAATGATAAAAATCAAATCAAAACTCAGACAATATTAATTGCAATTTAAGATGTTGGTTCGATTCGTATACATGGTAACAGAAAATAATATAAACATAATCCACCTTTAATGGCATTTAAAGATCAGTCTATAGTCAAGACTATAGATCAGTCTATAGTCAAGAGTATAGATCAGTCTATATTCAAGACTATAGATGAGTCTATAGTCAAGACTATAGATGAGTTTATAGTCAAGACTATAGATGAGTCTATATACAAGACTATAGATGAGTTTATAGCCAAGACTATAGATCAGTCTATTGTCAAGACTATAGATGAGTCTATTGTCAAGACTATAGATGAGTCTATAGTCAAGACTATAGATGAGTCTATAGTCAAGACTGTAGATCAGTCAATAGTCAAGACTATAGATGAGTCTATAGTCAAGACTATAGATCAGTCTATAGTCATGACTATAGATCAGTCTATAGTCAAGACTATAGATCAGTCTATAGTCAAGACTATAGATCAGTCTATAGTCAAGACTATAGATCAGTCTATAGTCAATACTATTGATCAGTCTATAGTCAATACTATAGATCAGTCTATAGTCAAGACTATAGATCAGTCTATAGTCAAGACTATAGATCAGTCTATAGTCAAGACTATACATTAGTCTATAGTCAAGACTATGGATCAGTCTATAGTCAAGACTATAGATCAGTCTATAGTCAAGACTATAGATCAGTCTATAGTCAAGACTATAGATCAGTCTATAGTCAAGACTATAGATGAGTCTATAGTCAAGTCTATAGTCAAGACTATACATCAGTCTATAGTCAAGACTATAGATCATTCTGTAGTCAAGACTATAGATCAGTCTACAGTCAAGACTATAGATAAGTCTATAGTCAAGACTATAGATCAGTCTATAGTCAAGACTATAGATCAGTCTATAGTCAAGACTATAGATCAGTCTTTAATGAAGATTTTAGATCAGCCTACAATCAAAAAACTATGGATCAGCCTATAGATTAGTTTGTACTAAAATCTAGTGATTAGTTTTCAGTCATGACTATTAAGAAATCAATAGTCAAAACTATAGATCAGCCTGCTGTCATGACTATAGATCCGTCTATGAACCATAAGCCGAAATGTCAAGGAAGATTTGTATGATTATTATTATTTTTTTTTTTGTATAAACTCTTGATCAATTTAATTTTTAATAAAGAAATAAAATTTTATTAAAAACCTCATAAAAATACACTATCGTACATATGTATAGTTTTATGAATTTATTTTGTCATGTGTATTTCAAAAGGGAAATAAACTGTTAACATTAATAACTGTTATACTATGTATCTTTTTGGCAACAGGCAGGCGTTAAGCGGTATAATCAATGTCATAAATTCTTATTTTCTTAATAAATATAATTGTTTTACGTACCATAATTTTAATAAATTAATAAATATTTTTCCGAGGTCTGTCTTTTAATTTTCTTTGTTTTCTTTCGAACATAATTAACTAACACCTTGAACTCCTGTAATCAATTCTTATCAAAATAAAACAAATATAGGAAAAAAATTCCAATATCTTGTGGTCAACACCTATTGTAGATAATAAAATTTGAGCAGCAATTGTTGTTGTTTTTGTTGTTGTTGATAATTACAAGTGTATTCATTAAACTGTAGCATGATATGGAAGAATGCGGCGTGCGACAATAATAAATTAAAAAAGTGTTGCCATTTTTATGTGAAACTTATGAAAAACATCCATTTGAAATTTATAATATTTCACTAGTTTTATGGAATTTTCCAATATTTTATACATATATTAAAGAAAATTTACTTCCAACAATAGCCTATCAAACAATCGACATTTTGAAGATAAATGTCCCAATGTTAAGGTCGACTAAAGTCTTACTTAAAGAAAAAATTAAAATAAATGTGGAAAATATATTTATAAGATTTATCACATTTAATCCATCCTACTTTCAAAGTTATCTGATATCATTAGATTAGATCAGTTAAAAAAAAAACCTCAAATAATCCTAACATTGAACTTCCTCGATCACACAAAAACTTGCAAAAATATCATTAAATGCAAAACTTATCTGTGTGATAATTACACAATTCTAAAAGTTAAGCACACATATATACATATGTATGTAGATATAATTATTAACTCAACAACAACAATAATTGCTCTAACAATTAGAATTTTATATATGGAATTGATATATAATAAAAAATGCCATATAATGATTACAGACATTAATGATAAAAAAATTACTATATTTAAAGCAAAATTACGGTAAAATCAAATAAAAATGGATAGTTTAAATTAAAAATACTTTTAAGATTTATAAGATTAGTTTATCAAGTGATACATATTTAGTTCAGATATGTGAATCATTAGCTGTTTTTAAATAATATAACACGCTGCATAAAGTAATTAATAACACGGTGGGACAGAATTATATTATCTTGTCCTATTATATTTAGGACGAACATTTCAGGATCTAGACTAGACTATAGACAGGTCTATAGACTAGACTATAGACTAGACTATAGACTAGACTATAGACTAGACTATAGACTAGACTATAGACTAGACTATAGACTAGACTATAGACTAGACTATAGACTAGACTATAGACTAGACTATAGACTAGACTATAGACTAGACTAGACTAAAGACTAGACTATAGACTAGACTATAGACTAGACTATACACTAGACTATAGACTAGACTATAGACTAGACTATACACTAGACTATAGACTAGACCATAGACTAGCCTATTGTCTAGACTATAGACTGGACATACACTAGACTATACACCATACTATAGACTAGACTATAGACTAAAATTGTTTCACGCTCTATTTTTGGTTTCCTTTAAAAAGTGTTCTTGAGGTCTGCGCAGAGGTCTTAAATTCTGGGATATTTCATATGACGGCTTCTCTAAATTAAGCCTTTTTTCATAAATGAACTGCTTTTAATCCACGGACCTTATGTCATTTTGCTCATAAACTTTGTTACACTTTTGTAATTGTCTTAACGTCGATGGATACTAGTGTGTCATAATGTCCATGAACATTATGACATGCCACCATACCTGGCTCTCACATAGTGTAATGACTTCTTTAAAATATTTCCAGTAAATCAACTGTAAAAATGACAAATAACACTTTTTACATTGAACATTTTTGTTAAATTATTTGTCCGGTCTTTTTCGATACCACTGTATTTCTATAGTTAATTTGTTTCAGTATAAACTTTTATTTTATTTGTTTGTTTTATGATTAATTATTTAATCATATATTATTTATATAGGACTTGATATAATATTGAATATTATTATTAGCAATTTTTCTAAGGTAATGCAAATATATATTTTTTAATACTTTTTCGAAGTCAGCAAACTTTTGGTTTTAAGGTGTGATAACATTTCCTTTAAAGTGTCCAAATATTTTAATCACTTTTTAAATGATGAATTGGTTGCAGAAATATTTATATTCGTAAACTTTTTTAAATTAATTTTATTATTGTTGATTTTTCTTATAAATTATATTGAAAATTGACGCGCGCGTATTGTGAATAATTTACATATACAATTAAACAAAAACTCATGATCGGAAATGTTATATATTTATATAAAAACAAGAAGTCCAAATGAATTTACAAAACCAACACACTGATTAACGTTTTTATATCCAAAAAATATTCTTTGTTATTACATAATTTTTTTGTTTGTTAAAAAATATTTATCTTTATTGTATACAACACTTTTTTTAAATTTTTTATTAAAAATTTCTTTAAACAAAAGAATATCTCTTCCAAGTAACTGCTAAAAATATGTATTAAATTTTAAGCACGCTTATTTTAAAATTTTAAATATTCCGTTATATTAATAATCATACCACTTTTCAGTTTCGTTTCCTAACATCAACTAATTGCGATGGACTCTCCGCGAAAGACGTATAAATTTATATTTCGCACTTAGCATTAAAAACAACAATTTATTGATAATGTTTATCAACAAAAAAAAACTTCTCTCAGAAATCGAAATAACACGCTGCTTAAGGAAATCAGCTGTTTACTTTTAGCGACATGCCTCTCAAAAAGTTCTGAATTTCATACGTTTCGATTTTCAGCTTTAGTATACTTTATGCAAGTTTGATTAGTTAATTAAGAACTTTAAATATTTTCAAATCTAATTATAGACTAATAGTGTGTAATAAGTAAATTTTAAGAAAAATGTTCTCATGTTTATTTTTTAATAATATTATTTTTTTATAATATAGATTTTTTTAAATCTTTTAATTGCGCAAACACAATTCCAGCGATAAACCACATCAAATTGTTAATATGCAAAATATTATAAGATCTATAGTATAGACTTTGGTCCAGATTATAGACTGTAGTCCAAACTGTAGACTTGACAATAGTCCTGACTATAGGCGAGTCTATAGAATACACTATAGTCCAAAAATGTAGACTTGACTATAGTCCGGAATATAGACTAGACTATAGTCCAGTCCCGACTTTTCACTTCTCTACAGTCTAGAATATAGTCCAGTCTATAGTTTGGACTATAGTCAAGACTCTATAGTTCAGAATAAAGACTACACTATAGACGAGACTAGACTTTAGACGAGACTATAAAGTATAGTCTGGACGTTGAACTAGACTATAGAGTAGTCCTCAGACCAGACTATGTAGTAGACTATTTATAAGACTGTAGTCCTGAATAGACTATAGACTAAAGTCCGGACTAAAGACTAGATTATATATTAGAGTATAGTTAAGACCCCACTATATTACATATTATTCAGTCTATTGGCTAAAAGTTAGTACAGAACTGTAGACTAGACTATAGACTAGACTATAGAATAGACTATAGACTAAACTATAGACTAGACGATAGACTAGACTATAGAATAGACTATAGACTAGACTATAGACTAGACTACAGAATAGACTATAGACTAGACTATAGACTAGACTATAGACTAGACTATAGACTAGACTATAGACTAGACTATAGACTAGACTATAGACTAGACTATAGACTAGACTATAGACTAGACTAGAGACTAGACTAGAGACTAGACTATAGACTAGACTATAGACTAGACTATAGACTAGACTATAGACTAGACTATAGACTAGACTATAGACTAGACTATAGACTAGACTATAGACTAGACTATAGACTAGACTATAGACTAGACTATAGACTAGACTATAGACTAGATTATAGACTAGACTATAGACTAGATTATAGACTAGACTATAGACAAAACTATAGACTAGACTATTGTATAGTCTATAGTTTTTACTAGTTGACTAAAAATCAAATGGTTTACAGATAGTTTTAGAATATCTTAAATTTAATTTGTTATTACTCATAACTAAACCATTTAAACTTTAAACTTTAATAGCAATATCTCTCACCATACTTGACAAAATATCATCACGACGTTGACAAAATCTAATTATAATCTTCAATTTTGCAATTATGAGTGTTAATTTTAATTAATCATTTTAATAAGACTCTTTTGATTAAAAAACCAACATTTGCTACTAAAAGATTAATGATTTTCAAACACTTCTTTAAAGAACCTTAATTTTAATTTCCCAAGTCGAAATTCGCCATAATTCTATTTAAGTTTTATTAAATGAAAAAAATAATATTTTATAATTTTACATTTATTTGTCGTCATAAAATAATACAAAGTTCACACTAAAACAACAAATACAATT
This sequence comes from Lucilia cuprina, assembly GCF_022045245.1. Lineage (NCBI taxonomy): Eukaryota > Metazoa > Arthropoda > Insecta > Diptera > Calliphoridae > Lucilia > Lucilia cuprina. Next base: position 58,310,639 of record NC_060951.1, on the reverse strand, counting down.
GTTCAAAAGGCAAAAGTCTATCGACACGATAAAATAATATAAATAAAGTTGTAAACTGTCAAGTCGAAACGAATATACCTTATAAGAATTTAACAACAAAAACAAAGACCAAATCTAACAACTACTATTGTTCTCTTAAAATAATTTGGTTTAATTAGTCCTATCAAGGTCAGTTAAAATAAATAACTATGTACTTACCTTGAACTACATTATTTTATTCCTAATGTTACAAACATCAAAAACAAGATCGACCTATATGTTCCTTGCCTTAAGTAGGAGGTTAAGAAATTTAAAAAAATATACTTTATACATTCTCTCTAATATGATTTCTCTCTCTCTCTCTCTTTATATTTCTCATTTATTTGTTTTATTTTCAAAATTTTAGAATATGTATTTAACAAAAAAAACATATTTATTTACTTTTGATCTTATGTATGGTGACTGTCTGTTTAGTCTGCTGCTTTTATTAATTATTAAATAAATAAATAAATTTCTGTATGTTATAGAATTAAAACCTGGTGTCATATTTAAATTTTTATTTTAATTAGTTAATAAAAATTTTATCTTTATAAAATATTTATGTTTATTATAAAAAATATTTGTTGTGTTTTATGATTACTACAACCTTTAATCATTGATAAACTGCTAAATAGAATTTAAATTAATTGTAGAGAATAAACACGACCACCTATGGTCATTTGACAATTGTTTTTAAGTAAATATGATCAAATAGTAACTTGTTTATTAAATACCCCCTAATATTAAAGTCCAAAGTTTCGGGTGGGTGTGTCATATTATTATTTTGGTTATACATACATACATATGTATGTACGTATGTATTTTGCGTAGTTTTGTTAACTTGCTGTTTCTATTTAATTTGAGGCGATAACACAACATTTTTGTTTAAAATTAATTGTTGTTAAAAATTTTGTGGAAATATTATAAAAATTCATAATCTTATAATTGGAAGCGGCACAATTTCTAGGTGTCTTATCTTTATATACTAAATAAATTGTTTTTATTTTAATTGCAAATAAAACAGTGTTTGCGCAAATAAATTAATAAATGAAGTGCTATACAATGTTAGAAAAACTTTAGAGAGCCTCGAAAATTTATAAAAAAAAACAAATTTAAATAAAATTTAACCTTTTGGCGATTAAAGTGTCTAGGTGTTGTGAAGAAAACTGCGACATGAATTTAAAACGGAAATTATAAAGGTAATTAAAACGCATTTTAAAGTATTCTGCCGATATTTTTAAATAATTTTTAGAATTTATCAAAGCATTAAACTAATGAACCTTTCTCTCCTGTTAAACAATAAGGTTTTGGTTTCAATGTATAAACTTCTACCTTATTTTAACATTTACCACTATAGTGGGGAGGGCATTATACGTTTGTACTGATGTTCCAATCGGCTTAAAAACACTTTCAGAATCGATTCAGCTATTTTTGTATATGTATGTATGCGTCAGTTCATTAGTTAGTTAGTTACTTTGTTAGTTAATAAGTAAGTTAGTTAGTTAGTAAGTTAGTAAGTTAGTAAGTTAGTAAGTTAGTAAGTTAGTAAGTTAGTAAGTTAGTAAGTTAGTAAGTTAGTAAGTTAGTAAGTTAGTTAGTTAGTTAGTTAGTTAGTTAGTTAATTAGTTAGTTAGTTAGTTAGTTAGTTAGTTAGTTAGTTAGTTAGTTAGTTAGTTAGTTAGTTAGTTAGTTAGTTAGTTAGTTAGTTAGTTAGTTAGTTAGTTAGTTAGTTAGTAAGTAAAGTCTGTACTAATTTCTTGGTTTTTCTTCGCATAGCACTTTAATTTCAGTATAACACTTTTATCTTTGTAAAAATTAGGCCTCAGTATAAGACTTTCCTTTGAAATAGCCATTTCGTATTGACTTCCTCACTACATTGAAATCATATTATTCTTATTAATAACACAAATCAATTTTGTTGTATTTCCCACAAACAATAGGAATCTTGATCTTTAACATTTCCGCACATATTATCACTTAATTTAATCACCCACAGTGTACTTCATTTCAAAAGTACATTAGTATATGTATAAAAATAATTTTGTTTACTAATTTCCACAAAATACTTCACATACTTTTAGGAGGCCTTAAATTAATAAGAAAATAACAAAAACAATAAAGTGTGACGCAAATAAACATGAGTGTTTAAGGGAAATGAAACAAATACACAAACATTAATTTTCACACACAATTTCAAAGGCAAGTTGATGATAGTTTAAGAATTTCCATAAGCTACATATTAAGGATAATCACAGAATTCTAAGAAATTTTCGAAAGAATAGACAAATAAAATTGAAAATAATCTTTTTTTCCTTTTTTTTCTTTTTAAGAAATCTGTAATTTAATTGCCACTTCATTACCATACAAACGCCTTCAGCATATTTGCAATTTATTTGCATTCATTAAACGTAGATATTTACAGCGTCAGATAAAAGTTTAGAACAAAAAAAAATTTCATTACAATGTATAGGTATAAAATGTGGAAATTTAAATGCATATAAGTATATACATAATACAACTTATACAGCTTAAACATTTCCATATTTCTAGTTGAAAAATTTTGTTTGTCACTGTTTTTTTGCCTAATTAAATAATACTCAGTGTGAGTGTGCAAGCGTGTGTTGACAAACAGCTGATTTTTCTGCTAATTTGTAAAAATTAACATTTAACTAAAAATCAATATATTGAGTAAAATTGAGTTTTTGAGATTGAGCATATCAGCAAACAAAAAGAGAATGAAGGAGAATATAAAAAGTGAGTGAGTGTTTATGTTAATGATAGAAAACAAAACAATAATAATTAAAAGTAAAATAATGTTTTCTTCATTTCTAACAGCTGTGAAAGAGTATATGAATACAACAAAAATACTAATTATACGGAGTGACAAAATTACAAAGTTATTTGGATCAGGTATGGAAAATTTATTACTTTAGTACTGTTTGATATCGATGTTGTCGATATTTATACATATTTATACAGTTCAGTCTACACTCTAGTTAATAGTCTAGTCTATAGTCTATGCTATAGTCTATAGTCTAGTCTATAGTCTAGTCTATAGTCTAGTCTATAGTCTAGTCTATAGTCTAGTCTATAGTCTAGTCTATAGT
>NC_060951.1:58296258-58307414 GCF_022045245.1 Lucilia cuprina | reverse complement strand
ACTAGAACTGAACTAGAACTGAACTAGAACTGAACTAGAACTGAACTAGAACTGAACTAGAACTGAACTAGAACTGAACTAGAACTGAACTAGAACTGAACTGGGACTAAAAACCTTAATCTCTTGAACTTAAAGATGAATCATTTTCTGATCAATAAATATTTGTAAGAAGCAATACTATGTTTCAATATAAATATAAAATGAGCCACCCTAATAATGTAAACATGTGAGTATAAAATAACCAGTACGTAAAAATACATACATTTGTAAACATTTAAGAACAATCAAATATAAATACGAGATGGGAAGTGTTTTCTGAAGCACAATCATAGCGATCCAATGTAAAGAAATAATCAAAATTTTAGATTTTTACAACTTCAAGCTCCTTTTTTTGTTTTCACTTAATATTATTATAACTTCTTAAAATATTGTATGTACAAACATAATTACAAATAATGTAACTAAATTTACCAAAATAAGTAAAGTGGTCTGGTGCCCAAAGAATCTATTGATAGTATTCGTTTGTTTTCTATTCTAGTTATCAAATGAAAAAGTCAAGGTCATAGGTAAAAATTCACTTTTTATAAGAACTTTTATGTTTAGCCTCGTTTGAATGTAAGTAAGTTTGTAATGGTAAATTCAATATTTACAAAGTGGTTTCTATCTTGGTTGGATAGTTAGTTATTTGGTGGCACATGGTCTTCAGAATGAAAAAAAATTGAAAATCGTAAAATGAAACTGAAAACAAAAGAATCAGCATTAAAAACGATAACAAACAAATATGTATGGATGTATTTGCTGCGCATGTAATGAGCAGTAGCTGTTTGTTTGTTGTGTGCTTAAGTGTAACCTGCAGTTCGGAGTGAGTTTTATTCTGTATATTTTAGTAGTAGTAGTTAATTTATGTAGTAAATTACTTGATACCTTACTTTTGGAAGGTATGGTATCAACTTTTTTAAGGTCTAGTATAAAGGAAAATGTTTAAGTATATATAGGTGTAGATTGACATTCTCTTTTTCTACTTTATAGAATTATTGTCTCCTCTAAAAACTGCATGGTTTCGGTAAGTTTTGTTTTCAAACAAAATCAAAAAGGAATAGGACTACAAACAACAAAAGTAAACAAACCATTAAATAAATATAAGTTAATTCATTGTACCCTACATCATCGTAGTTTGGAGTGCTAATGTATGTAAAGTTTGTCTGTCCTTGTAAACACTATAATCAAACAACAACAATGATTAAGACATTTTGAAATTATAGAAATTTAGCTCATATGCCTCTTTTGAACCCAGATAGAAATCGATTCATTATTTCACCTAAGACTCCATATAACCGGACCTTCCTATTTGGTATGTTTAGCTACAGATCGATGTTACCAAAGTAATTTTAAACTATATTTATTTATTCGTTTATTTAATCTTAAGGAACTTAATTCTAAGACTAAATTATATATTCGTCTTACAACCACCAATCGGCGTAGAATCGTTTTCTGAGTCGATTAAGCTATGTCCGTCCGTCTGGCTGGCTGTCAATGTAAACCTTATGCGCAAGGTACAGGTTGCAATTTACAAGATAATTGGATGATTTTTGGCTTATTGAAAATGAATAAAATCGGTCCATTATTTCGCAAAGCCCTCATACAACCGTACCCCCGCATAGGGTCTTTGGGCTCATAATTAAGTTAAATGTTATTTTATGTCAACAAAAGTCAGCAAAACTTTTGTAATGATCGGGCTTCATTTGACCTTATCCCCCGTACAAACTACCTTCAAAAAATTACTAGAAGGTCAAAATTCACTTGTACATATCATTTGAAATTATAGAAATTTAGCTCATATGCCTCTTTTGAACCCAGATAGAAATCTATTCAATCGGACAATCGGCTTAGAATCGTTTTCTGAGTCGATTAAGCTATTTCCTGAGTCAATTCGATTTTCTGAGTCGATTAAGCTATTGGAAGGTCAAAATTCACTTATACATATCATCCTCAATCAATCTTTATCAGCGGCTCCGTTTAAGCAGACTTAATTTTTTGAGCTGAAAAAAGTAGGCGTCAGCCCGGCTTGCAAAATATTATCGGCGGTCAACTACTGCCGATTTAAGCCGTTTTGGATTGTATCTGTGATCAATACTTGACTTATAAAGATTAGTATAACGATAAATAACCTTGTTTTTAAAAGCATAAATGTAATCATATAGTCGACCATGTCTTACTATAGTTTCCTGCTCATTTTGAGTTAATTAAGTATTAATAAAGAAATATCCTAAAGACTAAGCCTCCTGTACAGTTTGGTCATGAATAAAATTATCAATGCTTAATTACTTGGTAATTTATTATTTTTATTTCTATTATTGCATTTCCTCTTACAACAAAGAGAATTACAAATAATCGGTCGGTCGGTCGATAATACCTCAATATGTTTTTGGGTATAAATAAAATTGTTAATTATTTTCCCATTTCTGCTGTCACACACTGAGAGAGAGAGAGAGAGAGGGAGAGAGAAAAAGTAAGAGAGCTAATGACATAATTACTTACATACATACTACATAAGTGCTTACTTACTTACAGACAACGTGTGTACACTACTTGACGTTGCAGAAATTTTGGCAAAGCGTCTGGCGCAGCGTAATTGTATTTTTTTATTTATTTTTTTGGTTAATTTTATTATTAATACTTGTTCATATGTACATCTGCTTACAATTCAATACGGAGCATACTGCGCCATACAATTTATAATATAGAGGATAACGAAAGCATGATTATTTAGTTTAGTTTTCATTCTTTTTTTTTTGTAAGAAAAAAATTTTGTGTTAGTTATTTCAATGTCAGCACAATTTACTTTGAATGTTGTTTTTTTTTTCTACACACGAAATATTATTTCAAAATGCATTTATTTCATTGCATTTTAAATGTAATATTGAAAATTTTTAATTTAAAATTTTTGAAAAAAATAAAATGTGTTTAGAGAAAGATTTATTGTTGCCAGTAAAATTATTTCTAGTATTCAATTTATTTTAACTAAGAAAAGTCATTAAGGGTATTAAATGAAAAAAATTGAAACAAAAATTAAATATTATTTATTGAAAATTTTAAAACTTAAAAGCAGAAATTTTGTAAAAAATTATCAAATATTTTTAACAATTATTCTCTTTTTAAAAAAATACAGTTTTATGAGCTCATCAATTTAATATAATAAAAATGTCTTTAAATGTCAGTTAAATTGTTTATGTCATGAAGGCTTCTTAAATTTGAACAGTATTTTTAACAAATTGAAAGTTTCGCTTTCTAATCTTTATCTTAAGCTCTTGTCATAATATTATTAATTTTTTTAAAATTTTTGTCAATATAAATAATGATAAACTAACTGATTGTCATTATTATCAATAATACTGCAAAAAATACTTGAGTTTGTCATTGAATAATAGATTTTAAATGGGACGACTTTTTATTAATTTTTTTTTCGTGTTTTATTTAAACAATTGAACCATGTTATTTTGCCACCTATAACTGTATAATAATTGTAAATATCTATTCAAGCTTGAAATGGTAATAAGGTAATGGAAATAATTATAGGGGCTGCCTATGAATAAATTGAAATCAAAAATTGTTAAAGCGAAATCAACTAACGGAATTAAACTTCGACCGATAAGAAAGATCGTACTTTACATATGTAGTAGATAGTTATTTTATATCAGATAAGCTGCCATATTTTGCACTACTTCACAAGGGTGTCTGATGGGAAAAGAAACCCACGAACTTCATACTAATAGACTAGAATACCATCACCTAAATAGATGTAGATAGATAGATAGATAGATAGATAGATAAAAAGATAGATAGATAAAAAGATAGATAGATAAAAAGATAGATAGATAGATAGATAGATAGATAGATAGATAGATAGATAGATAGATAGATAGATAGATAGATAGATAGATAGATAGATAGATAGATAGATAGATAGATAATCTATTGGTTCGAAAAACAATTTTTTTCAGTATTTTGTTGGAATTTGAAATTATGAGAATTTGCCTATAATCTAAATATTTAATTGCATTGCATCAATGTACGTTTTTCATAACGACTGATAAAATTTGGTAATCAAATCCATTTTCAAGAAACCCTTATTTTTATGTATGTGTGTTTATTCATACCTCCCTGAATCACCAAAAAATTTCCATTGCCAGAAAACCAGTTTTTTGTTTCAAAATAAAAGAAAACAAAACATAAACAAATGCGCATTGGATTTTTAAGTTTATTATGTATTTTTATCTTGGTGGAAATACGAATTTTGTACCAAAACAATAAATGCATTTTTATTTTGTTTGCATGGGTGTCATTTGTGTGTGATGATGTAGTTTTTGAGAATAAAAAAAGTGTTGATTTGTATGGATGGCAAGGCAGGGCCAGAGCCTGACTGATTGGCAGGGAGCAATATTTTTGCGTGTTTACTTTTTTATGCTCTTTTAGTTTTGTGATGATCATTTTATGTTTTTTTTGTAGTTGTTATTTCAATACAAGTTTTTTTTTACATTTTATATTTATCTTTTTTGTATTTTTTTTTTGCTGACTTGTTAACAATATCTTTTGTTGTTCTTTTTAAGGAATATAATAAAATCTATAGAAACAAAGAGAGTATGTACAATTAAAAAAAAAGAAGTTTGGATAAATAATGAAAGCAAAACATAAAGTGGAAATTTTTATATACAACAAATTGTTTTCATTTCAATAATCTACAACACTTTGATTGTGTATAGAAACCGAGCGACAGAGAGAAGGAATGGTATCACGTTTTTAGAGCATGATCGAAAACAATAACAACAGTAATAGAGTAATTGTATAAAAAAAATTTACTTGAATTTAAGCCTAAACAAGGAAATTATTAAGGCGTTCATGTTGAGTTGGTTTTCAATTTATGTTTGTAATTGGTTTATGTGTAGGAATGTGTTTTTGTGTGAAATGTGGTAGAATTAATTTGTTGTTATTTTTATGTACCTATTTTGTATGTTTTGATTTATGTTTTTTATGATTTTGTTGCAACCCTTATTTCTGATTAATCGATCCATAAACATAAATTTATTTACCAGCTGACTTTTGATTGTTTAATTTATTATGACATTTGTATCCTCATTTTTTTATGGAATTTTCCATTTAAATTATTTAAAGTGTTTTGTTTACAAAAATCTGGGATATGGGTAGAGCTATAAAAAATCGACATAAAAAACAAAAGTTGAATTAGATCAAGAACTTAGCTAGATGTGAAATAAAACTGAACTAGAACTGAACTAGAACTGAACTAGAGCTGAACTAGAACTGAACTAGAACTGAACTAGAACTGAACTAGAACTGAACTAGAACTGAACTAGAACTGAACTAGAACTGAACTAGAACTGAACTAGAACTGAACTAGAACTGAACTAGAACTGAACTAGAACTGAACTAGAACTGAACTAGAACTGAACTAGAACTGAACTAGAACTGAACTAGAACTGAACTAGAACTGAACTAGAACTGAACTAGAACTGAACTAGAACTAAACTAGAACTGAACTAGAACTGAACTAAAACTGAACTAGAACTGAACTAGAACTGAACTAGAATTGCACTAGAACTGAACTAGATCTGCACTAGAACTGAACTACAACTAAACCAGAACTGCACTAGAACTGAACTAGAACTGAACTAGAACTAGTACTGAACTAGAACTGAACTCGAACTGAACTAGAACTGAACTAGAACTGAACTAGAACTGAACTAGAACTGAACTAGAACTGAACTAGAACTGAACTAGAAAATCGACATAAAAAACAAAAGTTGAATTAGATCAAGAACTTAGCTAGATGTGAAATAAAACTGAACTAGAACTGAACTAGAACTGAACTAGAGCTGAACTAGAACTGAACTAGAACTGAACTAGAACTGAACTAGAACTGAACTAGAACTGAACTAGAACTGAACTAGAACTGAACTAGAACTGAACTAGAACTGAACTAGAACTGAACTAGAACTGAACTAGAACTGAACTAGAACTGAACTAGAACTGAACTAGAACTGAACTAGAACTGAACTAGAACTGAACTAGAACTGAACTAGAACTGAACTAGAACTGAACTAGAACTAAACTAGAACTGAACTAGAACTGAACTAAAACTGAACTAGAACTGAACTAGAACTGAACTAGAATTGCACTAGAACTGAACTAGATCTGCACTAGAACTGAACTACAACTAAACCAGAACTGCACTAGAACTGAACTAGAACTGAACTAGAACTAGTACTGAACTAGAACTGAACTCGAACTGAACTAGAACTGAACTAGAACTGAACTAGAACTGAACTAGAACTGAACTAGAACTGAACTAGAACTGAACTAGAACTGAACTAGAACTGAACTAGAACTGAACTGGAACTGAACTAGAACTGAACTAGAGCTGAACTAGAACTGAACTAGATCTGAACTAGATCTGAACTAGAACTGAACTAGAACTGAACTAGAACTGAACTAGAACTGAACTAGAACTGAACTAGAACTGAACTAGAACTGAACTAGAACTGAACTAGAACTGAACTAGAACTGAACTAGAACTGAACTAGAACTGAACTAGAACTGAACTAGAACTGAACTAGAACTGAACTAGAACTGAACTAGAACTGAATTAGAACTGAACTAAAACTGAACCAGAGCTGAACTAGAACTGAACATGAACTAGAACTAAAATTTATTTTTAGTTACTTATGAAAAAACATTTTATTTTTTTAAACTCCCTAATATTTACAACAACAACTTTATATAAAAATGTGAACACAATAAGAAACTTTATAATCGTTTTCAAATCAAAATAGAACAATTAACAATGAATAAAATAAACAGAAAAAAATATAAAAATAAAATAAAGAACTGCACTTACATTGACTAAACTGACACCAAAACAAGCCACCCATCCCCAGCCGCCATCGGGAGCAACTTTTTTCGGTTGAGGTTTCATAATGAAGATTTGTTTGTTAGTTATTTATTGTTAATAATTTGGCACGTAATATTAGCTTTGGTGATAATAAAATTCTTTGTTGCAAAAAAAAAGAAAATTAACAAATTCACTTTCTATAAATATTTTTATAATTTATTTTAATTTATGTTCACTTTTTAAACATTTTTATTGGATTTTAGCAATAAATTTTTACAATTTGTTCGAGTTAAGGCGTTCGATCGCTCGGTCAATGTTTGTCAATTTGTTATATATTTTGGTTTTGTTTTTTTTTTATTTTTTGCTGATATTTCACTTTTCACTTCCGTTGTGAGTGAGTGAGAGTGTAAATTTTATATTCTTGGGGCGTTTTAACAAAAGCTGGCCTTGGATTTCCTTAAACTACATATAAACAAATGAAATAAATTAAATAGCGGTTCCAACAACAAAAAATTCTACTTTTGCAAAATTTTCCGGTTAAATGTAACGAATTCTGTCGTTGATAATAATGATGTCACTTTTTCAATATTTGCTTTTATTTTTTAAATTCAAACACCGCTATAAATTGTTACCGATCTTGAAGTTTAGTAGAGAAATTTCATCAGCTATTGTGGTAGTGCTATTAACAATTAGTGGTTCTTTACTTAAAAATTCCATTCCAAATTGAAACGTTTTTTTACTTGAATTTAATTAGAATTATTTTTCAAAATTATTAGGTATGTAATGTAATGTTATATATATTTTTTTTTTGTAACAAATTTGTTTTTGTGTTATTTTTTTTTTTTTTGTTTTAGAACAAAGACTTTAATTTTTATTCCAATAGTGTTAGTTCTTTCTTGTTCTGTGTTTTATTTTAATTGGAACATTTATTAACACTTTGTTTTTCTCTTCTTCAGATCTCTTTCTGATATTTTTTTTTAAATATGTTTTATTCGCTACGTCTTATTGTTGAAACAAAAATCACTTGTGAATGTTTATTTTATGTTATTATTATTATTTTCTTGTTCTACTTATGTTTGTTTAGTACTTTTTTTTGATTGTTTAATGTGTGTGACAAATTGCGAGTTGTGCGTCGTCCGTCTGGTTTCCAAATAAGACTGGCACTTCCAGTTAGTTAACCAGGCAAACAACCAGCTGATGCGATCCGCACTATCCACAAACGTTAAAAAATCATACACACACACACATACATATGTAGGTATAACAACAACACAAATAATGCTCATCCATTTAAAATCCATGAGAGTGTATGAAGAACATGTAGAAAAATGAAAACAAAGCAGACCCCAAACGAGAGCACAACAATGTCTTCTTAGTGAGTGCAATTACAGAAAAACAGTAAAATGTACTGAGTGAAATTGAAAACACAGGAAAAAAATTACTGAGTAAAGTACTGTGCTTTTGGTAATTGTTTTTGTTGTTATTAAATAAACACATTCAGTGATGCCAGATTAAGGGGGATGGGTATAGGAATATTTCGGGTTCTAGGACTTTATACCTATAGCAAATTTTGTATAAAAGTTTTATGAAAAATTAACGAGGCATTTGGTTATTATATTGTGATTACTACACTAGAAGTCTGAGGTTTTAAATAATCCTATTTCCATCAGGATATAGATGAGTGATATTTGCCAACAACTTTGTTTTTTTACAACCCTATTTTGGATCTTTTAAAATAAAATAAATTGAAAAGACGTCATTGTTGTAAAGATAAAACATTTTCTTTGACGTAATGAGGCTCAAGAGGTATAGGAAATTAAAGACCTTAACTTATTTATAGTTAAAAAAGCTACCTATGACGAATTTTACAATTAAATTAGCAATTATAATTGACGTACATATTTGTCACTTAAAGGGTATCAATAATAATAATTGTAATATTATTGATAATAATGTATTTTAAGATATGAGAAGATTCTTTTTATCGCTTTAACCAATATGTATTAGCGACCGATATGTGGTCCACTGTAAAGCAATTGTTCATTTATATGAATAGAAGACAATACGTTAATTGCGTTCACGTTGATAATGTCCGAATTAGCAAACATTCTGAAAGTCAAATTCATGGGGTAATGCATTGGCCGAAGAAGTCGAACAGCTTTACATGAAACCGTGCTGTATTGTCTTTATTTCATGGTGGTACTTTTTCAGATCAGATGACTCACCAACGCCTCTTTGTGCTTCTTTCACGCAAGGGTCATCTTTTGTATATGGTTATGCCGAACCATATACAAGCAATTTGCCTAAGTACTACAATTATCTAAACTATGACTATTAGCCAAGTTGCTTAATTTATGAAAACCAGAATGAAAATATCATTTCCTTTTACGTCCATACTGATGGGATGGCCTCTGTTGAGTGAGCAATAGCACCTAGAAGCAGACGTATTCAGTAAAATATGTAAAAGGAAAGGCTGAGGATAAATTTGATCAACACCAGTTTATAGTCGCGGTAGACTAGAGGAACTGGTAGCAACTCTTTTCCCCATAATTGCAATAACACTAAGATAAGGGTCTTTTATCAAGGTAACATGCCCATGAGAGAAGATATTGAAAGGGTCTTATAACGTAGTAATCGAATGCATTGTTTATGAAAATACTTAAAAAGTCCTTATTTTAGGATTATTTCGGCATAGATTTCACAAATTTTCATTTTCTTAAAAAATGGAAAAGATCAGTTTGACGTTTTGTTAATTTTTAATAGAAGGACATGATAAGATTAGAAAATAACATTGCAATAAACATATGAATACCTCAAGAAAAACTAGTGATATGCAAAAATAGTCTTGTACTAAAACATATTTTTAAAAACAAACACAAAACTATTAAATATTCATTTAGAATAATTAAAATTACAAAAATCTTCTACTATTAGGTAGGTTAAAGGATACACGGCTGATATGCAAATTAAAAATTATAAATGTTTTAACAATTAAACAAAACATATACATATGTCTAGCTGGTAAGGAATGTAGATAATTTGTTCTTTTGGGACACCAATAAAGGAGTGGCCCATGGACACACACAATACCGTAAAAGTGACATATGACACAACTTAAAAATTAAAATAATTTTTGCTTTAAATTGCTTTTAATTTATATAATAATAAACGGAACACAAAATTTTAGTTTCTGGCAGCACTGTTAAAAAAAAAGAAAATCAACGCAATATTCTTTTAATCATATTACAACAAATCAATGTCAATGATTAAATTGTAAAAGCACTCACTGAACCTTTTTAATTTTACACTACTAAAACAGCTGATGAATTTTAATATTTAATTAAAACACTAATAGGTATAAATTTCTTTAACTTTAGTAACAATTTTTAATATTTTTTATCTAGTTGCCACTCACTTTTACACACTTTATTTAAGTAATTTTTTTTCAAATTAAAAATTCTTACGCAAAAATATTTTTTCTATGTGTTAACAAAAAACTAAAGGAAACCTTTAAACAACTAATTTAAGCAACCACCTGTTGTTAGGTTCCTTCAACGCGTTTAATAGAACTGAATAGAATATTGTAGTAACTAACCATCAAACAACCTAACCAACCCAACCAATCAAACGACCATCGTCATACAACAACGAATACACTCTTTTCTATTCTTTATTTTGTTATATTTTTTTCTTCAATGGAAACAAAAACAAAACTAAAAAAACAATATCTCCTACACATTCTCACACTTGTTAATACAGATGTTTAAATGTATAGAAACAATAGCAACAAATTCAAGCAAACACTCAAATAAATTTACAAATGAATTGCTCTAATAGAATTGAAATTTATTAAAATATATGAAGTGAGAAAACTGCAATAGCAAATGAAAAACTCAAGAAATCTACTTATATTTAAGTCAGGCATGGGAAACTGAAATTTTGAAACAGTACTCACTAATAACTAAAATAGTACTTTTCATGTCCTTAAAGTACGAAGCTATTTTTTAGCTGGACAGTAAACTAGAGTATAGATTAGACTATAGACTAGACTTTAAACCGGACTATAGACTAGACTATAGACTAGACTAGACTAGACTAGACTATAGACTAGACTATAGACTAGACTATAGACTAGACTATAGAATAGACTATAGACTAGACTATAGAATAGACTATAGACTAGACAATAGACTAGACTATAGACTAGACTATAGACTAGACAATAGACTAGACTATAGACTAGACTATAGAC
>NC_060951.1:58186300-58296158 GCF_022045245.1 Lucilia cuprina | reverse complement strand
TCTAGTTTAGTTCTAGTTTAGTTCTAGTTTAGTTCTAGTTTAGTTCTAGTTTAGTTCTAGTTTAGTTCTAGTTTAGTTCTAGTTCAGTTCTAGTTTAGTTCTAGTTTAGTTCTAGTTCAGTTTTAGTTCAGTTCTAGTTTAGTTCTAGTTTTGTTCTAGTTCAATTCTAGTTCAGTTCATGTTCAGTTCCTGGAACCTTTGAGAACTAATTTAAAATGTCTGTATGATTAGATAATTTACACGTTGTATTCCCTGCTTCTTTTTGTGACTGAGCGCATTTGTGACATCATTAAAAACTGTATTTTGTTAATCTTAGTTAAGTCAATATTTAAAGTTTTGTTTGTGTTTGTTTTTTGTTTTCGTTGTAAAATTAAATAAACAATATTTGGGTGATATTTTGTCATTAAAGCAAAATTTTGAATAAGTTCAAAATAAATACAAATAACAATGTTGAATTGTGGAATCAGGTTACTCATGGAGAATGATTAATTTACCTGTAAATAGCACTTGAAAAACTGTGCAAAAACGCCCAAGATTTCGTAAATCCCAACAGAAGTGTGATTTGAATTGAATAAATATATTAACAATTTCTCTTGAATTAAATAAAATTCTTTAGAAAATAAACAATAAATAATTCCCTTAAATACGAATGAACTTTGAAAATTTTAATTTTATATATAATTTTTTAAATGATTTTTTTTTTTCATTAATCTTATTAAATAATTAATTAAATTAATTTAGATAAATATTGAACACCGAAAATATTCCCAAAGCTTTTAATTAAAACGTTAATATAATAGTCAGGTTTCACTTTTTTAATCATAATAATAATTTATAATAGTAAAGTGTATAATTATAAAACAATTGTTATTTTAATGTACATATACATATCTCCTCTATATCCATATGGAGGAAAATTTAATTATAGTTTGTTATTTTTTATTACTGTTATTGTTATTTAATTTTGCTATATTTTTATCTGCACAATTGAATTTCTATTAAACAAAGCAAGCAACAATGATGCGTCACGTGATTTGTTTAAAACAATATAAATATATTTTTTTTATTTTAATTGTTAAGAATAAAATACAAAACGAGCGGCAGCAAATAAAATTATAAAAATTTATTTAAAAGAAAAAGTAATAATAACAAAAATGTACTGATAAGAAAGCGATATGTGCAAATATATTTATTTATTTTTTTATTTTCAGTTTCGTAATAACAGTTTCATTATAATTGAGTTTATTGTTATTTTCAGATTTGTTTTATTTGTTTTCTGTTCCAATAAATATAATCACTGGAGGAACAATAATAATAGTAAAACAAATTATTAGACATTTGAAAAAATAATCACTGCAAGGTGATTTAAATAAAACAAATGCCGGACATGATAGTAATATTTTTTTTATATAAATTAAAAAATATATATTTATATATAAACTTTAGACAACAAATAAAATATAAAAAAACACGTGCATCAGTTGATATTTATTGTTTGTTTAATTAAAGATTTTTTTCTTTCAATTGTCATTCAAGGAATATCTATCTGTTTTTGCTCATTGAGATTTGTCGGCATTTTATATAAAAAATTTATATTTTACAATTGAATTGTTTAATAAATACTTGATTTGTCGTCAATTGGTAAAAGATAATTTTCCCAGAACTTTAAGCCGATAATATAATTATTTGGGATTTGCGTAATTGATATAATTGATAAAAGATGGATGTCAAAATATATTAATTATTTCCGCAGTTTTATTTTATATAATCTGTGGTACCATGTGGTATCTCACAGGGCAGAGTTTCGAATTATGTCCTGTCCCGGTTATTATAGATATCCCTTCGGGGTGTGGTTGAATTTCAAACTCATTGTAAGAAAATGTACGTTATACTTATTATAGGTACTTTGTTATTAAGTTAAGTTACATATTCACCCCTATTGCCAATCTTCATTTCACGTGAAATATTTCACTTTTTTCGTTCACTAAATTTTTTGTCGTGAAAAAAAATCACCACTTGTGAAATTTGTTGCTGGAATTTCGAAAACATTGAACAGCTGTTCTATACAAAATCAACTATTGTGAATGAATTGTTTGCAACAAGTTCAGGATAGCAGTTTTCTCTTCAAGGGAAATGCAAATTTCAAGCGAACTAAATATTCACTTCTATTGGCGATAGGGGCGATTGTTGCCGAAAAATTGATAATTTTAAATGTAGCTTCGGTCTTTTCTTAGAATTATTTGTGCTGTAGTCGAACCAGAGAGGCACGATAGCAATTTTCTCTTCGAGGGAAATGCAATTTGGCGACAGGGGCGATTGTTGCCGAAAAATTTATAAATTTAACTGTAGCTTGGGTCTTTTCTTAGAATGATTTGAGCTGTGGTCGAACCAGAGAGGCATATGATCTAATATGTCGGAAATCGATGGCCTACAGGACATAATTTCGAACATTGTTTTGTACCGGGTTTTAGAAAGGTCCAATCGGGGTACATGATAATAGTATAGACTCTCATATTCCTAGAGTAAATGTGTCGGATGTTTTTCTTTATGAATTTGTCGTATAAATGAAAAGTTTTCGTGATTGAATGGTGATGGATGTAAGTTCATAATAGACTTATTACAGTTTGTTTTCTATGAATGAGACTGTGTCTTGGACTACCAATGAAATCTGTAGATGATGTTGCCGCTTATACAGAGACCATCCAATCTGTATGGTTGTAAACGGAATGACAGATTTTCCATCTCTGAAGTTAAGTAACGGGCCAGCAATGGTCAGAGATTATATAGCTCGAGTTCCATGATAATATATAATGGTTGTAAAAGTATCACAGTGAAATAAGGTCATAATGATAGGTAAACGAATGTTTAACCTGAAACCCAAAATATACATTTGTAAAAGATTGAGCTACTCTGAATTCTATTGAAGAAACACATTTCACGCCATATTCGTGACGTTAGTACAGAGTGACATCAGTATTATTTATTATAGTTTACGGTTCTATCTATCGGTTTCACAAACCTGTATTATATCTCTTCGTAAATCTGCTTAAATCAATGACTTTGAAAAGTATGCTTCAGTTTAGATTTAAATTTTTAGTTATTTAAAATTTTAAGTCAAGATATCAAATAAGGAAAGATATATAGCAGACGTTAAACCTTTATTTTAATGTCGACAGATAGGTCTTTCAAATGTCATAACAAATTTTATAAATATAGTTGTTACAACCTTTTAAACATTGCTAAAAACTGAGCTTTTCACAGTTGAATAAGTACTAAGTCTTGAATCAGAATTGCTTAATCCTTTAGAAAATTATATTTTGATCTGTGGGTTT
Source organism: Lucilia cuprina (assembly GCF_022045245.1). Classification (NCBI taxonomy): domain Eukaryota; kingdom Metazoa; phylum Arthropoda; class Insecta; order Diptera; family Calliphoridae; genus Lucilia; species Lucilia cuprina. The sequence goes on along the minus strand of NC_060951.1, from coordinate 58,292,826 downwards.
CTTTTGTTGGCCTGTGTTACTATTGTTTTAAAATCAAAATAAGACTTTAAAAAGATAACAAATATGTTACTGCAGTTTTTGAAAATAAAATGAACCAATATTTTTAATATCCACTTTGCCATCCCTGTTTTGTAACTTTTGGTCTTAAGCCTAAAAAGCCTATTGTATATAATGGTTTTTCATTAGGAAATGATTCATTTAACATACTTTTTTTGAAATGCGATTAAAATTTTATAAATCACTAAAACTTCATAATTTAAAAAAAATAGTTTGTTTATTATTCTTATGACGACTTAAGAACTAAAAATCTGTAAATTTTTCAACATAATAAACATATAAATAATTCATTAATATTTTTTGAATAATTATACAGAAAAAAACGTTATAACTTCACATGTAAACATATTTATTTATATTTTTTTGTTTTTGGCAATTTAAAGCTTTAAATGTCATAAATATAAAATAAACCTCAATATTAACAAAATTAAAATTCAGGTTTCGTTTTTGGCAAAGTTGTTTTGATTATTATTTTTTACCAATATCTCTTTTCTTCACCTTAAAAAAAACAACGTGCAAATTATAAACAATATATATTGACAAAAAAAGCGGTTACTTTTGTTTAAAATTTGGTTTTCTTTGCTTCAATAACAAAGTGAACTTCAAAATTGTATACATTTGAATTTTATTTGAATGTCATGAAATTTAATAGTTTCAAGTTAAGTACTTGTAGAGAAATCATAAAAATTCGAATTGAATTAAATTTTAATAAATTATTCCCAAGTCTGGCTTAAAACAATCGTAACGTTTTAATTCCCACCAACTGTTGTTGTTTGAGGAAAAAATATACAAAAAGATTATTTCATTTCAAACATCAAATGTTTCAATGTGAATGTATGTTTGTATATATTGAACATGTGACAAACGCGTGCTCACTTTTTTGAGGAAAGGCTTTAAAGATACGCTCGTTAAAAAAATGTTGGTAAAAAACATATTAATTAATTTTTAAATTTGCTTTTAAAACATGATTGTTTATGTATTGTCTGACATATTTTGTTAAAATACCGTTAAAATTTATTGTTTTACATATACGGAAATAATGTTTTGTAATAAATTTTATCAATTATTTTTATACCCTACATCACTTTAGTTGGGTTGTGCTGATGTTTGTAACGCACAATTATATTGGTCGTATACCCACCTTAAAGTATATCAATCGGCTCAGAATCATTTTCGGAGTCGATTTAGCTATTTCCGTCCGTCCATGTAAACCTTTTAATCAAACTACAGGTCGCAATTTTTAAGACTTTTTTCGACTATTTTCGACTTTTTCTGATTTTTTTCGACTTCTTTCAACTTTTTCCGACTTTTCGACTTTTTTTGACTTTTTCCGACTTTTCGACTTTTCGACTTTTCGACTATTTTCGACTTTTTCCGACTTTCGACTATATTCGACTTTTTCCGACTTTTCGACTTTTTTCGACTTATTCCGATTTTTTTCGACTTCTTTCGATTTTTTCCGACTTTGGTCGACTTTTTCCGACTTTTCGACTTTTTCCCAATTTTCGACTATTTCCGACTTTTCGACTTTTTTGATTTTTCGACTTTTTTCGACTCTTTCCGACTTTTTTCGACATTTCGACTTTTATTTACAAAGTCGACTTTTCGACTTTTTTCATAGACGATAGTCGAGTTATCGACTTTTTTAGAACAAAATAGTCGACTTCGACTTTTTTCGACAAAAAGTTTCGACAAATGTTCGATTATTCGAAAGTCGATATATAGAACCCTACTTATTTGGTTCACTTTACCAAAGTGTAGTACTATACATCTCTGTTATTTCAAACAACAGTGTGTGGTTGGTTTACATTATGATTGAAAAAGCCAATGTAACGTTCATGCTTACAAGTTTTGTTAATTGTTTTTGTTGTTACTTTGCTGTGTACTTGTTATAATGTTATTTTGCACACATTTCTTATTAAACTGGTTTTTTATCTTTTGCTGTTTGGGTTTTTGTTTTTTTTTTTTTCTCTCTTCATATACTTGTAATCAATGTGGCTTTTATTTTCATTTCTGTTGACATTTTAAAGTTCAAGAACCGACTAAAGCAAACTACAACAATCGGGTCTGTTGCTGTGCAGTTTTGTTGTCGGCGGATAACAAAAAAAAAATAAATGTGCTTTTTCCAATACATGTTGTTTGTATTTGTTGTTAGATTATGTTGACTAACTGACTGAATGACTTACTAAAACTTAGGAGTTTGAGTTTAACTCAACTAGTTGATCTTCTATGAATACCCAGCAAAAAATAGATGACGAAGAAGTTTGTTTCACTTAAACGAACTTCTGTGAATTGATTTAAGTGATTAATCAATATGTATTGCTGTACCCTTCACCTCCCTCCCGGGGCATGTTTCCTTGATCCCATCTTGGTGTATTGCAATCGGGGAGTATAGAGATACTACCAGTATCTTTAGCCTGCTGGGACTATAAACTGATGATGTCACTTCACTCCTCGGTTTGTCCTTGGTATGGTTTGACATGGAGTCTAACCAGAGAACCACACACGTAGAACTATGTCCTGGCTGGTCAGTGGGTTGAGGTTCCTTCAGGATCCACATAGTGGCTGTGGCTTAAACCCAAATTCGTGTAAAAGTACCACCGTTAAATAGGGCTACGCGTCAGGTACACACGTAAAGCACTTCGACTTCATGTACCCTTTACCTCCCCCGACCCCTTACAGATAGAGGAGTCGATTTAGCCATGTACGTCTATCTGTTCTATAAAATATGAATTGGGATTGATTTTTATGTTTACATATATATGTATGTATATACAAGTCATTCCCAGCAGTTCGACAAAGAGTCAATGAAAAAGACAGTAATTTTCACTAATAGTTAACCACCTGGATGATCGTAATACGTATGCTCTGGGTCATTCGTCGCGAATGTACCCTTTGTAATCGAGAATGAAGACAGTCGTCACTTTAGTGTCCTCTTTGCAAGCGGGAGCGGAGACAGTCGTCTCTTTACTGTCCTCAAGTAACCTAGAGATTATACTCTTGAAAGTAGTTTTTTTAGTATTTCCGAAAGTAGGTATTTTACATCTTTTGGAGAAATGATTATTACTTTCTACTAATATGACACCATCTGATTTACTCAAATTTATATCTTTCGGGTCAATCGTCACATTATTGTCCCATAGTATTCTAGAGAGTAGACACTTGAAACTTTTAAATTTTAGTTACATTAATATCTTACCACCTGACTGACTCCAATTCGTATGTTATTGGTCTTTCGTCACAAATAAACTCTTTGTAAACTAGAATAAAGACAGTCATCACTTTTGTGTCCCCTTTGTAAGCGAGAGCGGAGGCAATTATCTCTTTACTGTCTCTTTGTAGGGTGTAGAGTGACGATTGACTTCCTCGTACGACAAGCCCATGTTAAAGGTGGCTAGGAGCCACCACAAGTGGTAGGTTAAGTGGTCAGTTCGGGACTGTCCCGTCGAACTGCTGCTATTTTGCTTATTATGAATCGGTCCATTAATTGCTTACTATTAAGCTTACAAAATTATAAATGTAAATTTTACTTCTAGTTCCTATCATATAGTCAAACGTTATCATCCTGACTTTTTTAATGGTTCAAAAATAACAAATCATAAACTTTAATTTATTAACTACAAATTTATTTGACATTTCAAATTTTATTTTATTGCGAATTCATAATAATATCATTAACTATAAACTATTAGCACATAATTTTGCTGGGTAATTGTGGTTTTAGAAGACAAGTAAAACTTTAATCACGTGATGAAAACAAAATAAATTTTATGCAACAAATACTTACAACAATGTGGCAATAATTTTATAGAATATAAATGATAAAGTATATTTATTTAAAATCAGTCCAACCTAATAAAATGAAGATTGAATCATTATAAGATCTAGCGTCCATATTATAAACTTCTTTCAAATTGTGACTAAGTCACATTTTCCATTGCTTATTATTTAAAGTATTTTCTTTTAGATCAATTTATTGTATTTATGACTGCATGATTAAATGTTTTTCTTTATTTATACTTCAGATAAATCACATGATGATCACGCGCTTGCAAACTGTTGGCTTCAATTGACACGATTCGAATATTGAACTTTGAGTTTTATAGTCTGTCCGTTTTTCTTCTCATCGGCTTGAAACGAATGAAAAAAAAATGCACAACATCATAAAATAAATATTTATATTAGAATACATTTTAATCGAAATTAATTAAAAAATGTCACAATTTTTTAACTTGATGATAAACAAACCATTGAGCCTACACTTACATTGTTGTAAAAAAACTACATGCGATCTTTTGTGATCGGGTACTATTCGAGGGGTCCTGTTATATGGGGCTATGTAAAATATAAATAATTCACACGTAACAGTTCACTGTTACGTGTGAACGTAACAAATATTTCACTATAAAGGTGTTATAAAGCGATATCTTTAAAGATGTGTTATGTTGGTGGAAATAAATATATATCTAAAGGAAACCCAAAGTCTACTTTTTCGAAAAATATTTAATAGTTGTGAATGTAACAAAAATCCATAAAACTATTTTACTTAGTATTTTTAAAAAACCTTTTCTCTAATCAAATTATAAAAAATCGATTGAATCAGTTTTTTCTTTCATTCACTTTAAATAAATATTTACAATATGTTTAGTTTAGTTTTGAGAATATTTGTTTTATCTATTAATACTTAGTAGTTTTGTCATTTTTTATAATAAATATTTTATTTCCTTTTACTGTCTAGACTTTATTGTGTAAATATGGGATTTAATTAGTTAACACAAATGCAGATAGATATTTGGTTTATATTCTATCGAAAAGAAATATTAGTTGACAACTGTCAAATTTTTCGGTATTAGGAAAATTACTCAATATTGACAGTTATGATGTTAATACAACTTTAACTAAACACCTTAAATGTCTCCGTTTTTTTTTTTAATGAACTGTGCTATCAGTTTTTAAAATTCCCACAACTAATAGATTTAATTTCCTTTTTCGGCATTTTTTTATCATAAAAGAAATTGATTTTTTTCCGAGCTTTAGCAAAGTACTAAATAGGTGCTACTATTTATAGTATTAAATTTAAATTTTGCAATTGTATTCATATGAAACTATTTACATACATTTGCTTTCAATTTATTTTTTATTAAACAAATAAATAAATTCATATAAATTATTAAGTAAATAAATCATATTAGTGTTAATTTAAATAAATACCCCAAACGTTGTATACCTTTTTGGTTATGTAGGTTGGTAAAGAATAAATTTAGCAAATTATATTAGCATGACTTTTGGGTTTTCTTTAGCTAATATTGTAAGTGTGATATTGTTGAGATTTAAGACACGTTTAGGAAAATGGTTATATGGGCAATTCCACTTAAAATCTTTCATTTTGCTAAACCGAAACAAAAAGACATGTGCATTCTAATTCTAGATAGATAGATAGATAGATAGATAGATAGATAGATAGATAGATAGATAGATAGATAGATAGATAGATAGATAGATAGATAGATAGATAGATAGATAGATAGATAGATAGATAGATAGATAGATAGATAGATAGATAGATAGATAGATAGATAGATAGATAGATAGATAGATAGATAGATAGATAGATAGATAGATAGATAGATAGATAGATAGATAGATAGATAGATAGATAGATAGATAGATAGATAGATAGATAGATAGATAGATAGATAGATAGATAGATAGATAGATAGATAGATAGATAGATAGATAGATAGATAGATAGATAGATAGATAGATAGATAGATAGATAGATAGATAGATAGATAGATAGATAGATAGATAAATAAATAGATAGATAGATAGATAGATAGATAGATAGATAGATAGATAGATAGATAGATAGATAGATAGATAGATAGATAGATAGATAGATAGATAGATAGATAGATAGATAGATAGATAGATAGATAGATAGATAGATAGATAGATAGATAGATAGATAGATAGATAGATAGATAGATAGATAGATAGATAGATAGATAGATAGATAGATAGATAGATAGATAGATAGATAGATAGATAGATAGATAGATAGATAGATAGATAGATAGATAGATAGATAGATAGATAGATAGATAGATAGATAGATAGATAGATAGATAGATAGATAGATAGATAGATAGATAGATAGATAGATAGATAGATAGATAGATAGATAGATAGATAGATAGATAGATAGATAGATAGATAGATAGATAGATAGATAGATAGATAGATAGATAGATAGATAGATAGATAGATAGATAGATAGATAGATAGATAGATAGATAGATAGATAGATAGATAGATAGATAGATAGATAGATAGATAGATAGATAAATAGATAGATAAATAGATAGATAGATAGATAGATAGATAGATAGATAGATAGATAGATAGATAGATAGATAGATAGATAGATAGATAGATAGATAGATAGATAGATAGATAGATAGATAGATAGATAGATAGATAGATAGATAGAGATAGATAGATAGATAGATAGATAGATAGATAGATAGATAGATAGATAGATAGATAGATAGATAGATAGATAGATAGATAGATAGATAGATAGATAGATAGATAGATAGATAGATATATAGATAGATAGATATAGATAGATAGATAGATAGATAGATAGATAGATAGATAGATAGATAGATAGATAGATAGATAAATAGATAATAGATAAATAGATAAATAGATAAATAGATAAATAGATAATAGATAAATAGATAAATAGATAGATAAATAGATAGATAGATAGATAGATAGATAGATAGATAGATAGATAGATAGATAGATAGATAGATAGATAGATAGATAGATAGATAGATAGATAGATTGATAGATAGATAGATAGATAGATAGATAGATAGATAGATAGATAGATAGATAGATAGATAGATAGATAGATAGATAGATAGATAGATAGATAGATAGATAGATAGATAGATAGATAGATAGATAGATAGATAGATAGATAGATAGATAGATAGATAGATAGATAGATAGATAGATAGATAGATAGATAGATAGATAGATAGATAGATAGATAGATAGATAGATAGATAGATAGATAGATAGATAGATAGATAGATAGATAGATAGATAGATAGATAGATAGATAGATAGATAGATAGATAGATAGATAGATAGATAGATAGATAGATAGATAGATAGATAGATAGATAGATAGATAGATAGATAGATAGATAGATAGATAGATAGATAGATTGATTGATTGATTATCAGTTAGTTGGTTGGTTCGTTGGTTACTTAGTTAGTTTGTTAGGTAATCACTTAGTTAGTTAGTTAGTTAGTTAGTTAGTTAGTTAGTTAGTTAGTTGGTTAGTTATTAGTTAGTTAGTTAGTTAGTTCGTTTGTTAGTTAGTTAGTTAGTTAGTTAGTTAGTTAGTTAGTTAGTTAGTTAGTTAGTTAGTTAGTTAGTTAGTTAGTTAGTTAGTTGGTTAGTTAGTTAGTTAGTTAGTTAGTTAGTTAGTTAGTTAGTTAGTTAGTTAGTTAGTTAGTTAGTTAGTTAGTTAGTAAGTTAGTTAGTTAGTTAGTTAGTTAGTTAGTTAGTTAGTTAGTTTGTTTATTTGTTTGTTATTTTGTTAGTTCATTATTTTATTTTTTTATTTTCATTTTCTACGTTTAATGGGTTAATAATAAAAACCCATAAATCAAATTGTTTACAAATTGACAGCTTTACACGTGTTATATTTAATTTGAAAATAAATACAAATTTATATTTCGCACTTCTTTGTTATCAACTAATAATACCATGACATTAAATTTTAATCAATTACTAAGTCAAATAGTTATCGAATAATTATTAATATCTAATATTATTTATAGAATTTAAGTAAAAACTGTTTACAGTATTTTGCAAAATTTAGAAATTTTTAAAAATATTTTTTGAATGTATTTACATTATCTACTTTATTAGTTAGGCAGTTCGCTCTTAAGTTTTGTTTGGAAGGATTTATTTAAACTAGAGATAAAGTAATAAATTAAATAATGATTTGACTATATTTAAAAAAATAATAATAAAAATTTTCTTTTTTAAGAGATAAAGAGTTATAAAATATGCGAATAATTTATTTGTTTGCAATTATGTTGCTATCAGGTTTTAAAATTGATACTTTTTATTTTAACTTCCCATTATAATTATTGAGAAATATTTCGTTAAACTCATTTCTTATCTAAACACAAAACACTTTATTAACCTTTAAATCGATTATAAAAAAAATAAAATTTTAAACAATACAAAAATCTACCTTTTAAGGTGATAATCAAAGTTTCAATTAACATCAATAAAAATTTTTAACAATTTAGTTGATTTATTGACTAAAAAAGATAATTATAATTGTTATGAACTAAAATCAACTAAAAATCATTGTCAAAAGCATATAATTTATCAACAAAACGCTTTACAATTTTTAACATTTTATATGATTTTAGCAATAAACATTTTGTGTGTTTTTTTTTTTTTTTTTCTTTAATAATAAATATTTTTGCCATATCAAACAATTTTGTTTATTTTGTGTATACTAAAGTATACATAGTACCTAAATGGCAGCAAATCTGATAATAGTAAATAAATAAAACATTATTTAAACATGATACATATTGTGATAAATAAACAAAAATATAAAAAAAAACCTCAAGAAAACAGATTTACTAGAAAACAACCTGGTAACAGTTAAATTGTTAAAAATTGTGTTAAAATTTCAAAACAAATATTGTGCATTGTTAGTTGGGTTGTTATTTTTACACTCGAAAAAATAATATTGACTTTTGCCAGCAAAATCATGTTGTTATGATCCTCTTAATTTCTTAAACAAATAAATAATATTTTTGTTTTCAAAATTCGAAACGTTATGTCAATAGTTTTCAATAAAAATTAGCAAAATATACACGAAAAAAAGAAGGCAAAGAAAAATACATATGTACATATAGAAATAATATTTATATTTACTGTCATAATTGACAATATTGATTTTTGTCTAACATTGTATGATTTTTTTGTTAAATAAGTTATACAAATCCCTCATGTTAATTAGGCAAGTTTAGATTTCAATACAAAAATTTTTTGAAATTGCTAAAATATGCATAATTTTTCACAACTATTTTCATTATATTTTTTAAGGTGTATTGTTTGTCCTAATAGACTAGGAGTAAAAATAAATATGGTTCTCAGTAATTAGCGATTAGTTAAGAATTATTTAAAATCTTTTCTTTCTTATATTTAAGTGAAAATAAATAAACAAATTCTATTAACTTTCAATTAATCAGTTGAGATTTTAGCACAATTTGGTGTTAAATTACTGTCACGCGATGTTTTCACAATGATTTAGAATATTTTTAAATTAAAATTAAATAATAATAATAAACTTTGTTTGTACAGTGTAGTGTAAAAGTAAATTCATTGTTTAGGTTTTCATTGAAATTATCAACTTTAAAAAAAAGAACAATCATTTCTTAAAATCAATCAATCATAATTCACTATTTATATATCTAGTCAAAGTTCCTATATAGATCGGCTCAGAGGAATCTGTATTACCATATACTAACACAATTCAAAATATGTTTACCTCTGAGACATGGTGAGAATAAAATACACCAAACATCTACTTAATTTGATAAACTATTTCAAAAGCCTTTATTCCTATTCTCAATAAAATAAAAATCACTTAGCAAATTATTAAACTCTCAAAATTGTGTAATTATTTTTTCTTTGTCAATATAATAATCAATCAATTTAAAATGTCAACAATTGTGCAGTCAGTCAATCAAGTCAGTCGATTGGTTTCAAATTCGAACTCAGTCATAAAATTTAGCACGTAATCCACAAAAATTAAACAAAAAACAAAAATTTCTTACCTTATTATTTACTAATACTCCCTCATTTGCACACTTAATATTTCGTACAAAAGTGTTGTTGATAAGAATTGTCAACTTCACGTACTTACGACTATGATATATACTATACATATGTATTACTACATACATACATATGCTTATACCCGAAAAAATAGGGAAAATATTGTTGATTACTTTTTGTCAAAACAAATTTGTTGTATTTATCAGTATTTAAAAACATGAATGAAAGTAAGAATTTCGATGTTTCTTTCTAGCTTCCCACATTTGTTTGTGTTAAACAAATTTGTAAACCTCATAACAATATATCATGTACTGCTACATACGTAGCTGGAAATACGTCATTGATCTTTTGAAAACAGTGGTTCCCAACTTTTTTTCTTGTAATCTTTAACCTTAGGATGTTGTCTCTATACTATAGAATCTATATTTCAAACCGGAAGTGTTGGCTTCGATTTCCATCAGACAAAGAAGCAAACAACCATATTTATAGTGGGCTAACTATCTATCTATCCATCTATCTATCTATCTATCTATCTATCTATCTATCTATCTATCTATCTATCTATCTATCTATCTATCCATCTATCTATCTATCTATCTATCTATCTATCTATCTATCTATCTATCTATCTATCTATCTATCTATCTATCTATCTATCTATCTATCTATCTATCTATCTATCTATCTATCTATCTATCTATCTATCTATCTATCTATCTATCTATCTATCTATCTATCTATCTATCTATCTATCTATCTATCTATTTATCTATCTATCTATCTATCTATCTATTTCTATCTATCTATCTATCTATCTATCTATCTATCTATCTATCTATCTATCTATCTATCTATCTATCTATCTATCTATCTATCTATCTATCTATCTATCTATCTATCTATCTATCTATCTATCTATCTATCTATCTATCTATCTATCTATCTATCTATCTATCTATCTATCTATCTATCTATCTATCTATCCATCTATATACTATCTATATATCTATCTATCTATCTATCTATCTATCTATTTATCTATCTATCTATCTATCTATCTATCTATCTATCTATCTATCTATCTATCTATCTATCTATCTATCTATCTATCTATCTATCTATCTATCTATCTATCTATCTATCTATCTATCTATCTATCTATCTATCTATCTATCTATCTATCTATCTATCATCTATCTATCTATCTATCTATCTATCTATCTATCTATCTATCTATCTATCTATCTATCTATCCATCCATCTATATACCTATCAATATATCCATCCATCTATCTATCTATCCATCTATCTATTTATTTATCTATCTATCTATCTATCTATCTATCTATCTATCTATCTATCTATCTATCTATCTATCTATCTATCTATCTATCTATCTATCTATTTATCTATCTATCTATCTATCTATCTATCTATCTATCTATCTATCTATCTATCGGTATAATTCAGAATCTATTAGTTCCCGTGTAAACATTTGTTGTGAGACGCTGCTTTAGACGATGGACAATATAATTTCACTTCAATTCGACAATAAAGCAAATAAATAATTTATTAAAATTTTTAAAAATGCGGGCATACAATATGATAAATTATGATAAATTTGTATACGTACAAACATTTTTTAATTGTTAATAATTTACAGTCATACACTTAAAGAAATTACAGTATAATAAAACATTATTATTTTCATTACTCGTACTTATCAGATCAATTTCTCGGAGTTCGTTTTTTACAGTTTTGTTAAGGACAGAAAAATGAAAACACAATATTTTTATCGTTTCAACGATAATTCATAGATGCAACTAATTTTTATTTTAGTTTTTTTTTTAATTTTAACTAAAATTTTTTACTGTTCTAAAAAATTTTGATAAGTGTAGTAAGAACAGACTTTGAAAATGGTTCAAAGAAATCATTAATTTTAACTTAAAAATGGCAGTTTATTGACATAATCGATAATAGGTATTTAATTGATCAGTTTTATATAGAAACAAACCAGTTATTTAAACACAGAGAAATATTGAATTCGTTCAGACAGACTTTAAAATAATATAATTTTTTTTTTTTTTTTTTTTGTATTTTACTTTTTTATTAATTTTTGATTAAGTTGGAATACGATATATACGAATTTTATCACTACCAATCACGGTTTATCATTTATTATCAATAGTTATTAAAATTTTACAGATTATAATAATATTTTATAATCGGTGACTATATGTACATTCATTAAAATCAAACACATATAAGAACCTTTATAATGTTGACCATAAATTTAATAAAAATTTTACAATTTTAAATAATATTTTCTAATCTGGGGTTATATATCGATACTGTACTACCACTAAAATCTATTACACATAAAAAACTTTATAAAGTTAACTATTAATATTATTAAAATTTATCCAAACCCACTAACAAATATTTTATTTATTTTTTTTCAGTTGGCCACACGTTCAATAGAACCTTCGTTTGGTCTGTTGTTCGGTGATTTATTACGTGATCTCAATGTGGGTACCACTGGTGCGGCTGTGATTATTAGTACCTTAGATGTATGTATGAATTTTTCGGGCCTTTTTGTGGGGCCCTTACTAAAGGAGTTCTCCTATCGCAAAGTAGCCATTGCCGGTTCACTGCTCTGCGCTTTGGGTTTGGCGTGTACAAGCCCGGCGGCGAGTATGGCCCATATAATAGGAACATATGGTGTTTTAAATGGCATTGGCGTGGGTTTAGCAACTTCTGCGGCGTTTGTGGCATTAAATCATTATTTCAAATATAAACGTGGTCAGGCTGTGGGATTATCGATGGCCGGTACCGCGTTGGGTATGTTGATTATGCCCCAGCTGGTAAGAGTTCTATTGGAAGCTTTTGGTTTTCGTGGAGCTGTTTTATTATTAGCTGGCGTGGCCTTAAATGCCACCGTCGGTTCAGTATTACTACAACCGGCCAAGTGGCATATGAAAGATGAAAAAATCGATGAAGAAATGATAGTCATCGCAGCTACAGCCCCACCAGAATTTAAGGTTATCCAAGAGGACGGCACCGAAGAAGATGCTCTACCCGAAATGAATACTTTGCTCTTCCACAAACACAATCATCAGCAGCAGCAAATGCGAAAGAATTTCTCCGAAATGAATATGAACACTATGGTGGGCTCCAGATTGGGTCTGCCCAAGAGACCAACATTTCCCCGCATTATGTCTTTGGCTGGTGTACAAACGGCTGCTAATGGTTATCCCTCAAATAGTGATGTTAATATGACTTTAAGAAATCGCAAACAATCGGTTACTTCCAATTTGTCTTATATGGATTTTACTGGTTCCATTTTACAAGTACACATGAATGTCGGCGATGATGAGTTCGAAGAAAATGATCGTGAACTGAAGAGAGTTAGCACAGCGACGGGTGCGTTTGGTAATGCCCACCGTGATTCTTTTATTAAAATGAAACCCACCGAATTGGAAAAAGCTACCGAAATTGCTGCTGCTGAAAAACAGGCTGAAAAGAAACCTGGTTTTTGGACAAGATTTGCTGATATTATGGATGTGGATTTGCTAAAAGATAAAATGTTCCTAAATATACTTTTCGGCTTATCGATATTTTATGTAGCCGAAATGAATTTTAAAATGGTGACACCTTTCTTTTTTGCCAATTTGGGTTATAATAAAGCCGATGTAGCCTATTGTTTGTCCATTACCGCTATTACTGATATTGCTGCTCGTATTGTTTTACCGCCTATATTCGATCGTACGAATATTAAAAAACGTACCGTTTTCTTGGTATCCATTATATTTGTAGCCATTACCAGATCAAGTAAGTTATTTGTGGAATATTAACAAACATAAAGTCTTAAAGTTTTCAAAAACCCTTTAGTTTTTTTAATAATGTAAAGATTTTTGGACTCTATGTTTTAAATAATGCATTTCCTGTGTTTTAATGAATTTTTTATTCTTTCAAGTTATGGCCGAACAAACAGAATGGAGTCAACTAATGATTTGGCTGTCAATTTGTGGTTTCTTCAGAGGTTCAGCACTCAGTAATTTCACGCTAACAGTTTCTGAGTACTGTTCTCTGGAGAAACTACCTTCAGCCTTTGGTTGGCATTTAGTAGGTAAAGCTGTATTTGTTATATGTTTTGGTCCCCTCATCGGTAAGTAGTCATCTCATAAGTCTCCATTTAATAAAACAACTTATTTGTTATTTTCTGTTATAATCTATTAGGACTCATACGTGATATTACCAATAGTTATCCCATTTGTATTCATGCTCAAAGTGTTTGTATTCTCTTGTGTGGTGTGGCCTGGACCATTGAATATTTCATTGAATACATGCAACTGCGAAAGTCGAAAAAAGCAGCAGCAGCTGAAGCTGCAACAGATAATAATGCTCCCGATATAAGTTATAAACAATAGTTGCTTTCGTTATCAAATGAAAACCTTATATTTTTTTTGATAAATAATAAAGTATATTAGACCAATTTCTAATTTTTATACAAATATTTATAACTATATACATATGTACATTTAAATACAATAATACATTTACAATACATACATGTAATTTATATATACATATACATAATGTATCTATAATATGTAACAAAAAAAATATATTGAAACAAATGACAAATACTTAAATTTTTAAAAGGCATATATATTTATTTTCGATATCTTTAAAATTAAATTACATTATATACACTTGTATTTGTATTTATGTTTTGTACTTTTATGTTAAATAAGAAAATATCATAAGTATATATAGTTAGTTACTAAAAAATTTACAAAAAAAAGAAAACAAATTAAAACGAACTTGTATGTGATAGTTCAAAATTTTAATTAAATTTAAGTTTAGTGAATATAAATATTTATACAACATTTACAACAAAAAACACCCAACTTTATATAAATGTATATTTAAAATAACTGTAAAATGTTTTTATTATGATATTAGGTAAAATTAAAATGTTTACTTATTATTAACATAAATGTCACTAGAAAACTGTGACCAGCCTAAATACATATTTATGTTAATGTTACTTTAACATTCACATATAATAACGATAGAAATACTAAATTTTTCGATATTTTATTATTTTCTTTATATTAATTAATTATTATTTAATTTAATTTAAAAAAAACATTTGCCAGTACTTGTACTTATATAAAAAAACTTACTTTAGTATTTTGGAACTATATCCTTATATTTAGTTTTTGACTTAACATTATAAGCTAGAATTTAATATTTTTTTTAAGGACTTACTAGGCTAAAACTTAATAAATGTAAAAAAAAATAAAATGAAATTATGGCCGGTTTATTTTAATATAAAACTAATACCATTTATTGAAAATTTTGCAAATTTTACGACAATACTTGTTATTACAAAAGGCCTTAAATCGACAAATATATTAAACATATAAAAAAGTGTCTTACATAATTTCAATGTACAATTGTTACTACAACTATTAGTTTTAACTAAAAGTAGAGTATAATTTAACAAAACTAAAAATGTAAAAAAAAAATAAATACAAAAAACAATTATAAACAATCTTATGCATAATTTAAAATAGGGAAATATGTTTAAAAATATCCAACACAAACTTTAATTTTGAAGTCCCAATGTGAGAACAATTTATCATTAAATAATAGCCTAAAGGGTATTTTTGTCGATAATCAAGCGCACTTCTCTCACTAAATTCTTATAATACTACTTCCCTATTAGTCTGGCAATGCAAGAAGAATCTGTCAAGCCTGGGTCACCTGTCTGATATTTCCCTTGTTTGGGTCCCTGTGCAAAGGGACTATTATGGAAATGAACAGGCAGATGATCTTGCCAGAACGGGATTTGCTCCGCCGTTTCAGTAGCAACTCCGCTAGGTTTTATCAAGACCAGTATCTACAGAATCTTCAGAAGTCTGAAATAGTTAGAATTATTATGGCCCTGTTTCAATGAAAAACGTACAAGACACCTTATTAACCGGAGCAGACTGGATATTTCGAGTTTGACAGCTGTTATAACAGGACAATGGGTGCTTGAAGTGAATACTGTTGCAAAGATAGAGAAAATTATAAAACGGTCTTCCATCTGCTCTACGAATGCCCTGGTTTAGCTGTTTTGAGAAAACGCTTTCTTCGCAGATACTTTATATCTAACCATGGTGAGATATCATGTTTCAAGCTTAATGAGATCCTGAGATTTCTCACGGCTATTAGACTGGATCTTATATAAAATAATGTATGTGGTACCTGTAGAATGTGTTTAGTTAGTTGGTTAGGTAGTTAGTTAGTCAGTTAGGTAATAAGTGAGTTAGTTAGCTAGTCAGTTTATTAGTTATTTATTTATTTAGTTAGTTATTTAGTTAGTTAGTTAGTTAGTTAGTTAGTTAGTTAGTTAGTTAGTTAGTTAGTTAGTTAGTTAGTTAGTTAGTTAGTTAGTAAGTTAGTTAGTTAGTTAGTTAGTTAGTTATTTAATTAGTTCAATATAATGAAGATTTATAGCAACATTGATTATTCGGAAAAATCGTGACAATCGGTCAATTACTGGACTGTGACCTATAGTTCCTAGTATCGGGCAGGTTCAATATCTTTTAAAAATTGAGTGTGGGATTCTTTTTTCATAAGTTACATAGTTATAAAAAAACTATATATACCCCCTACAGTAACAATACAAGCCTCCACAGATAAACAGCAACACAAATACTATATGCTTATCTAACACAAATAATAACATTTGTTATTCAAAACAGCTAAAGCCCGATATTATTTTAATTACATCCTTTACTTAAAATTATAATAAGTTAAAAAATATAAATATGTATGTATATTATATACACCTTTAAATATACCCAGCAGTCCTGAACTGACCACTTAATCTACCACTTGTGGTGGCCCCTAGCCACCTGACTATCCAGGTGATCGACCATTTTAACATGGGCTTGTTCTACGAGGAAGTCAATCGTCACTCTACACCCTACAAAGAGGCAGTAAAGAGACGATTGCCTCCGCTCTAGCTTACAAATGGGACACTAAAGTGACGACTGTCTTCATTTTCGATTACAAAGGGTACATTCGTGACGAATGACCCAAAACATACGATCATCCTGGTGGTTAAGTATTTGTGGAAATTACTGTCTTTTTCGTATGCATTGACTCTTTGTCATCACAATATTACATGAAATAAGTTTTTTCCATAAAGTAAGACTAGATTTGCACCAGTCGTAGTAAATTAGTTGAAACTAGTATTTTTTAATCACTCCTAATAGATAATAAAACAAACTAATTTGACTAACATCTCACAATTTCCTGCGACTGATTAAACTGACGATATCAAATCAGTTGTACTACAATAAATGTGTCTACATGTAGATCAGTCTATATCAGGTGTAATATAACCCTTATCTTTGTTATCTTTTGGCACCCAGTTAACAAATAATAAGATGCTGCTACCACCTAACACTATCATCTATTTAAAACTAAAATTGGTCCAATTAAAAAGAAACATTAAAATCTTCAACATCATTTGCTATTTGAAAGTTGTTGGAGAAACATTGCATTTAAAATTAAAGAAAGAAATGAAAACAAAAACTCGTTTGGAACCACCGGATGGAGGCTGGGGTATTTTGGTGTGCATAGGCATGGCCATGCCATTTGTATGTACATATTTAAATTTTATAAATTTCGAAAATAGTGTTCATTTTTTTAATATTAATTTACAGATTAGCGGTTTAGCGGCTTTGCCTTCATTCGGTTTAGTTTTTGGAGATTTTCTGAAAAGTATCGGAGCCGAGACAAGTGCAATTGGTTTTATAACTAGTGCTTTCTTTTGTGCATTTAGTTTTGCCGGTCTGTTTTCGGGATCATTATTTAATCGTTTTGGTTTACGGACGGTGGGTTTATTAGGTGGCACCCTGTATTTTGTAGGCTCTCTACTGCAGATATTCGTGACTTCTACTATAACCCTGCTATTAGCTTTCAGTCTTATACAAGGCACAGGCTTTGGACTAATGGTACCCACTTCTTATACCACTTTTAATAATTATTTTGTTAAGAAACGTATTATGTGGATGAGTTTTGCTCAATCGTTGATTGGTGTTGGTTCCATGTTTTATCCGGTATTAATGCAAAAACTTTTAGAAGCCTATGGTTTTAGAGGTTGTCTAATGGTTTTGGCTGCCATTAATTCGCATGCGGTTTTGGGTATGTTGTTAATGCAACCAGTGGAATGGCATATGCGTAAAGTGCTGGTGGAAGATGAAGAAATTCAAGAAATTGATAATACTTTAGAGCTGACAAGAGTTACTCCAAAAGAAGATGTAGAACAAACATCGAATACTGATAACTGTCCTGAAGAAGATTCAAATCATCTTTCACCACTCATGTACAATCGTAAAAGTTCTCAAAAATTATCACGTGAAATGTTGGAGAAAATTTCTAGCCGTTGTTCGAGTATAACAAGTTTAGGCAACTGGACTGGTCCCATAGTGGTCTCGGATGCTTCACCAGAAATGTCAAATATTTTGGGCTCACGCAGACCTTCCACCATAGTTTCTGCTGTTGCCTCTCAATCGTGTGTTAATGAAGAGAAACGCTCAATATGCCAAATTATAGTAGACTTTTTAGATTTGACCCTTTTAAAGAAACCCATTTATGTTAATATAGTTTTGGGTATATCTTTTGCTTTATATTCAGATATAGCATTCTTTACTTTGCAACCTTTGTATATGTTCGAATTGGGTTTTAATAAGGTGAGTGTAATATCTTCAATTGTTTGGATAACTTGAAGACTTGTTTATTTTTTTCTAGCCCGATACTGCCAGTGTTATAGCAATTGGTGCTGCAGCCGATTTAGGTTCTCGTATATTTTTAGCCTTTTTAGCGGTCTTTGTGCAAATGCCTTCCAGATACATTTATTTGGCTGGTTCATTTTTTACTGTTATATCCAGATTCGGTAAGTTTTTATGAAATTAATTAAAATCTTAATTTGTTTAATTAACAAATAAAAAAAAAATTATCAAAAATTAAATTATTTATCTCATTGTCCACAGTCCGTCCGTCCATGTAAACCTTGTAATCAAACTACAGGTCGCAAATTTTGAAGATAATTCAATGATTCAATCTCTTATTGTCCAAGGAATGAAACCTTTTGAAAATGGTTAAGATCGGTTTATTATTGTGCTTGTAAACCTTGTAATCAAACTACAGGTCGCAATTTTGGAGAAAATTCAATGAAATTTGACACATGATCTTTTATGGTATCGAAGCCTATTGAAAATAGTTAACATCGGTCCATTATTTCATATAGACCCCATACAATTTAACCTGGCGAATAGTTTTAAGTTTATAATTATGTTTAATGTACTCGTATACTAGCCTTGATGACCCTCATGAACTCTTTAATTATGGAGCCTCATTTGACCTTAGCCGCCCTTTAAAAAGATCCCATTTTTTAAGAAAATCTATAAAACTGAAATTTTAAACCTTGAATTGTTTTACAATTAAACTAGTAAAAATATTTTCAAATATTTTGTAATTCTGATATCTAAATAACACCATCATAAAAACTAATCGTTGCTATAAAAACAATTCTAAGAGATTTTAGTCATTCATCTCATTATCTACTAAATTAAAAATGTAAGTTTATTTCTTTCAGTTCAAACAAATATACATATAAATCATAACAAATATTCCTTTTAAATCATTACTAACTACTACTGTGTTGTTTTTGGACTTAATACATTATTTTGCAAAAAATTTTTTCTAGTTTTTCTAAATGCTTTCGATTTCAAAAGTATGTCAATTATAACGGCCGTTATGGGATTTTTACGTACTTGGATACATGTACCGTTACCTCTCATTTTTGCTGAATATTTGCCAAAAGAAAGGTAAATAAATAAATGTTTCTAAACTATTTTCGTGAACGGTAAAGTATTCTTTAATATTAATTTATATTTTGTTTCATTTTAGATTTGCCAGTGGCTATGGTCTTTTTATGTTTCTACAGGGTAATATTATGTTTGCCATTGGTCCTGTGGTAGGTTATTTACGTGATAAAACCCAGGATTATATATTAACATTTCATTGTCTGAACTTTTTTATGGGCTTGTGTGCATTTCCCTGGATTTTAGAAATTATTTATGTTAAATTTCGCAGACGTACTAAAATTAATGCCAACAATTTAAATTAAGAAAGAAAAATACTTAATAATAAATAAATATTTTTGTAATAAACTTTTTAATAAATGGTTACCTAGTACTCGTTTAAAGCAAGTAAAAGACCAACCCTAATAGAGTGTAATAATATAGTTGGTCATGTGAGTATATGGAATACACATTTTATTATACCCTACACCACTATAGTGTGGAGGGTATTATGCATTTGTGCAGAAGTTTGTAACCCCCAAAAATATTAAAGTATACCAATCCGCTCAGAATCACTGAGTCGATTTAGCTATGTCCGTCTGTCCGTCCGTCTGTCTGTGTGTCCATGTAAACCTTGTGCGCACGCTACAGGTCGCAATTTTCAAGATAATTTGATGAAATTTGGCACATACTCATTTTTTGATTCAAGGACGAACGCTATTGAAAATGGTTGAAATCGGTCCATTATTTCTCCTAGCCCCCATAAAACCGTACCCCCCGAATCGGGCCTTTAGGCCCACAATTACGTTATATGTTTTATAATGTCAACAGAAATCAGCAAAAATTAGTTTTATAGAACAATAAATGACAATACTAATTTTTGTAGTGATCGGGCCTCATTTGGCCCTAGCCCCCCCCCCATACAAACTCCCCTTCAGAAAATGACTTGAAGGTCAAAATTATCTTATAATTACTAATAAAACGATCAAAATCTGCATAAATGACTTTGATGTAGACGTAAATTCATATACCAAAATTTATAAGGATAGGCCCATATTTACGCCTTCTCCCCTATGAGCCCTTTTGTAGAAAAGCTCTCTTTTTGTCAACAATAAGTAAAAAATTTCACAATAAAACAAATTATATGCTTTATATAAAAAAAATTCACAATTTTAATATACTGACTGGTGTAGGGTATCATATGGTCGGCAATGTCCGACTATAAATTCATACTTGTTTGAGAAATTTGAGTTTGTTTTAAATTTATTTATACAGAATTTCAAGTGAATTCTTGACCTTTAAAGCATTTCCTGAACGGGTCGAATGGGGTCATTACGAAAGTCTGCAGTATCTTTTGAACTTATATAAAACTAAGTCGTGCCAATTTTAGTAAAGATACAATAATATTTAACATAGTTATAAACCCCTATTATTGTTGTTGTAACAGGTTGGCTGTAACTGGATATTCTTTACTGAGGAGAAAACTTCCGGTTGATACAGCTGTTGCTGAGTTGACAATCTTTGGCCGATTGAGAATCGACTCGTTCTCGAGCGGAGATTCAATTGTCGTGGGAACATGAACCCCTATTCGGATGGTTCGGTTGTATAGGGGTTCTGAGAATAATGAACCATTTCCAATAACTCCTATGTCAAGCTGTGTAGTTGTTGTTGCGAAGGTCCTCCCAGTCAAGGAACATAATGTCATGCTGACTAAACAGTTCCTCCTGGGATATCACCGGAGGAGTCATCCCAACTTTAACATCACATAGTTGGATGCTCCCCCGAGGTATGTCAGGAAGGACCTTCGTGTATACGAAGAGAGCATACGAAGTTATGTTCAGGATCCCTTAGATCGGACTTCGTATACAGCAGCTTTGAACGACATTCATAGAGACGCCATCAATACCACGGTTTCAGGTTACCGCATGAATGTCGTTCTTGGAGGTCGCCCAAAACTGAGATCGGGATGGAGCAACTGGCTCAACGCCTACTGGTCTCGCATAGACCATGCCGTCCCCAATATATGCCCAGCTTGTGGACAGGGTCCCCAAGATACCCACCACAGATACAACTGTCCAGCCCATCCTACTTCACTTAGCCCAATTTATGGACTAAACCTATTGAAGTAGCCCAATTTCTTGGCTTGGACCTAAACACAGAACCCCCGGATTAACGGAGGAACAACAGCTCCTATGTCAAAGGAAGACTCAATCTGTAAATTCGTTAAGCGTACTGTCGTTTTATTTTATAGGTGAAAAGCATTGCCGAATATAGCACTCTAACTTCTTTTATATACGCTTTGAAGCGAATTTCCAGATGAGATATATCAACTAAATATGCTCGTAAGTAATATATGTACATAGAATTGTGCAACGAACATAACAAAATTTGTTGGGTTCAGTAAAATTCAATTTAAATTCAAAGCAGCAAAGACAATTTGAAAAGGTAGTATATATAATAGTTAACTTTTATATACTTACTACCTTTTTATACTACTCTGATTTGTTTTCATTTTTCACCGCAACTGTTATACACAAATAAAAAAAAAACGTTTTGACAGCTAAACGAAAAATTATACAAATGTCAACAAATCAATTTTTTATTGCTGAAAATTAGTGAAAATATTAGCCGTTTTAATTTAATTCCACAAAAACTAAATGGTTTTTCAACAAATAAAAGTGCTCATATTGAGCATAGTTGGTTTGTTGCGTCGAGCATTGTGTTGTTTTTCTCGCAAACGTAAGCCAAGTTATTCGGAACCCATGACCAATGTTGTAGTACAATCGAATTTGTCGTCGTCGCCAAGAATCACAAAATCAATGGTAAGAATATAAAGGAAATATAATAATGTATGCACATATTTAAATATATTTATAATTAGGCCACTGAAAGAGACTGGAATTCTTGGGATGATAGTCCACGAACAGTTGAAGAACATATTGAACAATATCGTCAGCAAATTGCCAAACCTCCTACACCGCAAACTGAGGAACAAGAACCAGATTTTTTCAAAGTATGTTATTGCCATTATGGACTAATTTTCTGTAGATGAAACTAAATTGTTGTTATTTATTAAAATCTAGGAATTAACCCCCGTTATAAAACCTCAACTAAAGTATTACTTGGGGGATGATACCCAAACAAATACAAATTTCTCTCGTCTGGAGGCCAAAACCGATGTACCCATTACGCTAAATGTAATTTATATAAATGTTATATTTTGTTAAATATTTTAAGAAACTTTTCCATTATAGGCTGAATTAGAGGACTGGGATGATGAGAATTCCGGTGATTGGGAGGAAATGGATACGGAACAGGCCAAACAGTTAATACGTGAAAAACGTCGTGAAATGCGTAATATGCGCCAAAAAGCTTCTAGCAAATCACCTCAAATGACAAATCATTTACAGACCAGTGGTTTTTATAATAACGAAGTTACCTCCTAGTATTGGTATAATTTTTAAGTTAAGTCTTATTGTTTTTTTATATATGCATTTTTTGCTTATTTTTTATTATTATTATAATATTACATATTATATTTGTTTTGCGGCAATGTGCTAAAGTTTATAAAGTACGTTTGTATGTATTTTGATTTCTTTTCTTTATACAATTTTATAATTTTGTTATTTTATGTACAGAAAATTAAGGAATTTAATTAATTTAATTATTAGCAAAATGTGGATTTGATGTAAGTTCCAAAATAAATTATGTATTATAAACAACCTTTCAACCTTATAAACAACCTTTACATGTAATTTGTGAGAAAGGGCGTGGCAGTAATTGTATTCGTTTTATTGATGATCTTCTAAGCCAAAGACTAGTTTCCAATCTGGCCTTAGAATTTCTCTATCACATCAGTTTTTCAAAACTAAAAATCAAAATACTTCTTTTTGACTTTATTCGAATTGATATAACAGCGAGAATACGCTATTTAATAAATAAGTTATAACATCTAAGAGCCAGTCTTTAGGTGGAGGATTAGGGATTAAATTAAAATTAATCTTCGAAAGTTGTTTTTGAATAGTATATGTTTTGAATTTTTTAATGTAAACAGTATCGTTACGTTATTGGCCAATTAAACTTAAGTTATAAGTAAGAAAACATAATTAACAAAAACAATAAAACAATGATTTCAGATGAACAAAAACTTAATACCTTAAGGGCGGGTTTCTTACTCCTCAGTTAAACTAGGCTTAACTTGCTGTTAGATTAAACTCGAAACAAATTTAGGCGGACTTTAACCGATGATTGTGTTTTTCAGTTTTAGATTTAAGCTCAGTTATCTTTGTTAGTATTGCCAACTTTCCACTCAAAAACATAAACAATGAACAGCTGTTTTTTGCAAACAAAACTTTTGTAAAATGGAAAATTTTGGAAAAATGTTAAATAAACATTTAAAACAATAATAAATAAAACAAAACAAATCAGAAAATTGCAATTTACTTAAAATATTAAGTTTATGTTCTTCCGAAATAATTGTTTTATTGTTTTTGTAAATTGTGTTTTCTCAGTTATAACTTTAGTTTAATTGGCCAATTACACTCAGTTAAACTAAGATAATATGTAACTTTACTGATAACTGTAAAACACGAAACATATATTAAACCAGGTTTAACCAAAGAATGAAGATTATTTTTATCAGAAAAACTCGCCCTAAGTAAATTGCAAAAGCAGCTGTTCGGTTAAAGTCCGCCTAAATTTGTCCCGCGTTTAAACTAACAGCAAATTAAATCTAGTTTAACTGAGTAGTAAGAAACCCTCCCTCAATCAGCTAATTTTGTTTGCTAGTTTAAGCGCCCGATTGAGGTGGTTGCAATTATTGCAAAAGTGTAAACAGCTGATGCAAAAAAAATTAATACAATTTTATTAAAATAAACATAAAAATGTTTGATTTATCGATTAGTATATATTATGGGGACTTCACAAAAACTCGCTCCAAAAGTCCAATCGATGGACTTTAAAACAACGGTTTTATCTCTGTTAATATATTCCAAAATATGTATTTTTATATAATTTAAAACTGATTTAAACTTTTAGGTTAAGATATATGAAGAAGGAACAAAGGTTTAAAACATATTTAAGTCGACGACACATTGGACACATACCTATGTCATCTGAAATGTGACAAATTTGTACATATATAGAGATCACAAGGCTGATGTAACGTTTCAAATATTACTAAAAGCAGGTTTTCACAGTTTTTATGAATCGATATCACATAAAATCTATTGTGATAAATAAATTCTGAGTTCAGATTCCACTTTGTTGTAGTTCCACTTTTCCAAACTTTGTTAGACTGTGTACCAAAATCAACTTACGTACTTAATCTTTAAAGAGCACAGAATTCTTTCGTAACTTTGAAACGAACTTGGCAAATTGTTTATTTCTTGCAGCTTCTAAAGATCTCCAAATATTAGCTTTTAAGGAAATTGTTACATTATATTAAAATAACTTTTTTCTAGTTTATTTGTTTACATAAAATATTGGTCACTAATGTTAATGACCAAATCAATCATCATTCACTTTACATTATGTTTAAAATTTAAATTTCCGCTTACAATATAATTTTTACCTATTATCTATTCATAACTGCTAATACGAAATCTGTGGTTAAACAAAATTATAACAATGACAAATTTTAATGCTTCACTTAACAGTGGAATAAGTTGTTAACGCTATAAATGCATTGGAATCTTTGAATGAGTTTAGTAGTTAAGAAATACATTTAACAACGATGACAACAAAAGGATTTATATTATTAACAGTGCTTTGTTATATAAATTTATCTTATGCAAGGCCACAACAACAAGAGCAAACGTTGAAAAGTTTTTGGAATACAGCTAGACCAGGAGAGCTCTTAAGATCCTTGGATACTATAACTTCAGCCACACAATATTTTACACAACCTGTGGAGGTAAAACGTGAAATAAATGAAGACCAAGCTGAAAAACCACAAAAAGTGCAATTGTTAAGAAAAAGTGATGAGTTAGCGGATAATTTAAAGGATATCGAAGAGAATATAAAACTTAACTCCAATAAAGCAGTATTACAAAGAAGAATTGGCGACGGATCAGAAGAGAGCTTAGAGGAGAAATCTCCCTATGATTACGATAAAGCTTATGAGGAATTTGTAAAGAAATATTTTGATGATTCTGTAACAGATGCCCTCTCAGCTAGTGATAGTACGGAAAATTCTCATAACGAACAACATGATGCTGAGGCCTATAGTGGTGAAGAGGAGCTAGAATCTAGTGAGGCCCTCGAACCTGTTATTGAAGCCAGTAGGAAATCATCTAAAACAGAAAAATGTAAAAAAATTGTACGTGGCCAAGAAAATTGTTTAATTTGTAAAAATCTACGCAATGGAGAGAATTCCGAAAGCTGTTCGTACAATAAAGAAACTAAACCGCTAAGTTATGGTTTTGAGAAACAAAAAAATTTTCGCAAATATAGAGCCACACCAAAAAGTAGTGAAAAGGAAGAGTTAAATTCTAATGAAAAGATTGCAAGAACAGATAACAACAATGCCAATGTAACATCCTCCTGTAGTATAAACAAAATTAAAAATAAAATATGTTACCATTGTGAAACAGTTAAAGGTAAAAAAACAACAAAATGTTATGTAGAAGAGACACCCATTGAACGTACTAGAGATAATAAGAAAAATATACAAAAATCTCAACAAAGAATCTTTAAAAGAACACTTTCCTATAGCTATGAAAATACTCCTTACACAAAGGGTATGAAAAATAATACACAAATTTTGGATAAACCTTTAATACAGAAACATTTTCTACTTAAAAATTTAAATAAAAATGAAAGATAAATTCCCCCTTGTTTTTTGCCTCGAAAATGTTTTATGCATTTTTTTATTAATCATAATGTTTTATATATTTTATACACAATTAAATTTGTTTTAAACTTATTCAAAAAAAAAAAAAAATAAAATAAAATAATCATTAAAACTTAAATTAGTTTTACACAATCTAAAAAAAATTGTTAAATCCTCAACTTTTTTTTTCTCTGTCACGGCTAAGCTTAAAAGTATGATTATAAAAATAAAATTCGTTAATGATATTTAAAGGTATTTTTATTATTTATTTTCCTTCTGGTATTTATTTTTTTTTAGTTTTTAATTATTATTGCACATTACACTTTTTGCGTATTTCTTTAAAACGCTTACATTTCCTATTAACGCTTTTATCATAATATAAAAAATAAAAACAATTTCAATGGCACTATGGCTTTTTAGCAGAAGTATTAAGTTTTAAGTGGAAATCATTTTGTCTATTCAACAAAATGAAGCTTGAATAAAATTAGAAAATCTTTATTTAAGCAAATTATAGAATTTTTTTTGCTTTATTTTAAAAACGAAAATTGTAAAATTTTTTAAGAATAATTGTAGTGTTGTTTGTTTAACTAGTAATGTGCGTAAAAAATAATACAAAAAATTTTTTAATTTGTTAATGATTTGTGCTAATTTTTTCCTTTTTTTCTCCCTTTCAGCAACTCTCACTCTATAGTGCAAACTTTTTCTCATTTACTCACTCGTTTTAATATGAATTCTCAAAAAGTGGAGAAGGAACTGTTCCCATATGTATTTAATCATACCCTATTATAAAACTTTCTTTTTAATGCCAATTTTCTTTTATGTTATTTTGTTTATTATTTTGTTTTTAATTTTAATTAAATGTATGTTTGTATGTATGTAAGTAAAATGTTTATTTTTTAATAAAAATATATATTTTTTTATATTTTCATTTTATGTAAATGCAGTTAACTTTATACTTTTTGTTTTCATCATCAATTATCAAACATTTTTCATAATTATAGTATAGTACATATGTTTTAAAATTTAATGTTTCCATAAGCTTAACCTTTATTTATAAAATAAGGTTCTTTTTTTGTTTTTCTTTTCTCTTTTACGTTTGTGTATTTTCTTTATAAAAAAAGCATAAAATTACAATTCAACAAAATAGTTACTTTAAAATATATTAAAAAATTAAATTAAATTAAAAAAAATCAAGTCAATTAAAAAAAAACATGATTACAAAGTTACGTTAAATTATCACCTTAAAGCTTTAATTTAACATTATTAAAACATTTGTATAAATTACAAGCTTCTAAAAAAAATAAAAATTATATAAATACATAATTACTTAATTGGCGTTGTTTGTTTTTGTTGTTGTTACAATATATATGTATATTTATTTGTAAGCAAATAAACCATTGATTTGTTTTAATAAAAAAATAAGAATAAACAATCTTTATTACTTCATGCCGTTTTATTTTTTCCGGGAATTTTTGTTTTTTGCTTATCAATTCATTTCCATTCAATCATATTTTTATGACTGTTTATCTTTTCTTTTTTCTTCTTTTGTAGTAGTGGTGGTAGTTATTAAGATTATTTGTCGTTGTTGTTATTGTTTTTTATATTTGGCATATTAGTTGCTGTTGTTAATATTATTTTGATTTTCTACACTATCCATATTGGGTATGTAATCCAAGGCCATCATACAGGCGAATACAGTCATGACCATCTTGGGTTTCACTTCTGTAATATCCTCGGGTAAAGCATAAACACGTGCACCAATCTTACGGGCCATGGAAATGGCATATTTAGCATTTGCCAAATTGTCCTAGAAAGAAATATTGAAAGTTTTGTTATTACTTATCATGTTACAACCGTGAGAGTTGGGGGTTATTCCTAAAAATACGAATTTTAATGATTTTTTGAAAGGTCGATATCTAGACAAACTCATTGCACAGAATATAGAATTGTGTTAATTTTTAAATAGAAGAAGTCATGTAGAATATAAAGGGGAAACATTGCTGTCAAGGATATAAGTCTGTTGTTAAAAACTTAAGTTATCTGAATGTAGAAGTAAATAGAGTTCTATAAATCGACTTTCGAACAATCGACTTTTTGTCGAAAAAAGTCGAAAAGTCGAAGTCGACTATTTTGTTCCAAAAAAGTCGATAACTCGACTATCGTCTGTGAAAAAAGTCGAAAACTCGACTTTGTTAATAAAAGTCGTAAAAAGTCAAAGAAGTCGGAAATTGTCGAAAAAAGTCGAAAATAGTCGAAAAAAAGTCAAAAAAAAGTTGAAAAGTCAAAAAAAGTCGAAAAATCGGAAAAAGTTAAAAAAAAATCGATAAGTCGGAAAAAGTCGAAAAAAATCGAAAAAGGTCGGAAAAAGTCAAAAAAGGTAAAAAAATCAAAAAGAAATTGGAAAAAGTCGAAAGTCGACTATTTTTAAAATACATATAGTCGAAAAGTCGGAAAAAGTCGAAAATAGTCGAAAAGTCGGAGGAAGTCGAAAATAGTCAGAAAAAGTCGAAAATAGTCGAAAAGTCAAAAAAAAGTTGAAAAGTCGAAAAATCGGAAAATGTCGAAAAATTCAAAAAGTCGAGAAAATTCGGAAAAAATCGAAAAAGGTCGGAAAAAATCAAAAAAAAAAAAGTCGGAAAAATCGATTATTTTTAAAATACATATAGTCGAAAAGTCGAAAAATCGACTCTTCATATAATGCAAAAAGTCGAAAAGTCGACTTTTAACTAAATGCAAAAAGTCGGAAAGTCACTTTTAACTAAATGCAAAAAGTCGAAAAGTCACTTTTAACTAAATGCAAAAAGTCGAAAAGTCGACAAATACAAAAATTTCAACTATAGAACCCTAGTAGTAAATTAATTTATAGAAGTATGAGTATATTTCCCCATAGATGAAATAACCCGACAAACTCAAAACTTATGATTTAGCATATTTCTTCGCTTTACGTGAACCCCCGTTAGTGTCAGGGATTATTCCCAAAAATACGATTTTTAATTGTTTTGTTGAAAGGTCGATATCTAGACAAACTTATTGCACAGGTCACTTCGAGATGCACTGAGGTCGAAGTGCTTTATTCGAAAAATTGGTGAATTTGCCTTATTTCACAACCCACAGGTTGCACCTGCATTTTCCGTCTCCATATAGAGGCATCAGTAGACCAAAATATGAATCCTTTAAATTAATTAAACTCATTGTTCTTACTTATAGAGAACGTCACTCCTCCACAGGGTATATGATGACTCGTCCGTTCGTTACTTATGCCGAATAATTGACTTTATCATGATTCAGACTTTTAACCAACATTCCCTTCACGTGCAGTCGGAAAACTCAATTGTCGTTAGCCTGCAAACACAGAGGGTTCACATAAAGTCGAGAAACATGGTAAATCATAAGTTTTGAGTTTCTTGGGTTCTTTCATTTATGGGGAATACACTAATACTTCAATAAGTTAATTTACTACTACATTTAGACGACTTAGGTTTTTGACAACAGACTTAGGTCCATGACAGCAAAGTTTTCGCTCTATAAACTCTACGATTTCTACTACTTAGGGCGAGTTTTTCTAATAAAGATAATCTTCATTCTTTGGTTAAACCTTGTTTAATATATGTTTCGTGTTTTTCAGTTATCAGTAAAGTTACTTATTATCTTAGTTTAACTTAGTGTAATTGGCCAATTAAACTCAAGTTATAAGTGAGAAAATACAATTAACAAAAACAATAAAATAATAATTTCGGAAGAACAAAAACATAATATTTTAGGTAAATTGCAATTTTCTGACTTGTTTTGTTGCATTAATTATTGTTTTAAATGTTTATTTAATATTTTTCCAAAAATTCTCCATTTTAAAAAACTATTGTTTGCAAAAAACAGCTGTTCATTGTTTATGTTTTTGAGTGAAAACTTGGCAATACTAACAAAGTTAACTGAGCTTAAATCTAAAACTGAAAAACACAATTATCGGTTAAAGTCCGCTTAAATTTGTTCCGAGTTTAATCTAACAGCAAGTTAAGACTAGTTTAACTAATGAGTAAGAAACCCGGCCTTAGGGGGGTTTCTTACTACTCAGTTAAACTAGGTTTAATTTGCTGTTAGGTTAAACTCGGAACAAATTTAGGCGGACTTTAACCGATGATTGTGTTTTTCAGTTATGGATCTAGGATCGATTAACTTAGTTAGTATTGCCAACTTTTCAATCAAAAACATAAACAATGAACAGCTGTTTTTTGCAAATATAACTTTTGTAAAATGTAAAATTTTAGAAAAAATATAAATAAACATTTAAAACAGTAATAATTTTGATAAAAGAAATCAGAGAATTACTATTTACATGAAATATTAAGTTTTTCTTCTTCTGAATTCATTATTTTATTGTTTTTTTTGATTGTGTGTTCTCACTTATAACCACTTTTAATCGAAACTCTACACCACTATAGTGGGGAGGTTACTATGCGTTTGAGCAGACCAAAAAATAATGGCCCCAACACCTTAAAGTATACAGATCAGGTCAGAATCACTTTCTAAGTAGATTTAGATATGTCTGTTCACCTCTTTCTATGTAAACTATATGCGAATGCTACATGCCACAAAGAAAAATATAATGTATAATAAATATACATGTAAGAAAACTAAATACCCTAGACTTTAAATGTTTTGAATAGATATTCATACAAACTTTTTCCTATATAATTCATAATTGCATGAGTTATCGCTTCCATTTTAATTTTCAAATTAAAAACAAAAACCTTACCTCCTCAGTGCCACTTGTTCTCACTAATTCATAATTAATGCTGCCAGCCTTAAGAGCATCCACTAAATCAATAACAATTTTAGCATCAGCAATAGCAGGATCATTGAAATTCTTCAAAGTTGATTGTTTGCCAGCTTCGGATAATTTATTGTTAACCCATTGTACAATTTCCTTTTCGACTATGGGATTGCCAGAATTGGCCAAACGTGAGAGAATGGACAAAGTATAGGCACGCATCAATTGCCAAATTAAAGCTAAAAACAAACAGACAAAAAACAACAAAAATTATAAACCAATATAAAAACCATAAACAAACAACTTACCCAAAGTTAAAGTAGCATTGCCATCATTTAAATCTTGACCAGCAATACCCACCAAAGAGAATTTCAATTGTTTACCCAATTCTACAGCATAATTACAATTTTCCAATTTTTCCATAAATTTACGCAAGGGAGTAAAACGTTTGTGTACACGATTCCAATTAACAATGCCCGGTCTAATGATATCGAATAATTGGAAAATAACTAAACCATCAGCTAAATCGGAATACAACCAATTTACATGGGGGCTAACACCCATAGAGTTCATCCAGTTGCGGTAAGCTAAAGAAATGCAAATCCATTAATAAACTACTTTTAATAGAAATAACACAAGTTTAAGAACACTTACTTTTCTCTTCACGTGTCTCCTCGATGGCCTCTAGACCTTCTACTTGTTCGGGTTTATCCAAACCGGGATGATTGTTGAACAGATTAGCAACAAAGGCCAAATTTAACTTGTAGACTCCATTGACTACGTCCTGTGGTGTCAAGAAGCTGCGACAGTTCAATTTGGCTGCTTGTTGCAACATAATTTCGGCTCTAGATGTTAAATCGGTCTCACGTAAGGCGTCCAAATTAACATCCGCATCATTGCCAGCAATTTGTTTCAACAAATGTGAATAGATTTCCGAATCCACAATATCGGATTGGAAATTGGTGCAGCGACGTTGAATGCCAGCACGTTCCAAATGATGATTAACCCAACGCAACAATATGGCTTCAGGAGACAATTTCATCAAATCCTCTAGACGTTCGTCATCGAACAAGAGACCAGCCAAACCAGGACAACTATCCAAGGTAATGTGACTGAAGAGACCAATACGAATGATTTGCCACAACAAACCCAATACTAAATGTGGTTTGCCTTTAGCCAAATCGTGAGCATCAATATTAACAATGTTACAGCCAATAGCTTGTGATGAAACTAAAGCCAAAGTCAAATTTTCAAATTCACGATAAACCGTAAGATTCTTTTTATTGATGGCTCTTTCGTCAATTGTATCGGGGCAGGAATGATTAATGATTTTACACAATAAAATACCATCCTTAATGGATTGATACAGGCGTTTGCCCTCATTATCAATGGGCAGCAAATGTTTTAAATCTTGATCATGACCCAAATTGGAATTAATCCAATCGGAAAAGGCCAATTGTTCTTCGAGACGCACGGAATGTGTGGTACCCTCCGAAGAGATGCTAGACATACCGCCCAACGTTTCGAGATTTTCTTTTTTAGACACCACTGTTTTAAAGGTACTGGCCACATCTTTTGATTTCAGGTCTAAGCAAAGATTTTCAAATTCCTCCAAATTCAATTTACCCTGATGAGAGGTACGTTGTTTGTTTTGGAATTCATCGATCATCTCACGCACCTGATAGCCGGGCAATTTAAAGCCGACCTGATCAAGAGCTTCTTTAAGTTCACTAAGGTCAATGAAACCATCTTTGTTGGCATCAATCTGTAAATATAAAAGAAGAGAAGAAATTAACAAACAAAAGTCGTATTGTAACGGATTTTTTTGTTTTAAATTTATACAACTATTATTCATAACATTCATTTTTATATAGGAATAAATTAAATATTGATCAATTTAGCTGACTAAATTACAAAAAATCCCAACAACAAAATTTAGTTGAGTGACTCATAAGTACTTCATGTTCATTCATACTTATTTGTAAACAAAACAGATAAAATATTTAAAGTGCTGAGGAATATTTGCAAGTATATTTTAAAATATTTTAAATGTTTAATCAGGGTTTTGAAAGAATTATTTTTTTTTTTTTTGGAAATTATAAGACACACAAAAACTTTTCATTTACTTTCTGCTTTATAAACCAAAAAATATGTTTTTTTATGAAACTGTTTGTGTTTTTAAGCGGGTGACAGGCAATAGTTTCTACAGTTAATCATCATTATAGTAAAAATATATTTAAACCTGTTTTCAATATTTGTTTGCAAATAAAAACAACCTACATATTGTCTAAGCAATTTTAGTGTTTAGTCATTAAACCAAACACATTTGCGGTGTTAAAATAGTAAACAGTCATTGGAAATGTATAAAATAGAGCCGATATTGTTTTTTTTTTGGTCAAAAGATCTCAACAAATACACAGCTGTGTGTAAAATATAAGTGTTTTCTTTTTCATTTCTTAAAATAATTATAGAATTAAGCGCCAATATTTACTTTAGTAAATTGACTTTAAATAAAAGGTTTTTATTTTTTGGTTTTATTGTTAACAAAACACTTGCTTAATTTATTAAAATATATCTGCTTTAATTGCTTTATTTTATCTTTATACCCTTTACCTTCGTGAGAAGAGTATATATATGTTTGTCATTCCGTTTGTAATTTCTATAATATAATTTTCCGACCCTATAAAGTATATATATTCTGGATCCTTATAGATAGCGGAGTCGATTAAGCCATGTCCGTCTGTCTGTCTGTTGAAATCAGTTTTTAGAGGTCCCCAAATATCGGCGAGATCCGAATCTTCAATAATTCAGTTAGACATGCTTTCGAGAAGATCGCTATTTAAAATCAGCAAAATCGGTCTATAAATAACGGAGATATGGGCAAAATCCGAGACAACCTCTGAAAATTTTATCAAAAAAGCCACATTTTTTTCATGCTTTGTTAAAAAAGCAACAACAACACTGTGAATTGGATAAAGATGTACATGTGCGTGTGGAGATGTATTTGGTTTAATTCAGCTGTGTATTTTTTGTATGTTTGCATGCTGTTCTGTTCTCACGAAGGTAAGTGGGTATGACAAGTACAAGGAGATAAAGCAGTAATATGTTGGTAATACAGCTCATATTTGTTTGAGGGTGGTAATACAGTTTGACGGTGGTATTACAGTACAACGGTTAATATTTCTTTCTGCTACAATTTATATTTGTTTGTGTGTATGTTATGTGTGACATGTGTGCAGAGATACAAAATAAATAAAAACTGTTTTTTAAAACATACTTGGTGAAGGGTATATAAGATTCGTCACAGCCGAATATAGAAATATTACTTGTTTTTAATAAAATAAGGAAGCAATTTTTTGTTGAGAAAACAGTTTTAATAGACTTATATAGATCTTTATAATAATTAATAAGTGTCTTTTAAGTTTTTGAAACAAATGTAAATATTTACAAAAAAATCTTATAGCAAGTAAATAAAAACTTACTGTCATATGTAGCAGATACAAAGATTGTTTTGCGTATTTATTTAGATAATTAAAATATTCCTATTAATGCTTTTGTCTATATTTGTTTAAATAATTAAAAAAAATACAAATGATAAATGGCAAAGTATTTCGGTTATAAGAAATAGCTTTTATGTAGATTTTAATTTATGTTATTTGACATTGAAATTAGAAAAAAGTATGAATTCAAAAATGTAAGATTTATAAATTGTAAGTTTTACATTTGAAGAGATTTCGATAGAATTTTTAAATCACTAGGGTTTATTCCGAAACTCGTTTCTAAAAAAGTTTTTAAAGAAGAAATTAACAAGCAAAATTTTAATATTTTTTATTTTGGATCTTGTTCTATTTTAAATTGTTTGCATTCCTGGTCTCATCTTCTATGTTTCATTTTATTTCAGTTTTTAACGTTACATTTTAGCACGGTATACTTAACAGGGTACCAGCACTTGAGAGCAACCGCACGATTGTGAAATATTTTTTATATGGAGTTTGACAAACGTGCGGTTTAAGCCTGTATACAAGTCTATCTATGTATAAAAATTTGTAAACAATGATCAGCTGGGCTAGTGATGTCACCTTATATTTAGTACACCATGCATATTAGCTAAGAGCACTTCACACGATCACACTTTACGTACGTAAAGTCTAATGAAAAGCGACCTGTTTGTTTTTTTTTTTAATAATTTCAAAAAATAAAGAGAGCGACTGTCAAATTTTCTATCCGTTTTCTCTCTTAATGTGTGATGATTTCCTTACATATTACGTTTAGACGATCCTATCCGTACTCTTCTACACAAAATTTTGACAGATCATATTACTTGTGTGATCGCGTAAAGCCGCCTTAAGTTTGTATGAGTTACAACTCAATGTTGAACTGGATTCCGAAGTATGAATAATCTACAATTTAAGATCACTTTACACGATCACAGTTTACGTACGTAAAGTCTAAATAAATCCCTGATCTAATGTGACCTGCTCGTTTTTTGAATCATTTAAAAAAAAACGAAGGGAGCCATATAACTGTCAAATTTTCCATCCGTATTCTCTCTCAATGTGTGATCGTTTAGACGATCCCATCCGTACTCTTCTACGCAAAATTTTGACAGATCATATTACTTGTGTGATCGTATAAAGCCGGCTTTAGCATTTATATATACATTCGTTCTATCTATGTTTAACTTCTTCCTCTCTAAACTCACCCAAAACTCCAGAAGTTGTCGAACCATTACGTCGATGAGCGGAATCGTTGATAAGCTATGT
Source organism: Lucilia cuprina (assembly GCF_022045245.1). Lineage (NCBI taxonomy): Eukaryota > Metazoa > Arthropoda > Insecta > Diptera > Calliphoridae > Lucilia > Lucilia cuprina. The sequence continues at coordinate 58,256,639 of NC_060951.1, read as the reverse complement.
GATCGAGTAAATTGTAATCCCGGAAAAAGTCACAATTCCTTAACTGAACGTAACCTGAAACTACTTCGTCATACGTAACGAACTATGCGATAGGTTTATTCTATTTCTTACACAGACGAACGAAGAATTAATTGGGGAAAATTGTTTTAAGACCAATTCCAGTTGCCCGAATTTTCTGAAATTTGGCGGTTATGAGTACAGCTAACAATATTATACAGCAATACAATATTATGTTCGAATATTCGAAATTATATTCGAAAATTCGAAGTTATGTTCGAAAATTTTTTATGCTCCTTAAATAATCTCTGGGTCACAAAAACTAAAAATAAAATTTTCGAAAATTCGAACTTAAGTTCGAAAAATTTTTAAAGCTATTAAAACCAGTTCTAGTTGCCCGAATTGCCTGAAATTTGGCAATTTGGAGTACACTTGATGACACTACAATGCTATGTTGAAATATTTAAAATTAAGTTCGAAAATTCGAAGTAATGTTCGAAAAAATTTTGAAGCCGTTAAAAAATCTTAAAATTGAGGATATTCACAAAAATATAATTTTAGTTCTTTTCGAGGCCAATTTCTTACATTTTCTAATTTCGAAATAATGTTCGAATAAATTTTAAAGCTGTTAAAATTATCTGAAAATCGTTGAGATTCATAAAAATATAATTTTTGTTCCTTTTTCTTACTTTTTCAAATTTCGAACAAATTTTAAAACGAATTCGCACTACAAATAATTTTATTGTGTTCCATTCGACGAATTTACGCAACGAATTGTTGTCGACTAGTTCGTCGTTCGTTCCAATTGTGCGTATACCATCAATCTAAAATTTTTAGAATAATGGAAGGGTGTAAATTTTTATACATAAAAATAAAAATCAAATATTATTAAAAAAAAAAATTGTGTTTAAGGTATAAATTTCATAACAATAAACTTATATATTTTCAAAATATGTCGCCCATAAAAATAATCTATTATTTTGTTAAAGTCTGTATTAAATAGTAGCAATTCACTGGGAAAAGCAAGTTTTTATAGATGAGGTAAATACAACCTCATAGGCCTATTTATTGCTAGTTTTTTAGTTGAAAATATACAATCGACAAAATTTTAATTTGGCACACACTTTTAATATACATAATAATATTTTATAAAACCTATTTCATTAAAAAAAAATCTGTCTTGTATAATTTCCAATCATTTCATATCAATAATAATGTTTAAGTTTTAAAATATTTCTTGTCACAATTCTTTATTTTAAGATAAGATAACAATTGTGAATATTTCAAATAAATCATGACTTCAAAAAATTTCATATTTTTTGAAAGAACATGAACATTTACATACATACTAAAAGAAAAAATTCGCACTAAAAATTTTTGCCAAAAAGTACTACATGCAATATTAGAAAACTTTTTGAAATTATCATTTTTAGTTATTTACACTAAAAGTTTTAATTAAATATGGGTTTGGTTAAAGTTACTGTTTGAAATTCGAAAATATTAAAAAAGTCATGAGAAATACTTGTTGTTCTAAATTATATTATTACTCCAACAAACATGGGTTGGGTTTTAATGAAATATTCATATTTAATAAAAAAATATTATTTCATTCTCATATATAAATTGTAATCTTAAAATATTTTATATACATTTAAAAATACCCATATCTAATCAATTATTAAAATAAAAATAATAAACAGATAAAGAAACTGGAAAGAATATCACTTTTATATGAATATAAAATATATTTCAACACCTACAACTGGTATTAATTCATCTAGAGTTTGCTTATACTCTTCCATATATTTATGATGTTCCAAATCCATAATATCAGCCATTTTTTATAATAAAATAAATTTATTTATGCAAAAATAAAAAACGTTTTGAAAGAATATTTAAAATGACGTCACTAAGTTTAGGCACTTGTAAGTAACACTGTTATAGAATGTTCTAACTAACTAACCCACGAAATTTAAATAGCCGGTTAACGGTACTAAAGGCAAAACTCGACTGATCGACCCTTGGAATACAATACATTGGAAAGGTATATAGAAAATGTATGGTGAATTCTGTCAGATATGTTTTATCAAAACCAAGTGAACGATATGGAATTTCTTATCTACCAATACCAATACTATTCAACGAAATACATCAATACTTCAAATGTGATTCAAACAAAACTATAAAAAAATAGTAATACCAATTGCTATTTACTAATTATTACTCATCATAAGAAGAAAAAATTATTTTAATTTTTTCTATTACACAAATGATAATAATCCAAGGAATTATTAACTGTTTATGTTTTCAGATTTGAAACATTAATAACAAATTGTTTATTTTTTTCTTATTAGAATATGTGTAAAGGGGAAAAACATACATAATGAGTATGGTATACAAAAAATCAATCTTATTAATATTTTTGAGCCCTACGATTTATTATAAATTTTGTATAATAAATGTTTGCCAAAGCATTTGTAACAATTATACATAATTAATTGATTAATTTAAAACTTACTTATAATAAATCTCAATGTCTTATCAAAATAAACTAGAACTGAACTTGGTATGAACAAAACTTAAACTGAGCTAAAACTAAACTAGAACTGAACTAGAACTGAACTAGAACTGAACTAGAACTGAACTAGAACTGAACCAGAACTGAACTAGAACTGAACTAGAACTGAACTAGAACTGAACTAGAACTGAACTAGAACTGAACTAGAACTGAACTAGAACTGAACTAGAACTGAACTAGAACTGAACTAGAACTGAACTAGAACTGAACTAGAAGTGAACTAGAACTGAACTAGAACTGAACAAGAACTGAACTAGAACTAAACTAGAACTGAACTAGACATAAATATTTTTTTAAAGTGTATCACTTTATGTCTAACACTACTTTTATCACAATATAATTATAGTCATAAGACATATTGTAGTACTAGCAAACCAATACAAAACCACAATTAGTTATATTTTTGATAAGACATAAAGTCTAGCGCCTATTTTTTCCAATGACATCAAAAATAACAATAAAAAAACGCTGTGATCGACTCTAATAGTTGTGTAGTGGTAGAATAATAACTTTAGTCGAAATAAATTGACGTTCGCCTTAAATTGTTCTTAATGTCGTTTTAACTCGTTGCCTACCAATTGGATTATATCTAACAATACCATATTAATTTGTTTTAACTTTTGTGGTGTGTTCAACAAGTAATTTGCAATATACAAATGAACATACAAACATATACATTTAACAAAACACAAAATGTTTTATGGAATGTTGATGTCGATCCATGTTTAATATCTATGAATTTATGTATGTGGGTAAATATTTAAAAGAATGAATGAATGAATTACTAAAGAAAGAAGCCTTTTAACAATAATGTACAAACAACTGTCTAACAATAACACACATATTAATATTAAGTTAAAGTTACCACAAAGCGAGTAAAGTTTTCATAATGATCAATATACGAACATCATTATGAATATTACTAATATAATCAAAATTTTAACTCTATTGTAGAAAAAAATTTACATAAGTCACCGACCACCACTAGTTTAAGAAAAACGGTTTTCTAGTTTCTATTTTAAGAGTGCTTAAGTTAAACAACAAAAAAATATTGGTCATTTTTGGATTTTGCTGAATTTTATTATTGTTTAAGATAAACATATACGGAAACTCTTTAATAATAATAACAACAACAACAGCAACAACATTAAAAACCAACTGTAAAACATGATGGAACGAATACTCTACGAATCCACCAACAATAATATGCAAAGCAATAAATACCAACTAAAATAATCAAACAAATTGTTGTTAGAAAGTTGACGAAATAATTTTCTTTTGCATATACACACATTGTCTATTGTCGTTTCTGGGGTGGAAGTAATGTTTAAACGACATTATTACCAAAGAGTTGTTAACAAAAAAAAAGCTTTATTAATATTTTTAACAAATTGTTTAATTGATATTTATTGGTCAGGGACTTATAGCTATAAAAGACCGACTATTATTACATATATTGTTTGATTTTGCCCCGGATAGGTGTTAAAAAATAACGTTATAAATGCATGTTATTGTTTATATCAGTTCATTTACTTTTCAAAATAGAAATTGCAGTCAAATGACATAAGTTTTATTGTATGTATATTTTATATTTAAACGCAACTTATTTATATCCTACACCACTTTTGTGGGGAGGTTTTATTGGGTATGTGCTGATGTTTGTAACGCGCAATAATATTGGTCTTACAACCACCTTAAAGTATAAAAATCGGCCCAGAATCATTTTCTGAGCGAATTAGCTATGTCCGTCCGACCGTCCATGTAAACCTTGTAAGACCTGGTTCACACTAGCAAACTTTTTTTAGGAAACTTTTGATTTTTGCATGTGAGAGAAAGAGAAAGAAATATTAACCATATCTTTCTCTCACACACAAAATCAAAAGTTTCTGAACAAAAGTTTCCCAGTGTGAAACAGGTCTAATTAAACTACAGGTCGCAATTTTGAAGACAATTCAATGAAATTTGGTATATGATCTTCTATTGTCCCAGGGAAGAAGCCTATTGTTAACATCGGTCCATTATTTTACCTAGCCCTCATATAACTGAAACCCCGAATAGGGCTTGTAAAGTTTTGAATCAAACTACAGGTCGCAACTTTGAAGATAATTCTATGAAATTTGGCACATGCTCTTCTCCTAGCCCCAACTGATATAATTAAATGAAATTTGACACATAATCTTCTATGATACCGTAGACGAAGCCTGTTGACATTGGTTTACATAGGCCCATTATTTGACCTAGCCCTCATACAACTGAATCCGCCAAATAGGGCTTTTAAGTTCATAATTATACTCGTAACTCGACAAACTTAGTTTTATAAGTTCTGTACTAGACTTGACGACCCTCACGAATTCTATTATAATAGGTCCTCATATGACCCCAACGCCTATGAAAAGCCCCCATCAAAATTTCACTTAAATGTATGCATAAATGTTTTATTATGACAACTAAATCATATTTTATTTTTGTAAATTATTTTGAATTTTGCCTATATCTCCACTATTTATGAACCGATTTCACTGATTTTCAATAGAACATTTCTCGAAAGCATGTATAACTTTTATACATATACACTAGTGAAGGGTATAAACATAACTTAAATACATATATTCCTTATATATGTACTTTATTTCTATACATTACTGTATTTTTGATAAGATATTGCATATACACAGAAACATTTTAATTATCATCTACTTGACGCCAGCAACAGCAGGAGAGGGAAGTAAACCAAGTTAACATATTGCCAATAAAAAAAGATTATACAAACAAAAATAGAAATAACAATAATAATAAAATGTTGTCATCATTATGATCAAATTGATGACTATTTTTCTTTTTTCTCATACTTTTTCTAGTGTTTTGCTAGTAGATCATTTATGAAGTTGAAGTTACTTTCACAGCAAAAGTAGAAAAAGGTAATAAGAAAACAAACGAAAAAAATAAATACTGAACGATAATCATAAATTATAAAGAAAAGAAATCGTTTATGAACTTCCTCAAAACCACAATAATTTAAACGCTTTTCATTGAAAAATCTTAAGAAAACAAAATAAATTTAAACCAGAAATGCTGCCAACAGTGACAATTTTGCAATTGCCACGAATGACAAAAACAAAAAGAAAAGAGAAGATGAAAATAAAACTATATACAGGGCCATGAATCTATCTCATGGTTTCGAAAAGAAAGTAAAAGTCAAAAACCATAACAACAATGTTTTTTTTTATTTTTTTACTATTATTTGCTTTTTTATTCAGTTTTACAATTAAATAAAAAAAATCCAAATAATAAAAAATATAATGATGATGATCTTACTCATCAAGAGTTTGTGTGTGTATATATTTTTTTAATTATTCATATTGATATGTTTTATTTACTCTGTGACCTTTAACTAGAAACTATTTTATGCTAATTGAAAAATAAAAAAAAAAATTGTAAATATCTTTGATATTAACAAGATTTTATGAAAAATAAATATTTTATTTAATTTTCTCATAATATAACGGTGTACTGTAAAACATTGTACATTAATCATATGATTTTTTTAGATTATTGTAATTAAAAAACGTTAATATTGCATTTTGTTGTAATAAATATTGTATTAAGTGGTTAATACTCATTTAAAAGATGTAAATGCGTATTCATACTAGCAAAAACTTTGATTGAAAACTAATTTCATTTGTCATTAGCTATTTTAATCATTACATAATACTCTCGCTTACAAATAACTACTTAAATAAGTACTTACAAATGGAGAGTTCAAGTTTTTTTATTTTAGGCTTAAAAACCTCACACAGAATATGAACCGAGGCCTTTTGTTTGTAACTCACAACACCACTGCTTAGTAATTTCATTGAGCATCAAGAACTTATGTCTTTTCGTGTGAGTAAAAAGAGAGTTGCTAGCACATATACATATTAGCAAATAAGAGGAAGTTTTTGAATTAGCGATCAAATGCCAATTGAAATTTAGATTAGTTAGGGCGGGTTTCTTACTTCTCAGTTAAACTAAGCTTAACTTGCTGTTAGATTAAACTCGGAACAAATTTAGGCCGACTTTAACTGATGACTGTGTTTTTCAGGTTTAAGTTCAGTTAACTTTGTTAGTATTGCCAACTTTTTACTCAAAAACATAAACAGCAGTGGCAATTTTGGAAAATTTTTAAATAAACTTTTAAAACAATAATAAATAAAACAAAACAAATCAGAAAATTGTAATTTACTTAAAATATTAAGTTCATTGTTTTATTATTTTTGTTAATTGTGTTTTCTCACTTATAGCTTGAGTTTAATTGGCCAATTACACTCAGTTAAACTAAGATAATAAGTAACTTTACTGATAACTGAAAAACACGAAACATATATTAAACCAGATTTAACCAAAGAATGAAGATTATCTTTATTAGAAAAACTCGCCCCTAATCTACAAATAAATGAATCTGATGTTAATCACCTTATTTTTGAAAACAAGATTAAACTTCGCAGAGTTGCCATACAAAACAACACAAAACGTCACTGTTTGTTATCAAAACAATGCATGTTTTATACAAAAGAAGAAGACTATTGCAAATGTATTATGAAAATTAAAGAAAAAAAAAGAAAAATATGAAATCTATATTAATGTTTTTGCATCAGTTGTTTGCATTTTCGTCTTAAATTTAAACCACCAACTGAGTACTCAAAAACAACATTCGAGAATTAATTTTAATTTAATTGCAAATCTTACACCTAAAGATTGGACCTAAAACGTTAAAACTCAAAATTAAGTACTTATGAATCTGATTATATGTATGTCATTATAAAAGCACCTGAAAAGTAAGTATTTTTGTTAGTACATGTTATTACCAAGATTTTGCTTGGATTGAATAATAGTTTTTGCTATGGTTGAGTAATAGAAGAGAATAAAAAATTTATTTAATTTTATCTTAGAATTGTCTGGCATTTTGTTGATTGACATATACATACATAGAAACATATGTATGTATATAGTATATAAGTAAGTACCCATCTAAGATTTTTTGAAATTTTTGATCACATTCGAGTCTTTTATGACTCTTTTGCACGATTAAAATGCTCATATATGCATTATTTTCTGATCATAAATGATGCATTCGTCGGGAGAAAATGGTACGCTACTCGCGACTCCTCTAAACGAGTGGTTTATGAGCCCCACTTTTGATCAGTTCTGACTCATTTTTTGATTCAATAATGAGTCAAATTACTGGTCGTTTTAGAGTTATTTTCGAATCATATTATAGTCTTTTTTGAGTCTTTACTGAGTGATTTTTATGTTTGTTACAACAGAACTGCTTTTTTAATCAGATTCGACTAAATTTTTAATTGTTTTCGTGTAATTTTTAGGTGAAAGTGTTGCTGGTTAATTATAAACAAAAACATTTATATGAGAATCCATTTTTGATCTTCCAACTGCTTAAAATATGATCACAAAATAAGTTTTTAAAACTATCATATATTAAACACCAGTATGATCATTTTGTTATTGTTTTTTTGAATAATTAGTTTTCAATCATATATCGGGATCAAATTATTAATCACTTTTAGGTCATCAAAAGCAGTCGAAAATTACTCAGTTTACTAAATAATCATCCGACAATCTACCAAATGCTAGCTAGGTAGACGTGTTGATGTACATTTAAATTACAACTAATCGGAGTAGATGTTCCAATCGCGTATTGAAATTGGTTTAATTTTTTGTTCTAATAAAACTCTTTCAAAATTTATTAACTTGAATTCGATCAAAATCTTAATAACATATTGGAGATCAAATTTTCAAATTCTTAAATTTTAGCAAGGGTGTTGTTTTGGAATAACTCTAGTGTAATGCATAGTTGGATTATCGGGTCCTCGTCTAGCACATCACAAAAAAGAGTATGTTTTTTTGGATTTGGACTCGTTTTAGTCTAGTTAAAACCTTTGAGGTAAACTTTTTGCACACGTTTGCAGTGTTTTTTTCTCGATACTATAATGATCATTTTGTGAATTCAAGTAAAAGTTCAAAGTTCAATAATTCGTTCAAAATTCGAAAATTTCTAATATATTTTAAATCAAAGAGAAAAAATATCTTCATATGGCTTTAATTACCATATTAATGTGTACAGAAGAAAATATTCTTCTTTTTCGCCAAAAGAAATCATACAACAGTTGATTACGTTTTCAATTGAAAACATATGCATGCAATGGTACACTCAACGTCGTTGAACAATTTCAAAACGCAAACAACAACAGCAACAAAAAAATTATATAATGCAATTTAATTGATAATTCAAAACACATACAACACACTATACTACCTGAGCCAAATGATACGCAACTAAAATAGTTTGTTTTTTTTCATTTACTAGTATGATTCGTTTGTTTTGTTGTACTCTATTTCAACCAAATGATTGTGCCATAATAATGAACTGAGAAGACTACCAAGTAGTTTATAGACGTTTAACAAAGTATGTCTGGGTTAATAAATGCGAAAACGAACAAAAAAAACAACTTGCAAAACAAACCACTATGAAATGAAAATGAAATCTTACAAAAAACAAGGATTTAGAAAAAAAGAGTACAATTTAAAATTGCAAACGTTGAAAAAAACCCAACCTACACACTAAATTTACATACCAACATTCATATGTATGTACATACATACATATATATGTACATATGTACGCAGTGTTAAATATTAGTTTATTAGTGATTTCTTTTTATTATTGTAACATTGCAATTTAGGTTTTCTTTTAAAATTTTGAATCATATATTGCAACAAGCATTTGTAAAAGAGGCATTTGAAGCATGACACATAGTTTTAATTTGTAGTTTTTTTTTTTTTTTTAATTTTTTAAAGTTGACATAATATCCCAAAGAAGATATGACTAGTTTATGTAAATGTATAATTTACAATTAGTGATAATACAAAAATTGTTTCAATTTATGACTCAGCCAATGGTCAAGATATAAGTTAAAAGGAAATGTAAATCCCTATAATACAAATATGAAGAATTAAAAAAAGAAAACAAATAGTGTGACATTAATATTTTTATACCCTACACAACTTTTGTGGGGAGGTTTTATTTGGTATGTGCTAATGTTTGTTACATACAAAAATATTCGTCCTATACCAATATTAAAGTATATCAATCGGCTTAGAATCGTTCTTTGAGTCGATTAAGTTATGTCCGTCTGTCTGGCTTGCTGGCTCTCCATGTAAACCTTGTGCGCAAGGTACATGACTGTCGAGAGTTTTTAACGTGAGCACCTGCCTTGACGGCCTTATCTCACGGTGGTCTTTTTCATCCACTGGGTAGACTTGAGAATGGTCTACCATCGCCCCTTTGTTCTTCAATGAAGAACTCAGGTGGCAATTTTTGTACATTGGCTTTGACCGGTCCATGCACAAGTAATTTGTTGGAGTACTCGAGCTATCTAATCTCTGACCATTGGATGGCCTCTATTGATTCAGCAACAAAACCTAGAGACGTAACCGGTGGACCGAAGTACGATCCATCAATAAGCCGTAGACATTATTCTTACTCACAGGGACACACTTTGGTAATTCTAATATGAACAGAGTATACTGTGAACATGTCTGGACAAGGAAGGAAAATTCAATGGTATCATATTTATATGATACTTTTCATCATCATTCAACATTCAACCCAGCACACATCTCATTTATAAGAGAAAAACATACGACACATTCATTAGGTAGACGGGTGGGGTAAGGCCCGCCGAACTTCACATTCATCCCGTACCATATACAACTATTACCAACTCATTTCCAACGCTTAGTCACTCCTCTGTGGGGTATCTGTTGTTTTCGGCAACATCACCGAACTTATCCCGAAATATTGACTTTATCATGCATCAGTCTTTTAACCGCCACTTACTCTTTGGGTTTAAATCACAGCCACTACGTGGACTGTAACCAATTTTCAGTTCCGGCCAGACTGGAGGTATTGGTTACCTCTATATACCTCGTAATTGCAATAACACCAAAACGGAGATCTCGCCAAGGTAACATTCCCCGGGGTATGCGCAAGGTACAGGCCGCAATTTTCAAGATAATTGGATGAAATTTGGCATAAACTCTTTTTTTGGCCAAGGACGAAGCTTAATGAAATGATTAGAGCTTTTGCGCTCAAAAATAAATTAAATGTTTCATTATGTCAACAAAAGTCGGCGAAACTTTGAATTTTTAATGACATTACCGATTTTTGTAATGATCGGGCCTCATTTGACCCTAGCCCCCATACAAACTCCCTTCAGAAAATGACTTAAAAGTCAAAATTCTCTTATAAACAATAATAATACTTTTAAATTCTACATAAATAACTTTAAAGTAAAAAAAGTTAAATCCTCTACCAACTTTTACCAACATATTTCCGTCTGCTCCCCTTTGAGCCCTCTTATAAAAAATCTGTTTTTTTTGCCAAAAATAAGTAAAAATATTCCGGAATAAAGTTAAAAAACAAATGAAATGCTTTTTATTTTTTAGATAATCCCCATTTTTAACATATTGACTGATGTAGGGTATCATATGGTTCGCTATGCCTGGCCATATGATACTTGTTTGTTACTTTGTTTGTTTTCTTTCGACTTTCCATTAGAGCTTTAAACTATGCTGACCCCAGGTGGACGTACGTACATATAGCATAGCGTTAATGTGCGAAAAGGTGTGTCACGCTTGAATAAGGTAATGTTGTAGTACAAGTTTGTAATTTAGTATAGGAATTAAGAGAACAAACTTTAATCAGTAAAACATAGTAAAAAAGACAAATAAAAAGTTTGTTATAGAAAATAGTAACGTTATATTGTTTTAAATCTATCTGAATAATAAATTTTATACAGTAATTTTAGAAAAATTACAAAAAAACAATTGAAAGTAATTAACTCAAATCGACTTTGATTTTTTTTCTATTGCAGAATTGTCTTTGAATTACAGCGATTTATAGAACTTACTCTTTAATTAGTTTCAAAAGTTAAAAACTTTCAAAAACCATTATTTTAATTTAAATTCAAAATGAATTACAATAATAATACTCTTCTATAACATTTAATAACTTAAAATACTTATGAAATTTTTTTATAATTATAAAACATTTTATTCATAATTTTCTCTTAATTAAAGTAACAAGAAATTAAAAGTTTTCTCATTAATTAAGGAAATTTAAACTAAATTATCATCCCTTTCTCATTCACTCATTAAAAAAACTTTAACTGCTAAATACTTCAAAATAAAGGTGTTTTTCAAAGTTTTTATGCTACCTGTGGCCATAGTAAGTAATAAAAAAAGTATGTACGAATGGTGTACGGCACGCGACCACACAAACGGGTTCCCTTAATTGTTCCAAAAAACATGAAGGAAGTAAGGTTCACTTTTGTCTGTAGTATGTTAAATATTATTATAAACGTTAAGTAATACTAAACAAAAAACTAGACCTTATGCACACACAACAAACAACTAAAAACAATTAAAATAATGTTAGCAACATTTAATGGGAATTAAATTGTACTTAGATCTTTTGTTTTATTATTATTAAAAAAAAACCTTAAATGTTATAATTTTAGTTTTATTTTCATTACTAAGTATACTGATGAAATAACAAAAAACTAAAACATTCAAGAGCTAAATACAAATTTCAAGTTAATTCATTTATTTACTATTTGTTTACATTAACATTAATAAAGAAAAAAACTAAAAAAAAAACAGATGATTCATAGTATAAGTTGCATGACTATTAAGTGATAAGAAGATTTTCTAGGAATCTATTGGCTACTGAATCAATGAACACCTGCGTTAGAAAAAAAATATAAAGAAAGAAACTATTGTTGATCAAGCTTTATAATACATAAAGTAGTTTTTTGTAGTTGAACAAGTTTAATCATCTCACAAATCCTGATTTGTGCTAAATTCCGATTCCTATAAGGACATCTATAATTGATTAAGGGCCGATTTTTCAGATAAAGATAATCTTCATTCTTTAGTTATACCTAGTTTAACATATGTTTTGTGTGTTTTCAGTAAACAGTAACGTTACTTATTATCTTAGTTTAACTGATTGTAAATCAATTTTCTGATTTGTTTTGTTTTATTTATTATTGTTTTAAATGTTAATTTAACATTTTTCCAAAATATTCCATTTTACAAATGTAATGTTTGCAAAAAACAGCTGTTCATTGTTTATGTTTTTGAGTGAAAAGTTGACAATACTAACAAAGTTAACTGAGCTTAAATCTCAATCATCGGTTAAAGTCCGCCTAAATTTGTTTCGAGTTTAATCTAACAGCAAATTAAGCCTAGTTTAACTGAGGAGTAAGAAACCCGACCTTAAATGGCTTAAATTGTTGTTCATGGAAAATTTTACCACTATTCTAGAAAATTTTTTTTAAATTTAAAAAAATTTCAAAAGTTTAAGGCCACGGGGTCAATTATAACAAATTTTGGAAAAAGTTATAGTAATTAAGTCAATCAACTTTAGTAAGATGGCTTTCTATGAAGGCCACGCACACAATGCACCCATTCTTGGCTGTTTAAATACAAATTTTATTTTGTAAATATCAAGTTTGAATAAAATTTATGAAGAAATATTAGATTTATGTAGTACCAATATTTTCCGCATATAATACTATAGGAAATTGTATATGTATGATCTATTTGAGAAGAAAAAGTTATTTAACAAATCAACATCACATAAATGTCAGTTTTTTTTTTTTTAAATTCCTAAGTATTATTACAATTTATTATAATTTTTGCAAATTTTATTATGTTGTTCTCATTGTTTGCATAAAGACATTATGACATCACTTTGATCAGATGCATTCAATCAAGACAGCGGCAACGGCAGCATCAATAAAAAAAGCAACATTCATTGCATTCGTTTAATCATAAAGCAGTGTCAAGTTAATTATAATAAAAAAAAGATCACTTTATAAATATCATTTTATATTCATAACAATGAGTGCGCAAATTCATTTGCGTAAATTTACAATGGACAAAAAAACTTTTAAACAAAATACTGTTAAAAACGTTTAAGAATGTTTTTAAATTTAAATCAGTTTAATATTTTTCCTTTAGAAGAATAATTAACTAATATGTTCTAGATTTTTCATAAAATAGGTTTTCACTTAGAGTACAAGGACTATTAATATTAAAACTTAAAACATTAACCATTTTTAGGACAGGTTTTTCTGATAAAGATAATCTTCTTTCTTTGGTTAAACCTGGTTTAATATATGTTTCGTGATTTTCAGTATTCGGTAAAGTTACTTATTATCTTAGTTTATCTTAGTGCGATTGGCCAATTAAACTTAAATTATAAGTGAGAACACACAATCAACAAAAAACAATAAAATAATGAATTCGAAAGAAGAAAAACTTAATATTTTAAGTAAATAGTCATTTTCTGATTTATTTTATCAATATTATTACTGTTTTAAATGTTTATTTATATTTTTTCTAAAATTTTACATCTTACAAATGTGATATTTGCAAAAAACAGCTGTTCACTGTTTATATTTTTGACTGCCAGTCGTAATTCAGGTCTGAGTTGGGGAACAACTCTCGCGTCATCGCGATTATTTCTTAAACGCGTTCAGGCTTGTGTTTGTTGCCTGGCTTTCGACAGTTTTGCGTCTCGCTCGCACTGGTGTAATGTATTACTTCATATAACTGTTCAAAGTTATATGTTGTCTACATTAACCTCGTGCTTTCGTTTTACCTCAAGAGAGGTTATGTTGTATTGGTGGAGACCATAAAATACTCAAACGTTTATACCCTGGTGGAGACCATTAAAACTCAACTGTTTAAACCCTGGTGGAGACCATTAAACCTCAATTGTTTATACCCTGGTGGAGACCATTAAAACTCTTGAAACTTACTGGTTGAGTACCATTCACAACTCAAATTTAACTTAAGTGTTTAAAGGTTTCCAGCTTCTTATATGAAGATATAGGTCGACTTGGAGGATTTCCTTTAAACCGACGTGGGATACCCTGGCATTTTGCTTATGAGCTCGGCCAACAATTCAAATAATCCAAAAAAAAAAAAAAATATTTTTGACTGAAAAGTTGGTAATACTATTTAGATTAACTGATCTTAGATCAATAACTGAAAAACACAATCATTGGTTATAGTCCGCCTAAATTTGTTCCGAGTTTAATGTAACAGCAAGTTAAACCTAGCTTAACTGAGTAGTAAGAAACCCTCCCTTAGAAATGCAATTTTTTTGCAAATTTAAAAGAACACTTTAAGCGAAAAAGACTATAAATGTATAAAAATTATGTTAAACAATAATTTCTTTCAATATATAACACATATTTATTTAAGAAAGTTTTTTTTTATTGTAAAACACATACAACAAGATGCACTACAAGCAATTATGATGAAGTTATAGAAAAAATATAAATAAATGTCTTTCAAGTGGTAAATGAGCACTCTTATGGACAATTGTATACTTCATTCAGAAGCCAAACAATCTGATAAAGAACATTGGAATGTTTATGTGTGTGTGTGTGTAGGGATTGTAGGCATGTTTCTTATCTTTACATTCTCTTTTTGACATTAAGACAAAAACAGCATGTATTCTTTAATATTATTAATTCTATAAATACATGCATTTCTTTAATAAATTGATAATATTTGGGGTATTACTGAAACACCCTATATTAAGTTAAATTATGCTTTATTGTTGATATTAATTAGTACAATTTTTATACATTCATAAATGAGTCATTTGTAGTTAATTGATTATACCTATTATTTATACAGAATTTGTTCTTTGGACGAGTTAATAATATAATACAGATTTTGTATAATTATTATAATCTTGTATCAAAAACCTATATTGTACACTTTTCTAGTCTTTCAAATTTTCTTAAAAAAGTTAAACAAATTGAGATTTTTTTTATAAATACGAATTTTGCCGCATTAATTACAAACTTAAAAAAAATTAAATAAACAATGAAAAATCGTCTAATATAAAAATCCCAATTGAAAAAATTATGTACATAAATAATAAAAGAAATAACCCCCGCTAACACTACGAGCACACACAATATTTAAAATGTTTCAAGTCTTCATTAAACACAATTTTTCCACAAATCATCAACACAATATAAAAAACAAGTAGGAAAGTATAGTCGGGCATGGCCGACCATATAATACCCTACACCATGAGTATATTTTTAAAATGTTTTCTTTTAATAAAAGGTTTATTTTTAATAAAGAAAGTTTTATGTTGAATATTACCAATAATTCCAAAATATTTAAGCAATTTATTGATAAAAAACTAAAATTTCTAAATGAGGCTTTATATAGGTCAAATATGGACCGATCCTCGGTTAATTTGGGAAAAGGATACATTTCTAAATAACAGTTAGTTTTGTTGAGTTTCATTGCGATACAAATGGTTACAAGTCAATTTTAGACTTTTAAGTCATTTTTTGAAGGGGGTTTGTATGGGGGCTAGGGTCAAATATAGGCCGATCCTTACGAAAATCTGCAGTGTCATTTATACTTATATAAAACTTATTTATAGGTGTGAAGTTAAATTTCAAATTTAAACCCTAGACACAAACCTGTTAGTTAACAGAGCTATGTTAAGTTAACAGAACTCTGTTAACCCTAGACACAAACCATTTCTGTTAACTTAACAGAGTTCTGTTCTGTAAGTTTACAGAACTGGCTTTAAATGTTAATAATGTCATGTTAATGTTATTTTAACATAATTTTATTTAACAGGGTTATGTTTAAACTTAACAGAATGTTTGCTAACGCTGGAAATGGCTAAAATTACTACCAGTAATACATGTACTCGGGATTGGACGGAAAAAAATTAATAGAATTTACTCGCAGCCAGATCCGAAGGAATACTTAATGGTCAATAGTGTTAACAGTGGGCCTTTTATGTTATTTTTGTTCAATTTTCAAAAATTTACTTACAAAAGGATACAAGTCCTTTTAGGACTTAAAATTGGGAGTGGGCGAAAAAACACTATAAGATATCCTTCCTAGTAGAAACTGAAGGAACGCCTAATGGTCAAAAGTGTTAACAGTGGGCCTTTTATGTTATTTTTCTTCAATTTTCAAAAATTTACTTAAAAAAGGATTTAAGTCCTTTTAGGACTTAAAATTGGGAGTGGGCGAAAAAACAATATTGGATATCATTCCTAGTAGAAACTGAAGGAACGCCTAATGGTCAAAAGTGTTAACAGTGGGCCTTTTATGTAATTTTTGTTATATTTTCAAAAATTTACTTAAAAAAGGATTTAAGTCCTTTTAGGACTTAAAATTGGGAGTGGGCGAAAAAACAATATTGGATATCATTCCTAGTAGAAACTGAAGGAACGCCTAATGGTCAAAAGTGTTAACAGTGGGCCTTTTATGTTATTTTTCTTCAATTTTCAAAAATTTATTAAAAAAAGGATTTAAGTCCTTTTAGGACTTAAAATTGGGAGTGGGCGAAAAAACAATATTGGATATCATTCCTAGTGGGAACTGAAGGAACACCTAATGGTCAAAAGTGTTAACAGTGGGCCTTTTATGTTATTTTTCTTCAATTTTCAAAAATTTACTTAAAAAAGGATTTAAGTCCTTTTAAGACTTAAAATTGGGAGTGGGCGGAAAAACAATATTGGATATCATTCCTAGTAGGAACTGAAGGAACACCTAATGGCCAAAAGTGTTAACAGTGGGCCTTTTATGTAATTTTTTTTATATTTTCAAAAATTTACTTAAAAAAGGATTTAAGTCCTTTTAGGACTTAAAATTGGGAGTGGGCGGAAAAAACAATATTGGATATCATTCCTAGTGGAAACTGAAGGAACACCTAATGGTCAAAAGTGTTAACAGTGGGCCTTTTATGTAATTTTTGTTATATTTTCAAAAATTTACTTAAAAAAGGATTTAAGTCCTTTTAGGACTTAAAATTGGGAGTGGGCGGAAAAACAATATTGGATATCATTCCTAGTAGGAACTGAAGGAACACCAAATGGTCAAAAGTGTTAACAGTGGGCCTTTTATGTTATTTTTCTTCAATTTTCAAAAATTTACTTTAAAAAGGATTTAAGTCCTTTTTGGACTTAAAATTGGGAGTGGGCGAAAAAACACTATAAGATATCCTTCCTAGTAGAAATTGAAGGGACGCCTAATGGTCAAAAGTGTTAACAGTGGGCCTTTTATGTTATTTTTCTTCAATTTTCAAAAATTTACTTAAAAAAGGATTTAAGTCCTTTTAGGACTTAAAATTGGGAGTGGGCGAAAAAACAATATTTGATATCATTCCTAGTAGGAACTGAAGGAACACCTAATGTTCAAAAGTGTTAACAGTGGGCCTTTTATGTTATTTTTCTTCAATTTTCAAAAATTTACTTAAAAAAGAATTTAAGTCCTTAAAATTGGGAGTGGGCGGAAAAACAATATTGGATATCATTCCTAGTAGGAACTGAAGGAACACCAAATGGTCAAAAGTGTTAACAGTGGGCCTTTTATGTTATTTTTCTTCAATTTTCAAAAATTTACTTTAAAAAGGATTTAAGTCCTTTTTGGACTTAAAATTGGGAGTGGGCGAAAAAACACTATAAGATATCCTTCCTAGTAGAAATTGAAGGGACGCCTAATGGTCAAAAGTGTTAACAGTGGGCCTTTTATGTTATTTTTCTTCAATTTTCAAAAATTTACTTAAAAAAGGATTTAAGTCCTTTTAGGACTTAAAATTGGGAGTGGGCGAAAAAACAATATT
Source organism: Lucilia cuprina (assembly GCF_022045245.1). NCBI lineage: Eukaryota > Metazoa > Arthropoda > Insecta > Diptera > Calliphoridae > Lucilia > Lucilia cuprina. The sequence continues at coordinate 58,238,319 of NC_060951.1, read as the reverse complement.
GATATCATTCCTAGTAGGAACTGAAGGAACACCTAATGTTCAAAAGTGTTAACAGTGGGCCTTTTATGTTATTTTTCTTCAATTTTCAAAAATTTACTTAAAAAAGGATTTAAGTCCTTTTAGGACTTAAAATTGGGAGTGGGCGAAAAAACAATACTGGATATCATTCCTATTAGGAACTGAAGGAACACCTAATGTTTAAACATGTTAACAGTGGGCCTTTTATGTTATTTTTCTTCAATTTTCAAAATTTTACTTAAAAAAGGATTTAAGTCCTTTTAGGACTTAAAATTGGGAGTGGGCGAAAAAACTATATTGGATATCATTCCTAGTAGGAACTGAAGGAACTCCTAATGGTCAAAAGTGTTAACAGTGGGCCTTTTATGTAATTTTTCATCAATTTTCAAAAATTTACTTAAAAAAGGATTTAAGTCCTTTTAGGACTTAAAATTGGGAGTGGGCAAAAAAACAATACTGGATATTATTCCTATTAGGAACTGAAGGAACACCTAATGTTTAAAAGTGTTAACAGTTGGCCTTTTATGTTATTTTTCTTCAATTTTCAAAAATTTACTTAAAAAAGGATTTAAGTCCTTTTAGGACTTAAAATTGGGAGTGGGCGAAAAAACACTATAAGATATCCTTCCTAGTAGAAATTGAAGGGACGCCTAATGGTCAAAAGTGTTAACAGTGGGCCTTTTATGTTATTTTTCTTCAATTTTCAAAAATTTATTAAAAAAAGGATTTAAGTCCTTTTAGGACTTAAAATTGGGAGTGGGCGAAAAAACAATATTGGATATCATTCCTAGTGGGAACTGAAGGAACACCTAATGGTCAAAAGTGTTAACATTGGGCCTTTTATGTTATTTTTCTTCAATTTTCAAAAATTTATTAAAAAAAGGATTTAAGTCCTTTTAGGACTTAAAATTGGGAGTGGGCGAAAAAACAATATTGGATATCATTCCTAGTGGGAACTGAAGGAACACCTAATGGTCAAAAGTGTTAACAGTGGGCCTTTTATGTTATTTTTCTTCAATTTTCAAAAATTTACTTAAAAAAGGATTTAAGTCCTTTTAGGACTTAAAATTGGGAGTGGGCGAAAAAACACTATAAGATATCCTTCCTAGTAGAAACTGAAGGAACTCCTAATGGTCAAAAGTGTTAACAGTGGGCCTTTTATGTAATTTTTGTTCAATTTTCAAAAATTTACTGAAAAAAGGATTTAAGTCCTTTTTGGACTTAAAATTGGGAGTGGGCGAAAAAACACTATTAGATATCCTTCCTAGTAGAAACTGAAGGAACACCTAATGGTCAAAAGTGTTAACAGTGGGCCTTTTATGTAATTTTTCTTCAATTTTCAAAAATTTACTTAAAAAAGGATTTAAGTCCTTTTAGGACTTAAAATTGGGAGTGGGCGAAAAAACAATATTGGATATCATTCCTAGTAGGAACTGAAGGAACACCTAATGTTCAAAAGTGTTAACAGTGGGCCTTTTATGTTATTTTTCTTCAATTTTCAAAAATTTACTTAAAAAAGGATTTAAGTCCTTTTAGGACTTAAAATTGGGAGTGGGCGAAAAAACAATACTGGATAATATTCCTATTGGGAACTGAAGGAACACCTAATGTTTAAAAGTGTTAACAGTTGGCCTTTTATGTTATTTTTCTTCAATTTTCAAAAATTTACTTAAAAAAGGATTTAAGTCCTTTTAGGACTTAAAATTGGGAGTGGGCGAAAAAACAATACTGGATATCATTCCTAGTAGGAACTGAAGGAACACCTAATGTTCAAAAGTGTTAACAGTGGGCCTTTTATGTTATTTTTCTTCAATTTTCAAAAATTTTACTTAAAAAAGGATTTAAGTCCTTTTAGGACTTAAAATTGGGAGTGGGCGAAAAAACAATATTGGATATCATTCCTAGTAGGAACTGAAGGAACTCCTAATGGTCAAAAGTGTTAACAGTGGGCCTTTTATGTAATTTTTCTTCAATTTTCAAAAATTTACTTAAAAAAGGATTTAAGTCCTTTTAGGACTTAAAATTGGGAGTGGGCGAAAAAGCAATATTGGATATCATTCCTAGTAGAAACTGAAGGAACGCCTAATGGTCAAGAGTGTTAACAGTGGGCCTTTTATGTAATTTTTGTTATATTTTCAAAAATTTACTTAAAAAAGGATTTAAGTCCTTTTAGGACTTAAAATTGGGAGTGGGCGGAAAAACAATATTGGATATCATTCCTAGTAGGAACTGAAGGAACACCTAATGGTCAAAAGTGTTAACAGTGGGCCTTTTATGTTATTTTTCTTCAATTTTCAAAAATTTACTTAAAAAAGGATTTAAGTCCTTTTAGGACTTAAAATTGGGAGTGGGCGAAAAAACACTATAAGATATCCATCCTAGTAGAAACTGAAGGAACTCCTAATGGTCAAAAGTGTTAACAGTGGGCCTTTTATGTAATTTTTGTTCAATTTTCAAAAATTTACTGAAAAAAGGATTTAAGTCCTTTTTGGACTTAAAATTGGGAGTGGGCGAAAAAACACTAATGGTCAAAAGTGTTAACAGTGGGTCTTTTATGTTATTTTTCTTCAATTTTCAAAAATTTACTTAAAAAAGGATTTAAGTCCTTTTAGGACTTAAAATTGGGAGTGGGCGGAAAAACAATATTGGATATCATTCCTAGTAGGAACTGAAGGAACACCTAATGGTCAAAAGTGTTAACAGTAGGCCTTTTATGTAATTTTTGTTATATTTTCAAAAATTTACTTAAAAAAGGATTTAAGTCCTTTTAGGACTTAAAATTGGGAGTGGGCGAAAAAACAATATTGGATATCATTCCTAGTAGAAACTGAAGGAACGCCTAATGGTCAAAAGTGTTAACAGTGGGCCATTTATGTAATTTTTGTTATATTTTCAAAAATTTATTAAAAAAAGGATTTAAGTCCTTTTAGGACTTAAAATTGGGAGTGGGCGAAAAAACAATATCGGATATCATTCCTAGTGGGAACTGAAGGAACACCTAATGGTCAAAAGTGTTAACAGTGGGCCTTTTATGTTATTTTTCTTCAATTTTCAAAAATTTACTTAAAAAAGGATTTAAGTCCTTTTAGGACTTAAAATTGGGAGTGGGCGGAAAAACACTATTGGATATCATTGTTAATATGAACGGAAGGAACACCTAATGGTCAAAAGTGTTAACAGTGGGCCTTTTATGTTATTTTTGTTCAATTTTCAAAAATTTATTAAAAAAAGGATTTAAGTCCTTTTAGGACTTAAAATTGGGAGTGGGCGGAAAAACAATATTGGATATCATTCCTAGTAGGAACTGAAGGAATACAACCACTTTTAGGTTCAAAAAAGACTTGAATCCTTTTTTTGTAAATAGTATACGAATGTCCATAATACGAATGGCAAAATTGTTGCATTGTCTTCTCTATAGTACGAATAAAGTCACAATTTTTCTGTTGGATAGTACGAATAACGCATTTTTATGGGAATTTTGGTTTTATTTACGTATGGCAAGTTTATTCGACTTCTTTCATCAAATCCCTGTTCAAATTCTGTTCAATTACAATATTTATAAACAGTTAAAAAAAAATGTCAAACAAAATTAAAAAATAATAAATAAATTATTTTAACAAAAAATTTTACAAAATATGTTTAAAATGTGAACATCCAAGTCCATAAATTCAAAAGTGAACAATAGCGGACGGATTTATTAAATGCACAATGTGTTTTCGCAAGTTTGCCAGTCTAAATAGTAGCTCAAACTTATAAGGGTGTGCAAATCAATTTCCATACAAGTCAACTGCTAGAATGGAAACATGCACAGGTTGCACAGTTTACGAGGGTATTGAACGTTTAAATGAAAACCCTTATTATGTTGTTATTTTATGATTTCGGTATAATTCACCTTTAGCTCAGTAATTTTGAAGTTTTTTTGCATTTATTACAAATGTTTTGTGTTTTTAAAAGTCCTATACACACAATTTACTGCATGTAAATTTACAAATCAACAATTATTTAGAGTAATTAATTTATTTTCTTGTAATTTCGATGACCAAAGAGAAGATATTAAATTTAATGATAACGTCAATGAGAGCAAAATTGAAGCCTCAAAAGCGCTGTTATTGAAAAGGTCGTAGGAATCATTTTACAAAGTAATAAACACCAATGTTATATTAAGGATTTTCTAATAAGTAAAATGTTCTTTATATTTATGAACTGTCAATTTTGAAAGTAGTATGACTCCACATTCCAATAGGATTAAGCATTACTATATAAATTAGAGAATTGTTTTTGAAAGTATATTCCATTCAAGTTTTTAATTAAAGTTTTATGTAATCAGAACATGTTTTGTACATTTTAGAACAGATATGTACATGCAAATTGTCTTTGGCACACATATTTTTAAAAACATTAAAATTTAAAACCTTCTATATCTCATTTCAACCATTGGACTCACAATACTTTCATTAACAATTTATTTGAAATAATACACATTTATTATATTTTGTTTCGTTATGTAATTTTTCATGAAAAATAAAACAAAAATTAATAAAATAATATATTTTATGTGTATTATTTGAATTTTAACATACAAAATGTGTTGTTCAATAATACGAATTTTTCGGTACTACGAAAGGGCCTGACACTATATAATTCGTACTAGTGGACGTCCACTGTACATATATAGTTTTGTTCTACACAAATTTTGTTGAACACAAATTGATATTGCGCTTTAAATACAGTTAAAGCCTAGTGTGGGAGATATGACCAATTATAGACCGATCGTAAAAAATTCTTTAAGTTAAATTTTTGTACATAAAACCTATAGTTCAGTCAAATTTTGTATATATATCGCAATTTAGTAATAAGTAATGTGCATTTAAGTGATTTTCTGAGGGGAACCTTGTATGGGACCAACCGCACCCATGTTATAAACCGATTGTGAAAAAACTTGAAATATAAATTTTTGTATACAAAACTAATATTTGTGCAAAGTTTTAAGGGATTTTCGTAAAAGGACTTTGTATGGGAGCTATGACCAATTATGTATATAAAGACAAAATTTAAAAATTATGCATCTATGTGTATCATTATTAAGTAATGAATATTGTAAATCATTTTCTGGAAGGGTCCTAGTATGAGAGCTATGACCAAATATGGACCGATCATAAAACCATTATATATTGTAATTTATGTATATAAAAGCAATATTTGTGCTAAATGAATGGATATCAATATTTGGTAATAAGTTACGTGCGTTTAAGTTAAGTTATTTTCGGGAGAAAACCTTGTATCTGAGCTATGACCAAGAATGGACTGATCGTTAAAAAAAATTTTAAATAACATTTATGTGTAGAAAGATAGAATTTATGACAACTATATTATAGGTAAATTTAAAAAAAAAAATAAATAAACGACATAAAAGGCCCACTGTTAACACTTTTAACTATTGAGTATTGCTCTGGACCCGAGTCGGAAATATTTTTAACAGTCTTTTTCCGCTCACTCCCGAATATAAGTGAAAAGGACATTAATCCTTTCTAATGTTATTTATTGGAAATATAACAAAAATTACAGAAAGGGCCACTGTTAACACTTTTGGCCATTAGGAGTTCCTTCAGTTTCTACTAGGAAGGATGTCTAATAGTGTTTTTTCGCCCACTCCCAATTTTAAGTCCAAATAGGACTTAAATCCTTTTTTCAGTAAATTTTTGAAAATTGAACAAAAATTACATAAAAGGCCCACTGTTAACACTTTTGACCATTAGGAGTTCCTTCAGTTTCTACTAGGATGGATATCTTATAGTGTTTTTTCGCCCACTCCCAATTTTAAGTCCTAAAAGGACTTAAATCCTTTTTTAAGTAAATTTTTGAAAATTGATGAAAAATAACATAAAAGGCCCACTGTTAACACTTTTGACCATTAGGTGTTCCTTCAGTTCCTACTAGGAATGATATCCAATATTGTTTTTCCGCCCACTCCCAATTTTAAGTCGTAAAAGGACTTAAATCCTTTTATAAGTAAATTTTTGAAAATATAACAAAAATTACGTAAAAGGCCCACTGTTAACACTTTTGACCATTAGGCGTTCCTGCAGTTTCTACTAGGAATGATATCCAATATTGTTTTTTCGCCCACTCCCAATTTTAAGTCCTAAAAGGACTTAAATCCTTTTTTAAGTAAATTTTTGAAAATTGAACAAAAATAACATAAAAGGCCCACTGTTAACACTTTTGACCATTATGTGTTCCTTCAGTTCCCACCAGGAATGATATCCAATATTGTTTTTTCGCCCACTCCCAATTTTAAGTCCTAAAAGGACTTAAATCCTTTTTTAAGTAAATTTTTGAAAATTGAAGAAAAATAACATAAAAGGCCAACTGTTAACACTTTTAAACATTAGATGTTCCTTCAGTTCCCAATAGGAATATTATCCAGTATTGTTTTTTCGCCCACTCCCAATTTTAAGTCCTAAAAGGACTTAAATCCTTTTTTAAGTAAATTTTTGAAAATTGAAGAAAAATAACTTAAAAGGCCCACTGTTAACACTTTTGACCATTAGGTGTTCCTTCAGTTCCTACTAGGAATGATATCCAATATTGTTTTTCCGCCCACTCCCAATTTTAAGTCCTAAAAGGACTTAAATCCTTTTTTAAGTAAATTTTTGAAAATTGAAGAAAAATAACATAAAAGGCCCACTGTTAACACTTTTGACCATTAGGTGTTCCTTCAGTTCCCACTAGGAATGATATCCAATATTGTTTTTTCGCCCACTCCCAATTTTAAGTCCTAAAAGGACTTAAATCCTTTTTTTAATAAATTTTTGAAAATTGAAGAAAAATAACATAAAAGGCCCACTGTTAACACTTTTGACCATTAGGTGTTCCTTCAGTTCCTACTAGGAATGATATCCAATATTGTTTTTTCGCCCACTCCCAATTTTAAGTCCTAAAAGGACTTAAATCCTTTTTTAAGTAAATTTTTGAAAATTGAAGAAAAATAACATAAAAAGCCCACTGTTAACACTTTTGACCATTAGGTGTTCCTTCAGTTTCTACTAGGAAGGATATCTAATAGTATTTTTTCGCCCACTTTCAATTTTAAGTCCAAAAAGGACTTAAATCCTTTTTTCAGTAAATTTTTGAAAATTGAACAAAAATTACATAAAAGGCCCACTGTTAACACTTTTGACCATTAGGAGTTCCTTCAGTTTCTACTAGGAAGGATATCTTATAGTGTTTTTTCGCCCACTCCCAATTTTAAGTCCTAAAAGGACTTAAATCCTTTTTTCAGTAAATATTTGAAAATTGAACAAAAATTACATAAAAGGCCCACTGTTAACACTTTTGACCATTAGGAGTTCCTTCAGTTTCTACTAGGAAGGATATCTTATAGTGTTTTTTCGCCCACTCCCAATTTTAAGTCCTAAAAGGACTTAAATCCTTTTTTAAGTAAATTTTTGAAAATTGAAGAAAAATAACATAAAAGGCCCACTGTTAACACTTTTGACCATTAGGTGTTCCTTCAGTTCCTACTAGGAATGATATCCAATATTGTTTTTCCGCCCACTCCCAATTTTAAGTCATAAAAGGACTTAAATCCTTTTATAAGTAAATTTTTGAAAATATAACAAAATTACGTAAAAGGCCCACTGTTAACACTTTTGACCATTAGGTGTTCCTTCAGTTCCTACTAGGAATGATATCCAATATTGTTTTTCCGCCCACTCCCAATTTTAAGTCCTAAAAGGACTTAAATCCTTTTTTAAGTAAATTTTTGAAAATTGAAGAAAAATAACATAAAAGACCCACTGTTAACACTTTTGACCATTAGGTGTTCCTTCAGTTCACACTAGGAATGATATCCAATATTGTTTTTTCGCCCTCTCCCAATTTTAAGTCCTAAAAGGACTTAAATCCTTTTTTTAATAAATTTTTGAAAATTGAAGAAAAATAACATAAAAGGCCCACTGTTAACACTTTTGACCATTAGGCGTTCCTTCAGTTCCTACTAGGAATGATATCCAATATTGTTTTTCCACCCACTCCCAATTTTAAGTCCTAAAAGGACTTAAATCCTTTTTTAAATAAATTTTTGAAAATATAACAAAAATTACATAAAAGGCCCACTGTTAACACTTTTGACCATTAGGCGTTCCTTCAGTTTCTACTAGGAATGATATCCAATATTGTTTTTTCGCCCACTCCCAATTTTAAGTCCTAAAAGGACTTAAATCCCTTTTTAAGTAAATTTTTGAAAATTGAAGAAAAATAACATAAAAGGCCCACTGTTAACACTTTTGACCATTAGGTGTTCCTTCCGATCCTGCTGGGAATAATATCCAATATTGATTTGCCGCCCACTCCCAATATTAAGTCCAAAAAAGACTTAAATCCTTTTTGAAAATTGAACAAAAATGACATAAAAGGACCACTGTTGACACTTTTGATTATTAAGTGTCCCATCGGAACTGGCTATTTATTTATTGTATGTTGATCGTGATGTTCTGGTTTTAACAAAAGTTCTGTTAAGTTTTTAACATATCACAATTATTATAAATTTATGTTGCTCGAGTTTACAGATTTTCTTAAAGCTGTAATATAATATCTGTTAATTTAACATGACTGTCTAAAGTGACTTTACTAATTTTAAAGGTTTGTGTCTGGGATTCAAATTTCAAATTTATCTTCACACAGTTAACTTATTTGTGCCAATTTTTAAAGAGATAGCAGAATATTTGACGTAATTATGGCATAAAAAGTTCAAATCGGGAGGTACGGTTGTATGGGGGCTAGGTGAAATAATGGACCGATTTCAACCATTTTCAATAGGCTTCGTCCCTGTACCAAAAAACATGCTTGGTCCAAATTTAATCAAATTATCTTGAAAATTGCGGCCTGTACCTAGCGCACAAGGTTTACATGGACAGCCAGCCAGCCGGACAGACGGACGGACGTGTCTTAATCGACTCAAAAAATGATTCTGAATCTTTCGGTATACTTTAAGGTGGGTATTGGTCCAATATTTTTGTATGTTACAAACATCAGCACAAACGTATAATACCCTCCCCACTATAGTGGTGTACGCTTAAGACGCTTAACAATATAATTAGTGGATCAAATATGGGCCAATCGTTAAAAAAAATCTTGCAATATGCTAGATTATAAAACTAAGATGATTTTAGATTTCTGCAAAAATCTCATCTCAGTTGTTTATATTATTTATATTTATCACTTCTAGATTTAAAAGGTTTTATCCTTATTAAAGCATAAGTTAGTATTTAATCTTGGATTACAATATTAACAGAAACGAAAATACTAGAAAAATCTACTAATAATATGATTCTAATCTTTGCTATTGCAAATTACCCACTATTGTGATGTAGGGTGTATAGAAATGAATGAGTTACAATTGTTGTAATTTGTTGATAGATGTGATTTACTTGTTTATGGATACTGATGCTAGTGCTGCCTGCGCCTGTCTTAAAAAAAACAAGAGTAAAAACAGCAAAAGTGCACAGAGATGATGATTGTAAGCCGGCAACACCCATGTGGCCATATAACGTTTAAAAAAATTGCATTTCTACTTTTGCTGAGTTGTAGAGACATTTGTAAGTTTTGTTTACCCCTCCAACTCATCCCCCCGCCAGGAATTAAAAACACTGTCGTAGACATATTTAAATATACAAACACGCACACACACCCTTTGTGCAACAACGACAATAATAAAAGAGAAACAATAAACACAGAGAAAACATGCAAAAGAAACAAGCAGCAGGGAGGAATAAAAACATGTGTAGCCTTGAAAAATAAACCAACTAAACGACGACGAGGATGTTGTTGAACAAAGAAATCCTCAATATTACACATATTTTTGGGGTTGATTGTTATAAACATTATAAAATAAAAAACGTACTAAATAATCAAGATGAAAAAGTAATAAGTAAAAATTACACTCCCTAGAATTGAGCTTTCTTTTTGTCTTGCAAAAACAACAACAGTAATAAGAAGAAAAAAAAAAGCAACCAAACAACCTTTCCCCTCCAACCACTAATGAATGACACGGTACTGTTTGTTTTTGCTTATTTATTGTTGTTGTTGGGTGGCTTAAAATGACTCATCTAAATGGTATTAAAGCGAATTATTTCCTGCTTTTCTTAACGAGATGATCAATTATTATTAATAAATAAAAATATAATTACTGCAATTGCAAAAATATGTTTTTATATACATACATATATTTTTTATAAATTACCTCTATGAATTTCTCTTGTATTTCAGCTTTCTCGTCTGCTGATAAGCCTTTCGTGAATTTGTTGACTGACATTGTTTAAGATTTGTTTGTTTCTTATTAGATTTGTTTAAACAACAAAATTATCTTATAATTGCACTTTTTGCAATTTTTTTTTAATTAACAATTTTTATATAATTTTAACACACATACACAGTAATAAATTCTTTTTTGGCTTATATTCTTCCGCCAACTCTTTACTTGCTTTTTTTATTTTTTCCCTAAATACGTTTTTATTCTCACTTTTGTGGTGTTACACACTTTCGCTGGCTTTGTGACTGATGTTCGTATTATCTTTTTATTAAAATATATCTTTATTTCTTTTAATTGATTGCGTTTTCGTGCAATATTTTAAAATTTTTTTTGTTAAAATTATTTTAAAAAATATTAAGTTACGTTAAAAAATATGAAAAAACTATTTGCAGTTGTTTTACACAATTAAAAAACCAACTTATTACAATGATGTGCGAAGAAGAAATGCGACTCACAGCGTTTGAGCCGAAAAAAGTTGTCGGCGGCGCTGCTCGTTTAATTTAAATCGGCGGCAGTTTAAAATCAACTGTAAGCCGGCTAGGTATCAAATATGCTTAATTTACAAATTTCCAAAGACTTTATATAAAAACGGAAAAAAAAGTTGGATTTTGTATATTATTTAAAACAATAAAATAAAGCAGGCACAAAAGTTGTGTGAAAAATTATGAAGGGATGATGAAAATAATAAAATCTTAGTTCTCTATAAAAAATACAAAAACTCTTTAAAGCTTATCGTTGTTCATTTAAAAAATAATTAGCGGACAAGTGTCTAAGCATGTAGAGGCCGGAGGAATGGGGGAACATATAAAAGGGAACTTTTTGGTACTTTTCCTTCTTCAAAAGGTACTTTTATAATATTAAACCTATAAACATGATATTAAGCATGTAGAGCCTGGAGTAAGTGAGAATATATAAAAGGAGGCTTTTTAGTACTTTTTCGTTCTTAATTTTTGTGTTTTTTTATAATATTGATCCTAGAAATATGAATTAAGCTGCACAAGCCCGAATGTAATAAGAATCTAGAAAAGGGGATTTTTTAGTACTTTTTCGTTCACTAAAAGTTTTACTTATTCAATGCTCTACATGCTAAATTTTATGTTTCTAGGTGCATTATCATAGAGAATCCAAAGGACTTGTTAAACAACGAAAAAGTACCAAAAAATCCCATTTTATAAGTAAAGAAGAAAAATGTACCAAAAATATTAGCAAGAAACAATCAGCTGCTCTGTTAACACTACCTTATAATTAATATACCTTGCACTGGTTAGTTTTGTCATCTATTACAATTATTGGCGCTGCCAACTTTTATAAGAAATATGCTATCACATTCAAGTGAGTTAATCAAAAAATAAGAACAAGATATTTATAATCAAAACATTCAATTTAACCTCAAATATTTATTTGACGCAAAACTGGTGGCGTATATTTAGTTTAAATTGTTTAAATAAAATTAAAATAAATATGAAAGAAACACCTTTATCAACATGCGAAAGAAACTTTATACTACAAGCTGTTAAACAGAATCAGGTAATTATAAAAAATACTTAAATTTACTTTAACTAAACAACAAAAATGAATATATCTTTAACAGCGATTGGATGGCCGCAAAAATGATGAATTCCGTCCCATAAAAATAAATTATGGAGCCGATTGGGGTAGTGTTTTAGTGGCGATGGGAGAAACCAAAGTTCTAGCTCAAGTGTCGAGCGAATTGGGTGTACCAAAGGCTGTTAGGCCGAATGAAGGTATGATGCATATAAACGTTGAGCTAGGACCCATGGCTGCTCCACATTTTGAAGTTGGTCGTAATTCCGAACTCACCGTACAATTGAACAGAGTATTGGAAAGAACATTTAGAGAATCACGATGCTTAGACTTGGAGTCATTATGTATACAGTCCGAAGAACGTGTATGGATATTACGAGTCGATTTAAATGTGCTCAACCATGAGGGTAATCTTTTCGACTGTTGTTCCGTGGCCACATTGTGTGCTTTAATGCATTTTAGAAGACCCGAAGTTAGTATAGTTGATGATGATGTAATTATACATACAGCGGCTGAAAAAGACCCTCTACCCATGGTCATGCACCATTATCCGGTTTGTGTTAGTTATTGTACCTTCGATGATGGTCGCATAGCGGTAGCAGATCCCACCATAATGGAGGAAAGAACTAGTGAATCACAAATGATATTTGGCATAAATTCATTTAGAGAATTGTGCTGCCTTAATTTGGGCGGCTCTTCTTTAACAAGTTCCACCTTATTATTACAATCATCTAAGAGAGCATCTAATCAGGCAAAGAAAGTGGTAGATATAGTTAAGCAAACATTAGAAAATGATTTAGCGGCAAGAGAAAATCGTTCCAATGTTGGCTTTACCGAATGTTTGAGACAGAATACTATAACTAGTTTAGCAGAAGATCGTTTAGTCTTAAAACTAAGACACTTTACCTTTAATGAGGTTGAGGAAACAGACGAACAAAGACGTAAAAATGAGTTCTTTAAAAACTTGGCTGATAAAGCGCATGATGATGACGATGATAATGACGACAGTGAGGGTGAAGTTACACTTGAAAGTATGAATGGTAAGTTTGAATGAAATAAAGTTAATTAGTTAATTGAATTGAATATTTTAAATTATAGCTGCAAAACCTAACTCTGGTGATGTGAAAAAATCTACAAATGATTCTAAATGGATGCCAGAGGATGTTAATGATGCTAATATGGAAACTGATACTAGTAGCGAAGAAGAAGTTTTGGAGCATTCTGCCAAGGTTATAGAACAGCCCAAAGCTAGCAATAATAAATCTAGTAAAAATAAACTGAAAGCAAAAAAGGCAAAAGCTCAAAGAACTACTAGTAAGTTTATTAAGTTTTTAAACTTTTTGTCTGAGATTCGTATTTTAAATAATATACTTTTTTTACTTTTAACAGCAGACTCAACATCAGATTCTGAAGAGGAGGAACAAGTTGTTTTATAGGTTAAGTAAAGTAGTTTGTAAAAATATTGTAGGATTTAAATAAATGTTGAAAAAAATATTTTTTAAACTTAAATGAAATGTTCTTTTTTTACAACAACTATTACCATAACTACTATAATTAGTTAGAGAGATGGATTAAATGATTTTATCTATCTATAGAACGTTCTAATTATCAATTTCTACTGACGGATCTAACTACTTAATGAGATGACCAAGTTTAAACTTACATGTGGCTAAATTATCTCACGACATCATTAAAAACTTTTAAACACGTGTTTGCTGTTTGGGAATACATAATTTGATAATAAATTAAAACTACAAGATAATTATTTATTTGAACATGTTTATTGCCTCAATTATTTTGCTCGCTTTTATTTTTCTTTATGTATAATACCTTTTTATTCTTTTCAAAATGTTATTTTTCTATACAAAATTGCATTTACCACTGCATATATTGCTAGAGGGTTTGAAACAACAACAAAAAAGTATTAACTAGATAAAACTTAAAATACCGAAAGCTAATTATGAAAACATGATTACATTTACTTTAATTTACAGCTGTAAATTTTCTTTTAAAAGCCGTAGAGTTGTTAGCTTAGTTATAAGAGTTTAGGTAAAAAATAAAAAAAAAACATTTTCTTTTTTTTTAAATATATAAAATATTACACAGAAATGATTGAGTGACTTAAACATAACAATTGCTTAAATTTAAAGATTTTATTTAAAAATTTACCGTATGATTAATTAAAAAATAATATGTATAGTAGGTAATATATTATATTCACTAGGTTCATCAACTGTAGTTGCTGATAAAATCATACAATTTAAGTTGTGTCATTACTCATGCCATTTTTAAGATCCAATTTATTGGAATTCGATTTAACCATATAAACGAAATAGGTGATAATTTCCTTTTCCTTAATGGGTATCGTTTTGAAATGTTTCATTATGGTCTGAAATGGGAAATAAAAAGGAAAAAATTTAAATTTTTTGTATTTTCGATATAAAATTTTTGGTTTTAGAAAATAGAGATAAAATACCTAGTTCACTATTTTTTGCTTTTCAATACCATTCTTTATAACAATGAGAGTCTTACTATAACGCAGACCATACAATTTTTAACCCAAAGTATTATTTTGTTAAACTTTATAAAATCCTATGATTTCTCACTGCTATAGGCTGAATCTAATGCTACACAATACTACATTTGACGGGTGGAATGGTCCTGTCAAAATGGAGTACCTTAAACTCTACTTGATTGGCACTAAACTACCACATTAACCAAACAATCTACCAATTCTTTTGTAAAGCATTGAGCTGCCCTGAAATTGCATCAAACCTTAGAATAACTCAATCGATTAGTTCTTTAGAAAAGTATACAATGGCTTCTCTGTTTACATGTTTTTAAATTTCTTGGTCTATGTAATCTATCGGCTACTGAAGAAGTTAAAAAAGTGATAGAAAAAGATTGATAAAAATCTATTAAGTTTTCATAAAATATGTGCCTACAACACTCAAAATGTTTTTGATTAGTTAGCCCGTTCTATGTTGTGTAATATGTATATATTTTACAAAAAACTAATTACATAAACTTTAGTTTATTACACAAAAATTGTTTAAAGAAATATTTTCCGCAGACGCTCAGCTTATTATCTTACATTAACACTTTTTCATCCAAGACGCATTGTGCAAATAAAAACATTATAGGTATTGTGTACAGCATTTTATTTTTCTTCGATACTTACGTCAGCAAGTTGGGCTCTTTTCATGCCGGGTCGCGTTTGCAATTTATAATGGCGTTTATAGCGTCTCAGCGTATTTACTTGCAGTTGATACAAATCGGGCACCTCGGGCAGGTCAATATCGGTATCATTACTATCATCTTCGGATTCCTTGCGCCGCCGCTTCGAACGTGCCGACTGTATGCGTTCTTTGTGATAATCGCAGATGTAAATGTGTTGTGAAGTGGGATCGCTGCTTAATTTTAAACGTTTGTCCTTCACCGTTTTCTGTATACGCTTACTGTAGCTGGCATTACCAGCTGGTCTATTGCATCTTTCATTTTCGTCAATTAGACAACATGTTTGATCTGTATGCCCTCCCCTTGAGTCTTCCTCACCCGTACTGAAGCCGTTGTTCATGGTCGTTTTCTATTTTCAACACAATTAGCTTTCGTTTTTTGACATTTAATTACAGAACCTTTGAAAAGTATTAAAGTTTCTATTCCACTTCAGCACCAAAAAAAAGTATACAGTTTTTATTCCTCTTTTATCACTGACAATATTTTCCAAAAATGGCTTTTGATTCTAATTACGTTTTTCTTTTACATCTACAAGTTTTTTTTTGCCTTTTTGGCCAATAAATATTGTTTATAGCAGCTTTTTTATTGAAAACTTCTTAAATTTTTTTCTCATATTAATTTAGCACACCGGCTGTATATTTATGTTTTATTTCTTAGTTGAATAATATGTCAAGGAAAATTTAGAAATTTTGTAAAAATTTTCTTTTTCTTTTGTTAAAAGTTCTTCAAAGTTTAAGTTTAAAATCACTTCTACTTTTTTCAATTATTTGTTACACTTGTGAAAATTGGAGCCGAAATGCACACACAACGAAATGAATAAATGACGGACGAACAGAGAAAAGCAAAATAAGGCAAAGAATTACAACAAAAATAAAAAAGCAGCGATTATTGAAAGGGCTGCCAGATGATTTTTCGAAAAATCGTCCATATCCGGAAAAATGTTAGAGAAATCGTCATTTTGATTGTAAACAAATCTAAGAACGTAATTGACACTAAAATTTTATTAAAAAATTTCGCTAAATAGTATTTTTTTTATTTATTTTAGAATAAAAATTTATCAAAATTAATTTTACACATAATTATTCTGGAGAATTTGATTTCGAATCTCGAATCAATATTAAAATAACTCTGATATTAAGATAACTTTGATTTTTATATTATATATATTATTTTTATTGTAATTTTCTAAATAGTAAACATACATACATTAACAGTTAAAAGCTAGTTTACGTTATACCACAAGAAATATGTTTTGTCAACATTGTGTTTAGAAAAGAACGGCGAATATTCGACTTGAACTTACAACTTACTTTTCAATGACTACTACATAATGTCAGCATAATAGTAGAAGTATAGTATGACTTACAAATAGCCAATAAGTTTGAATTTTCGAAGATAATCTTTTTTGGAAAATAAAACCGCTGTTTAATATTAATCGTATTAAAATTTGAAAGTTTCTCAAAAAAAAAATGCGACGCCATTGTAAATTTAAAAATAGCGACGTAGATTTTTGCTTATTTAGTTAAAATGAAAAATTGGTCAAAATTTCAAAAGTAATATTTTAAATTGTTTAATTTAAAGAAATTTATGAATTTTTTTCACAATTACATATGAGTAAAATTAAACTGCATATGTACATAAGTTACAACATTTCCAACGGCGTTAACCTTTAAGTAATGGTGGAATAACATAAACAACAGAGTTGTTAAAATACGTATTGTGTTGAAAGTGCTACCAAGTTTCATCTTGTATATTCCGTTAATTTTAATACATGCAGATTTATTTATAAAATTTAAAGTATTATTTATTGATTAATATTAATAATTAATATGCGTTTTAAAATATAAAAGTTTTAAAAAATAATAAGTTTCGTAACACATAAGGAATTGTTGTTATTATAAAAATATATTTTTTAATATACAATTTTCTTTTTAGGATATATAAAAAAATGGGAATTAGTATTTAGCATGGGCCGCTCCTGAAATAATTTGGTTGTGGGATTTATGTTTGTGTAAAATTTTTAATGTATAATTTTAACACAATACTAGTGTTTATAAATGAATTGCTGACTTTTAAGTAATTTTTATTTTTTGCAAATCACTTTGTAGGGAAACAAAACTTTAGTTGTTCGTCCTATTTTAAGAAATACTTGCTCGAGGTCGTTGTTGATATTAAAATTCTTATCTTAGAACCTTCTTCATCATAAACAACATCTTATTTTATAAACGGTTTATAAAACATAATTTTCATACGAAAAAAGGATATTCTCTAGCGGCATTTTGAGTAGGCAATCAAATGCCAATTAATAATCAGATTAGTTGATCCAAAAATAAATTGATTCTGATGTTAGTGCTCTTTGATGTTTTTGAGTATAAGATAGGTTTCTATAAATCGACTTTCGAATAATCGAACAATCGACTTTTTGTCGAAAAAAGTCTAAAAGTCGAAGTCGACTATTTTGTTCCAAAAAAGTCAATAACTCGACTATCGTCTGTGAAAAAAGTCGAAAAGTCGACTTTGTTAATAAAAGTCGAAAAGTCTGAAAGTCGAAAAAGGTCGATAAGTCGAATAAAGTCGAAAAAAGTCGCAAAAAGTCGAAAACTCGAAAATTGTAGAAACAAGTCAAAAATAGTCGAACATTAAAAAAAGTGGAAAAAAGTAAAAAAACTCTAAAATTGTCGGAAAAACTCAAAAAAGTCAAAAAATAGTCGGAAGAAGTCGAAAAATATCGAAAAGTCGGAAGAAGTCGAAAAAAGTCGGAAAAAGTCGAAAAGTCGACTATTTATAAAATACTTATAGTCTATAAGTCGACATTTAATTAAATATATAAAAAAAAATCGAAAGTCGACTTTTAACTAAATGAAAAAAGTCGACTTTTCGTTTCAACTATAGAAACTTTGTATAAGATTAAACTTCGCAGTGTTGCCATACAAAACAACAGAAAGCGTCACTGTTTGTTATCAAAACATTACATGTTTTATAAAAAAGAAGAATACAATTGAAAATGTAATATGAAACTTAATGAAAACTTAAATTTAAAACAAAAATATATGTTGTGAAATCCCCATAATTTATACTAATCGAAAAAATCAAACATAATAATGTTTATTTTATTATTTTTTTTTTTTGCATCAGCTGTTTACACTTTTGCATTTATTGCTCAAGTTTAAACCACCTCCATTGGGCGCTTAAACTAGCAAACAAAATTATCTGATAGAGTATTCAAAAACAACTTTCGAAAATTAATTTTAATTTAATCCTTAATCCTTCACCTTAAGATTGGCCCTACGTGTAGTGTGAAAATTACCGAAAACTTTAATTAAAAAATATATTTTGTGTTTTAAAGTGTCTATAATTTGTACTAATCAGGAATTTTAAATATTTTACTGTTTTTTTATATAAAAATTATATTAATTTATTGCATCAGCTGTTTACATATTTTTCTTGCTTAAGTTTAAAACACCTCTATTGGGCGCTTAAGCTAGCAAACAATGTTAACAAAGTACTCAAAAACAAGCGTTCATCTAAAGATTGGCCGTGAAACATTCATTGTGTAAAAAGAAATTTTCATATAAGGTAGTTTTCAGTGTTTAGTTGTATAATTCTGAAATGACTTATTTATTCTAAATTCCGAAAATTACTAAAAAAATTTTTTTCTTTTGAAAATTTGATAAAAAACTAATAACTTTTTGGTTAAAGCAACGATGATGTATACTTGCTCAGCAAAAATTAATGCCATGTTCACACGATTCATATTTTGATTTTTTTGGAATATTTGTGTGTGTGTATGATCCAAAAATACGTTTGCTACATTATTTTGTAAATTAAGTTATATATTTTATATTTATTTGCATTTTTTGTAATAATATTTTTTATTTGTCTCCAATGCATAAAAACAAACAGCTGATTTTGATAAATACTCGATAAAAATTAGAGATGACAGTCATTCGTTCGTAATTCATGAGGTAATTAAAATTGAATTACGTACATCTTGTGTAATTTGCAGCTGAAAATTTTGTATGGCGAATCGTGTAAATACATGTACGTAATCGGGGTTTGAATGATGAATCAGAGCGTGAATTACGAATAATTGTATCATGTGAACGTGGTATTAAATTGAAATGTAAGGAGTTAAAATAGAAGTACTTACTACAAGGATACGTCCACTGCATCTAATTTTACTTTCGATATTAAAAAAAACAACATTCTAAGAAAACTTTTATAGTTATCGGTAAGTTATTACTTGACTCCTTATAAGTAAAGCACGTATGTAGTTGAAAAGTATGTTCATAAGTAATTATAGGTTATTAACATGTTTTTGCTGGGTATATATTTGAAATTTTAATTTTATTTAATAAATATTTTTTATTATTCAGTAATTTTGTAGATGACCACGAATACAATTTCAATTGAATAATCAATTTTAATTTGCCTAATTGTCTGGTGTTCAAAAATTTTGAGAAACACAAATTGAAGGTATTAAATAGTTTATAATTTTCGATTTTAAACCAAAAAGATTGTGTTTTTTTAGCAAGTTAATAAGAAATCTTTTATTAAAGAAAACTTTTAACCATCTCCTATTGTTAAAAACAAATAAACAAAATCGAAGAAAGAGTAAATGTGCAAGTTAATAGGCAGAAATACAAAACCAACAACAATTCCAGCATTTAATGAAAGAACAAAAACAATCACTGAAAATACTGAGAATATTTATATAAAATTTATACATATCGAATTTAATTGACCTCCCACCCACTATATTGTACGTACTTGTTTGTATACTTTGCTTTAAACTTTTTTTTAATTTTATTTTTATTCCATCATAGACTACGATGGACTGGCATCATCATCATCAGCAGCAGCAGTAGCAGAAAAATACACTCAATTTGGGAAAATTCACATGCACATTGAAAAAAAAAAAATAATAAGATAAAAAATACAATGGATTGTACCATTTGCATAAGAGAAATGGTGAAGGATTGTGTATGGGAGGATAAATAACTTTTAAACAATTTTGATGTTTATAAAAAAAAATAAATGAAATCTTTTAAATTCCAGTTTCTCTTATAGTTCCTTATGTATTTGAAATACATTCATATGTATATACTTATACAAATGTTTGTACGTATTACATGTTTATTTACATTAGCATGTACATATGTATGTTATATTTATACAGAAAATATGTATTCATATATATTATATATATGTAAGTATATTCGATTACTTCATCAATTTATCTCTTTTTCCGTTACTCCTACACAAAAATTATCTACGCCTCATCTCTTAGAGAATTATATTTTCTACCAAATTCTAATACGAAATCATGCTATCTTTACACCATTTACATCTATAATATAACAAATATTTTATACTAAACTTATTATCAGAATGGAACAGGTGGAAAACGAAAAAGTACCATGAAGTCCACATTCCATTCAATCAGGAGGTCTATAGTTCTAGGTTTAATATTGAAACAAATTCAAAATGTAGCAAACATTCTGACTTTCATCTGGATCCCATGATTTATATTTCTAGATTTAATATTTCATAAAAATAAGTATGAATGTATAGACGAGCATTGCCCTATGAGCCATATGGTACCCTACATCAGTCAGTATGTTAAAAATATGGATTATTTTTAAATAATAAAGCATTTAATTTGTTTTTTGAAATACATTCAAAATACATTCATATATAAGTGTGTTATTCCGTTTGTAATTTCTATAATATAATTTTTCGACCCTATAAAGTATATATATTTTGGATCCTTATAGATAGCGGAGTCGATTAAGCCATGTCCGTCTGTCTGTTGAAATCAGTTTTTAGAGGAAGATCGCTATTTAAAATCAGCAAAATCGGTCGCTAAATAACGGAGATATGAGCAAAAAACCGAGACAACCTCTGAAAATTTCATCAAAAAATTTCATATTTTTTTCATGCTTTGTTAAATAAGCAACAACAAAACTGTATATTAGAAAAAAATGTACACGTGTGTGTAGATGTATTTGGTTTTTCAGTTGTGTATTTCGTTTTGTATGTTTGGATACTGTTGGCGTCATTGAGTTGTGTATTTTATTTTTGTTTTTTTTTGTGAATTCTGTTCGTATATTTGTATGTTGGTTGGTTTTATTGCGTTGTTTATTTTGTTTTTCTGTGTTTTTTGTTACGTATGTTTAGATGTCTGTTGGTTTAGATGCCTTGTGTAGTTCCTTAATGTAAACCTTGTGCGCACTATACAGGTCGCTATTTCAAAGATAATTTGATGAAATTTTGCACATACACTTACCCTCCTGATTCGGGGAGTTAAGGTTGTATGGTGTGCTAGACGAAATAATGAACCGATTTCAAACATTTTCAAAAGCGTTCGTCCTTGAACCAAAACAAGACCAATTTTATCAAATTATCTTGAAAGTTGACATAAGGTATTATTTCTACAAGAAGGGAAAGGTTATGCGAATGGAACCAAACCAGGGTAATGTCATACATGCAACCCAACAGGAAAATATCCTTCTTGCATTGTCTGACTAATAGGGAAGTGGTAAGTGGTAGTAAGATAAGTTTCACATGACCATAAAAAAACGAATATTAAGATCATGAAGTACCCTACAGGCTGACATCATCACAAATAATTTACCTTTAAAAACACTACAGTTGCTATAAAGTCTTCACTAGAACTGACACCACAATTCATGTAACAACTATCTGTAAAGATTCTGGTGTTATATTAGGTTACCCTTACACCACTTGCTCCTGGAAGGAACTCTGAATTTGAAAACTCTAACAAAGTCCTTGAGTGGGGTTATATAATCAATTGGTTGGTTCAAGATTGAAGATAATAGGCTTAAAATCTTAGCGTGTGTATATGTTCTTGATCTCCAAATTTTGGATGAGTTAAGCCTCGCTGCACTGCACGCAGATATGTAGGATATGCAGATCTATAAGTATATATATATATTATTTAGAGATGATTTTTGAAATTTGTAAAGTTGATCTACAACAAACATCTTCTTAGTTGTTTTTTCTTCGATCAGCACTCAGGGATGACCCCTACTCATGCAGTGCGTTGTGCTGGAACTAGGAAAATAGGTTGTGGGAGTAGTGTTTGTGGACATTTGATTTAAACCTTTTCACATCGAAAGTGGCGGAGAATACTTCTGCAGGATGTTTGTTTCCCTGTAATGTGTTGTGCCGTCCACTGGCCAATCGATCACAAATGGATGTGTTCTTGAAGACAGTCGTGTAAAGTCGTAAAAATATACGGGTATCGGGAACGAGTTCCTTAATTTAAGAGGAGCACATTCCACTATAGTATCGATAGAGCAGTGAAATACACCCTACGTTGCGATGGTGCTCCAGTGAATCAATAGAGTTGGATACTCTACTTGTCACCGACAAGTACTTTCGCCCTCTCATGTACGCGGTCGAGTAGCTCCAAAATAGACTTCTAAAACCCGGCCTACACATGGGAGTTGTAATCCATTTTCGGTCAGATATAAGAAGAAGAATAAGAAGATCAGATAGAGTGAAGTATGTCTTACACTGTTTCAAAAAACCGAGACACTTGAATGCTTCTTTCGACAGTTGGAAAAGGTGTTTAGTCCATCGGACATTGAACTGTATTTTCATGCCCAGAACATCAAGAGTTTCTGATTTCTTAATATTTACATCACCCATAAATATAGATGGACTAACATTATCTGCCATACGTTTAAACAACAATGAGTCTTGCGTGCGTTAAAATCGACTCTTTTTACACGACCCTATTCAGAGATTTCTATCAAGTCGTGATTAAGCGATTCATTCATAGGCTTGGCCTTTGTTTGAACGTCAAATATTGCTGTCATCGGCAAAAGAGAAGAACAAACATATGGATATGGTGTAGTTGTTTTTCTTTTAAGAAAACCATTCTGTGGCAGTCAGTGGTAGAATTCTAAACAAATATTTTCAGTTCTTTTTTATATTTCTCGATCTGTGCCTACATGATTCCAAAAATAGTTTATATGCTAAAATAAAAAGCATTTTGTTTTGTTGGCTTTTAATAAAAATTGAATATATTCCACACAAAAATATATTTTTATATATAACTATATAAAAAAAATGTTCATATGTGTATTTATAAATTTTGTGTTTCTTAGCAGAAATAAGAATTTGAAAATATTTTTTAACATAAAGTTCAATGCAGTCGATTTTGCATAAAGTTTTGTAGAGTATGTATGTATAATGTGTGAACATTTTAATTTTCCAATTTATGGCATTTTTATTTAAAAATATACATATGTATGTGTGTATTATTCTTTTTTAATATTTATGCATATTTGTAGAATACAACACATACATATGTATGTACATTTACTGTGAACAGTTTATATTTTATAGAAATTGTTTATTTTAGTATCAGTTGCAGTCATAATGGCCATAGTGGAAAATTACTTGTTTAGTTTTTGTATTAAAATTTATATTTAATGAGGTGCAGTTAAGTCTTTTTAAGTTATTTATTTATTCGCATATTTAGGGAATTATTTAAAAATAAAATTATTAAATAATATTTAGTGAATACATTTACAGGATGGGTGTTTAATATTAATTTAAAATTCTAAACATAGTTTTGCATATATAAACTGTAATTCTATTTTAAATACATATGCATTTAATTTATTGAATTTTTAATACAAATTAAATAGGATTTTAATATTTAAACTTGAATTTATTAATTCAGCGATTTGTTCATAATTGTTGTTTATTACTTGTCGTATAGATTATCGTTTTAAGTTGGAAACAAGTTAGTTACTTGTAAATATATACACATATAGTTCTTTGTCAAAATAAAAATTTAATAGATACCCAGTAAAAACTAAATAATGACTTTAAATTTTAATTACTTAAGTAATAACATACATATAAATTGTCTGGATTACATAGAAGTGTTCTATAAGGACTTACTAATAATGTGTTGTATAAATACTTTCTATATTATAGTCCTCTTGACTGTGTAGATATAGAAGCTGCATATGTTTTCTCATGGGATGTTAAACAACTATTTTTTCTAATTACATAGCATTAAATACTATTGTGCAAATAAATTTTAGCATTTTAACGACTTACTTAGTAATTAAAGTTTTTGCTGGGTAATAAAAATATATACTCCCAAAATAGCGCCTTATAGCGATGAGTTTATAATAGTTTTAACGTTTAACAACGCCTTCTTCTTTTCGATTGACAACTTTTTTTTAAATTGATGTTAGATTCCGCGATTTATTATACTCAATCGCGGAATCTAACACATATCTAAAGATTTTTACCCACAGTCCTGTTTATAAATAATTACACAAATCGGTCAAGCTTAATTCAAACCATTTGATTCTAAGACCAGCCTTCAGATAAGACTTACTCCTACAACTGTCATTTTGCATTCTCAAAACTCTTTTGAAATAGCCTTGTCTGTATGTATGTATCTATGTATGTATGTATGTATGTATGTATGTATGTATGTATGTATGTATGTATGTATGTATGTATGTATGTATGTATGTATGTATGTATGTATGTATGTATGTGGAAATCAGATTTTAGAAGTCCTTACTTAGTAAGGTTCCATATATCAACCTTCGAATAATCGACTTTTTGTCGAAAAAAGTCGAAGTCGACTATTTTGTTCCAAAAAAGTAACTCGACTATCGTCTAGAAAAAAGTCGAAAAGTCCACTTTGTAAATAAAAGTCGAAAAAAGTCGAAAAAAATCAAAAAGTTAAAAAAAACTTCGGAAAAAGTAAAAACTTAAAAATAGTAGAAAAAAGTAAAAAAATAGTAGAAAAATTTAAAAAAGTTTAAAAAAACTTCAAAAAATTTTAAATAGTCGGAAAAACTCGAAAAAAAAGTAAAAAAAAAATAGTCGAAAAAAGTCGAAAAGTCGACTATTTATAAAATACTAAAAGTCTAAAAGTCGACTTTTAACTAAATGAAAAAGTTGAAAAATCAACTTTGCATACAATACAAGAAAAAAAAAACAAAAAGTCGATTTTTGGTTTCAACTATAGAATCCTATTACTTAGATATATGTGAGATCTAAATAAAATTCTATAACACATGCTTTCGATCTGTTTCTTTTCTTTGATCCAGTGATTAACAAGGTTGAAAATTATTAGAATTGGTGCGAAATTTTTATGTAAATGAAATGCATGCCATACAAATTTATACCCTCAGTATTATTACAAAATTTTGCAAATATAAATTGTACTTAATCGGTATATACTATATAGTTGACCATAATGTCCATTTGTAAAAATCAACAAAACTTACATAGTTTTTTAACAAATTGGGTCCATAATTGGCCATAGCTTCCACACAATCGTAAATAATTATATCGTGATAAAATTTGACTCGAACTGTATTTGACTCGAATGGAATATTTTCGAAAAAGTGTTGGTTTACGTTCACTACGCGGAAACTCTCAAGTAGAATTGAAAAAACTTCGTTTTGACGAAAGTCGAAAAAGTGTACTTTTACACAAAATGGTGGCAAATGGTACTCTTTTTTATTAGAACTTTCCACAAACATAGAACTCATTCCACTATTTCATCATTCTAATTGTATTTTTCAAATGATTCTTTTTGCATATAGAGACTAGAAACTAAACATACACAGTACTTATATGAATAATATTCTATGACATTTTAGTACTTTTTGATTGGGTATCAAAGCACCCAGGATTTTTCTACTTACTACATAAAGCTATCTTCTGAAAACTACTAATGACATTCATCCCTATTCTGCATTTCGATTACGTTTACTCAATTCTATACGAATGTGTGTGTTCTGCGTTACGACCGTACCTACGTTTTCGTAAATTGTTGTTTATGTGGCGGAAATAATTTAAGACAAATATTTTTAATATTTATAAAAAACATTCTGAGAAAGTTTTCCCAAATCGGGTCATAATTGATCATTACATCCATGTACTTCACTTGATCGTAACTAACTTATGAATAAAGATACAATTCTGTATATGATATTTCATTGCCTGAATAGATCTATATTCCAACATTTAATGCCAGTACATCAATACGTAATCATACCTTATTCTTAACAATGAGTGTAACTGGTTTTACAGGGTTATACATAGTACAAAGAATCCAAAGGGAAAAAATATTTTTAGAACAATATTTGAACTTTGACCTTGTAATATTTTAATATTATATTTATTAAGATACCGGCAAAATTATGTTAAATTTTTGCTCTTGAAAAACCTTGCACATTGATTGAGTAACAGCATTAAAATTAGAAAAATAAACCTATTTATAAATATACATATTTTGTATTTAATAATTTTAGGCATTTATTCTTGTTTTATTTAATTTTTAAACATTAAACAAAACGAAAAAGTGGGTCACTTAAAGAAATTTTAATTTAAAAACACAACAATATTTTAGGACAATTTCAAAAAAATTTAAGGTCCCATTAAAATTGATGTCAAGAAACTATAAAAAGAATAAAAAAGAAACATATTTTAATGTTCATTAATTACTATAAGTTTTGTACTGAAAGTAATTACAAACCTAAAACTTTACTTTAATTACATTTTATGGTGAGATGTGTATGTGTAAGAAGAATTCTTCATAAAAAACAATTTCAAAAATGAAATCATAGTTATACTTTTTAAAAAGTATGTGAAAGAAAATAAAATGTTTTGTAAATAGGTTAATCTTTAATTGTAATTTTTGCTTGTTTTTTAACAAGAAAAAAACAAAAAGATAAATATAATTTTTTAAAGTAATGACGTTAAAGCTTTTAAAAAAATGTATCAATAAGAAAATTAAAAATATATATATTTACAAATAATTTTAAAATAAATGACATAAATTTGTTTGTTTAAATTAAAAAAAAAACTATTTTAAATACCATTGATGTTTTTACATTTAATTAAATTTTTGAAAATAAAATATTTCCCTTAACAAAGAAAGAATTTAGGTTCTTTTTTCATATAAAAACTTTATACATATCTAAAGATTATTGTTTACATAAAGAAAAATTAAAGAAAAACATTTATGTATATAATATATGTACAAATGTCTGTAGGTGTATACGTATGTATATAAAATTTATATATGTGTGTTTGTAAACAATGAAAACTTAAAAATTAACTACATAGATACATACAAATACATGTATGTATGTAAAGCATATGTATAAATGTTTGTATATTATTTACCATTTAATAGATAATATGTGTTAATACACACATATGTTTATCTTTGTATGCCAAGATATTTTTATTAAAAAAAATAAAATCAACAAAAGAAAAAAATAAAAATAAATCCAGTTGAACAAATTTTTACTAATATTAAACGATAAATATTGGTTTATAAAAAAATCATTAAGTTAAAGTTAAATTTTAATAAAATCAAATAGAGTAAATTAAAACGTCTTTAAATATCTATGCGATTGTAAGATTTAAAATATGAAATAATAAAAAAATAAAATATTATCAATATCCATATACTGACTGTTTTATTGGTATACGTATGTACGTATGATAAATATTAGTTATTAGCATTGTTGCTTATACGTTAGTATAACATATGTATAGCATATGAATAAAATTAGAAAAAATTTTATAGAAGGACGAAATGTGTATTTGAGCTTAAACCGAAAATAAACCAAAAAATAATTGATGTCAAACTTTGCAAACGACATCTTAATCACATCTAAAAATACGATTGTATATTTTTCGCTTTTATAAACCAAATATTTCCTTACAAATGAAAATCCAATTAAAAGTGAGGAAAGAGATGTAGAAAAGTTACTACAAATAACATATTCGAAGTACATTAAACTTTAGTGAAAAACCGATGAAATTAACATAAGCATGTCATTGAACGAATTCGGTTTATTTTTGACATCCGGATATCGGATTTTTATTGCATCTATGAATAAGATTCGATACAGTTCATAGTTGTCAACTATGAACAACATCCCTCCAATGACACGTTAATATAAAATTCATAAGTTTCTCACCAAAATTGGAAGTACTTTAAGCAAATTCTACTTTTTTCCTTTATAAGATCTCTCTGATCCAAAAAATACTTAAGTCTAGTCTATAGTCTAGTCTATAGTCTAGTCTATAGTCTAGTCCATAGTCTAGTCTATAGTCTAGTCTATAGTCTAGTCTATAGTCTAGTCTATAGTCTAGTCTATAGTCTAGTCTATAGTCTAGTCTATAGTCTAGTCTATAGTCTAGTCTATAGTCTAGTCTATATTCTAGTCTAGTCTATAGACTAGACTATGGTGAAATCTATAGCCTAGTCTATGGTGAAATTTATGGTCTAGACTATTGTTTAATATATAGTCTAATCTTTAGTCTGTGTATAGCTAGTAGATCACATTGTAGTTTATTTTAATTTTTAGTCCAGTCAAAGTCTAGTTTATAGTCTAGTCCATAGTCAAGTCTATGTTATACTATACAGTCTGGTCTATAGTTTGTTCTGTAGTCTAGCCTAAAGTTTAGTCTATAGTTTGTAGTTAAGTCTATGTTTAGGGCTTGACCGCAAAAATTTTAACTGTGATGATTTTAAATTAAATTAAACAAATTTTGATTTTTCAGAACATTGTTCTTATGTCTTTTTCTCTTAATGAATTCAACAATCAAAGACAGGAATTTGGGCCAAATGATATTTACTACAAATATATATTTTTATTGTTTTATTAAAAATATCTTAACAAAGACAGAACTTGCCAAGAAAGATACTAAATAGAATTTTTAAAATATTATTTAATATTAAAAACAATACATACTAAAGTATGAGATATTGTGAAAAAATTATAGAACAAACATTTAAGAAAAAAAGAAGTAGACTGGATTGATCGACAGGCAGACAAAATAAATTGAGTCAGAATAGAAAACAAATTAAATAATAATTAATTTAATTAATAGATAGATTATAGAAAAAGGTGATAATATAATAAGTATTTTTATATGATGAAGAGCGACAAAATAGTATACGAGTGCAGCGGTAGGATAAATGGTATGGTTGGTTGATATAAATGCGAATAAAAATATATATGTACATAAGTGCATCAGCATTTCACTTGCATTGAGGTACTTGGCCTATTGCCCATATAGAAACATACACACACTTTTTGTTGTTGGCTTTTAGTTTTTTTTTTTGTGTAAAGTTTTTGGCTTATGTTTGATCACAAATGATGAGACATTTATTAAAAGTGGTTGCAAAATACACGAACAGGAAACCCTTGTCATTTAACCTTCTTAAACATTTGTACTTATGCAGATATGCAACATGAAAAATTTTAGCAGAAGGCAGAAATTTTTTAATAAACATTTTGTTAAGAAAAATTATTTCAAATTAATTATTTAAACAAATGGAATGCAATTGCAATTTGTGTATTTTCAATTTATATGTGTCAAAACAACAATGAATTGTTTCTTTAATTTAATAAAATAAATTTTAAATTTCTATATGAAATTATTTAAAAAAAATCTTTTTTTTCTTGATTAAATTAAATACAAGTGATGCAAAACAAAAAAGCTTTTTTGGTTTGATAAACGATACGTTTCCATATTTAAAAACTAAAGAATAAATATTGAAAACAATAACAAATGCACGATGAACGATTAAATAGAATCCAGATCTTTACATGTATTTAAACAAATCGTCATCAGGCATAGATGTATATTATTTGTTGAATGTGAAAAATCTATAGAAGTAAAGCAAACAAAATCAACAACCACCACCCGCGCAAACACCCACGATCATATTAAAAATTTTCTCTCCCAATTTGCTTGAAGGAAAACAACATTCATGTATCTATATAGAAATTAGATTCTGAACGATACGGGGCAATATAGCAAATGATGTTTTTGTTGTTGTTCTTGTATAAATCTATATACTATAGAAATATGTATAAGTTTATTATATGAATGTATATGAAGAAGAAAAAAAAAAAAAAAACAGAACAAAAAAGTTTCTATTTCAAAATTATGCTGTGAGCCTTTAAATTTTGTTATTTCTTTTTCAATATGAAATGTTTATGATAGATGAAAAAGCAACTACAACAATAACAACAACAAATGCTAAAATGAAGGCAAATAGCAACAAAATAAACGGAACCACAGCAACCCCTCAACACCCCACCTGTGTAGGTGCAAAAGAGCTTAATACACACATAATATTGCCCTCTCTCTCTAATGCACACAAAAGCTTTATAAGACCATCTTTATTCCACACATAACGGCATTTACTCTCCTTTAGAGATCGAAGAGTAAACAACAATTATACATATACACAAACACCCATACAGAGACAATTGCATGGTGCAAGAGCATGCAGTATTTTGCTGTGTGAAATGTGTGAAACTGAATGTGTGGTGGTGGGGAAAATAGGAAAATTTGCTTTTCCGAAAAATCTTTAACATAGCGTGGTGTTTCTTGATAGATCGTCAGTCTGTTTAGTCGAACCGCAGCATTCGCTCCAACTACGTCAGCTGCTCGGACAACTAGTAGAGAGTTTAATTTGTTTCTTTTCCCGAAGTAAGTTCTGATCACAAAAAAATCATATATATCAGACTTTTAATAAAAAAAATTAAATTAAAAAAAATACTACAAATTAAATAAAACACTAGAAAAGTGTTACAAAAAAAAAATCCTTCAATTGATTGTAATTTACAAGAATAAAACATTTTATATGGATAATAACAACAAACAACAATTATACCCTGCCCATGGACTTATAAAATATGGATAAATTTATTAAAACTTTATAAAACAAAATGTTATATAATATTATAGAAAATTTAAAAAGCAACAATTTTAAACAAATATTGAAAAGATGAATTTTAAAAAGACTTTAAAAAATATTTTAAAAACTGTGCAAAAAATAAGACAATTGTGTTAAAAAAAATTAGATTTTTATTTTTTTTTATAAAAAAAATATATATCTAACTAAAAATAGAAAAATTCCTTTTAGATTTAGCAATCGACCTCAAAGTGTTACATGATATATTTTTATCATACAGCTAAAACACATTATTTTTTTTGGTATTTTTTTCTATTTTACGAATAAAAACGAGACAATAATTCAAATAAATTAAAAAAAAAATTGTAAAGAAAATACTACTAAATAAAAGAAGAAGAAGAACAAGAATAAGAAAAACATTTTCAATTTTTTGAGAAAAAAGCAAGAAATAAATTAAAAATAAATTTCTTGATCTCGTTGGCCATCATTTTGCAGCAAAACTGTGCAATGCTTTTTCCCTGGCAAAAACCCAGTGTTTTATGCAAAGAAAACAACAACAACAACAACTGAAAACAGAAATTTCAAATAAAATTTTAAAATAATTTCAACATAGAAAAAATAAAAATTGCGTAAAAAAGTGAAGATCGTCCGTCGATCGTTGAAATAAAAAAATCATTGACAAGTACGAGAAAAATACTAAACTGTTTATGAGTGTATGAGTGTGTGTGTGTGTGGAAATGTGTGAAAATTGAGATATTATATATGTATGTGAGTGTGTATTATTTAAAAAGGTAAAAAAGCACAAAGAGAGCGCAGAAAACTGAGAGAGAAAAATTATTACTTTATGATGAAGAAACAAAAAAAAGCTTTCTGGATACATACTAAATACAAAATTTTGAATATTTCTGATTTTGGAATTATGAAATATTTTTAGAATATTAAATATTCTACTAAATACACACTACACCAATTTACACACACATACTTTTACACTTTTTACACAGTTTTTTTCTTATATATTTATTTAAAATTTTCACCTTTAAGGGTTTCTTGCATTAGATAAGTTTCTTTTTTTATTGAATTTGTTTTAAATTTGTTGACTTCAAAGCATTTATTGATGAGTAACCATCTGTCGTTATGTACTTTAAACGAGATCAGTAGGTCAATTGTATATTTTCTCCTCAAAATGATTGTTAAAGCTTAAAAATTTAAACATTTCCTGTTTAATTTAACTTTCTACTAAAAGTTTTCTCAAAAGTTTTCATAAACATTAAGAGCAGGTTAAGATCATTAAACTGAAAAGCTTTTAACTTTAAAGTTTAACCGCCTTATGTAAAAACGTTAATTATGTTTTCTCAAAAGTTTTCATAAACATTAAGAGCAGGTTAAGATCATTAAACTGAAAAGCTTTTAACTTTAAAGTTTAACGTTAAAAACGTTAATTAAGTTAACCATAGTTAGTAAAACTTGTTTTTATATGGAAAAGCCATTGTTAACGTTAAAAATGGTTTTTGTATAAGGCAGCTTGACTTTAACTCAATTCTAAGCAAAAGCTTAAGATTAAACTTTATTTTTATAACAGAAATATGACACAATTATTTAAATTTGTTATCATTAAAGTTTTCTTTAAGGTCATAAATTTGTTTTTAGCAACCAC
The DNA here is from genome assembly GCF_022045245.1 of Lucilia cuprina. Taxonomy (NCBI): domain Eukaryota; kingdom Metazoa; phylum Arthropoda; class Insecta; order Diptera; family Calliphoridae; genus Lucilia; species Lucilia cuprina. Next base: position 58,205,802 of record NC_060951.1, on the reverse strand, counting down.
CCCCACCCACTAGAATTTTTGTTAAAATTTCAAAATTTTAAAATTTCAATATTAAATTTTTGTTAAATCATATTTTTATGCTTAATAAGTTTGTTTTAGTATTAGTGCCAAGGTAAAAAAGCTTTATTATATTCTAAAACAACTAAATTTTTGCTCTCTTATATATTTTTTTAAATAAACAAATGGCAAAAAAAAAAAACGTTTCTCTTGGAAATTCAATACGATCTATTTTTAAATTGAAAAAATACACAAACACCAAGAAAATTAAAGAAAAATCTATAAAATATTGTTGTTGTTACTAAGAAATAAATTTCTAATTACTCTCTTATCTTACTCTCACTCTCTTGAAATACATATATTTATATAGCAGCTATGTAGTGGTACAAACACCCAAAAAAAAAAGCCCCCTCAAATTGTTCTATTTTTTTTAGATCTTTTCACCAAATAAAGAGAACAATTATGACATTATACATATATACACATACATAGATATATGAAAAAAATTATTTTTGATTTAAAAAAAAAAAATATTTATTATATACATAGCTATTTGTATATGTATATTATATATATTTCAAAACTATATATTTCAGATATTTTTTTTTTCAAAATTGTAGGAGACCACCTCCATATTTATTTTAACCACCTCAGTTTATTTATATATGCATATATGTTCTTTATATGTATATAATTTATAAGGTGTATGTGTTAGTTATATATACCCTACAAATACTTTAACATATTTATATAGATTTTTGTTTTTTATTTTTAAATTTTTTGTATTTTTTTCAACATTTTTTAATTCAATTTTGATGCGTAATGTTTAAAATATGTTTTAGATATTTTTTTCGTTTGTTTACTTGATTTTTTGTTTAAATTAAATTTTGAATAAAATTTATTTACTTGTTAAAAGATAAAATGCAGTTACGGGTGATTTTCATTTTGTACATTTAGAGTAAATAGATATTTTTCTTCGATTTTTTTAAAAATTTTTTAAAATTTTGAAATTTTAGAGATTTTAAGCAAAGTTTTGCAAATATTAAGAGAACTTCAATTCATTTTGCAATAAATGGTTCTCAAATAATTTTTTAGAATATTTTATTAAAATTTAATCTTTTAAACAACAATTTCAAAACTATTTATCAAAAAATGTTTGCTTAATTTGAAGTAAATTTCAAATTAGTTCAAAATTTCAAAAATATTTTTTTAAACAAAATAAAGGTTTTGCCTTAAGCTAGGCATCAACAAAGAACTAGTTACTAAACTGGTTCTATCAGGATAGTTATTGGAGCTTTATTTGACAATTTACATAAAGAGAACTTTGTTTTAACCAAGTTGTTCTCTTTAAAGTGTTAGATGAAGATCGGTAATCTGCTTCCAAAGTTGCAAATACGAAACTAGTTTCGCCCACTCGAAATACCAGCAAGTCCTTATTCCATCTGGAATATATAACTCCTTATAATCAATATAGAATCAATTTCGAAATTGGTCTAGTCTAGCTAGTTCTAGGCAAGAAAATTTAGAGTATTTTTCTAAGATTCACAAAAGTTTGTAGTCGGTGTTCTAGGACAGAATATACGGAGTATTCTTCTAATGCAACAAACATCTTGCAGCCCAGATAGCAGAAATTGGGGACATTTTTAGAAAACTGTATGTTTATTAAAGGTTCAGCTTCACTAACACCTATGTTTAGTATTTTCGTTTTGTCGGTATTAATTTTAAGATCCGTACATTTCATAGTTTCCTTATGATCCACTTTAGATCAGTAGAGCTCAAATAATTCAGGTATTGACAGTTGATTTTCCACTGTATTCAAAGGTAAAAAGCGTTTAAGATTACACACGCCTGGTACGAAATTGATACCAAAGTGTGTATAACTTTTCAATAACATGTTGTGTTGATAAATTATGTACGGATAGTACTCACATCAACAATAGCAATATTAAAAATACACAACGTTATTAAATGATCAAAAAAATTATAATGTGTTACCAAAGTAATAACGTTATGTTGTCAAACAGAACGTCGTCGATGTCACATGTCGATACATTGCCGAAATGACACACAAAGTAATCGAAATGACAACATTGAGATGTTGCTTTAGAAACGATGTGTTGTTAAAATTACAACGGTGGTTTTTAAAATTATAACTGGGTGTTATTTAAATATCCATTGTCTAAATGTTAACTAAAATGTTTAGTTCACTTTTGAAAACTTATTGTATTAATTTCGATACTTTTCTACCATTTTTAACTCTCTGTGTAGAAATGTTTTTTTCTTGGGATTTTCATGTTGTGTTTGTGTGAAATTTTGATTCATGTTCGTGCTCTAAGCCTATCTAACATTCTCTTTGTTTAGGAGTTGTACTCAGCTCACTGCTACTAACTTCACTACTACTAATGAAGTTAGTATAGAATAACTGTAACATCTGATAGGTTACTGTTCTAGTTTTGTAGGCCGAAAAGTCAGACTCTTCGAGGTAAAGGAAAAAGGTCTAAATGTTAGACATTAGGGATAGCAAATGGATCTTTTATAAATGCCAGAATTTGGGATCTTGTTTTTGCCGTAAAATTGTTGTTGTTGTTATCCACAATTATTTTTATTAAAAATATTCAATATTTTTCATTCTTTTGAAATAATCTTACAACTCATATTAATAATTAAATATTTTTATTTACAGGTTTTTTTAATCCCAAACCATAACCATGTCCGACGATGAGGAGTACACGTAAGTATTTTAAACAAATTGACAAAAAAAAATTTACAAAAACAAAAAAAAAAATTCCTAAAGGAATAACAAAATACACACAGACTTTGCAGACATGACATTATATTTATATAAATATATTTAAAAAAATACGTAACAACTATTAATACTCAAACCAAACAAGTTTAACTATCACATTTTATAACATTTTTTTTCTTTTTTAAAATATCTATATATATTTTTTTAAATACACAAACATTTTAGTTTTTATGATTTTACAAAAATATCTATTGTTTAGCACTTTACACAAATATTTCTCTAGTTTTTTTTCTCATTGTAAATATTTGTTAATTTATGTATGGTTTTTTTATAAATATAAATTTAAATATGTTTTTTTTCTGTTGCGAATTTGTCAAAATATAAATAAATCGCTTTTTTTTTTAAAAAACCTGGAGTTTATTTGTTTATATTTTTTTTTACTTTTGATAAAAATTTATATAAAATTTAAATATTTGTTTCTAGCAAAATCTTGTTTGGATTTTATTTAGGAAAATAAAATGGACGGTATTTTTTAATTGTTTTTTTTTTTGTTAATTAAAGAAATTTAAAATAATGAAAAGAAAAAAATTTTAAATTTCTTAAATTGTTTTAGTTAAATGTACAATATTTTAAAGTTATTACGTTTTCTTTTTCATATGCGTTTTCCCCCACCTCCAACCAATAACCATATACACCCACTACAACCTGTTATTACTATCAAACTGAAACATACCTTTAAAACCACCTGTATCTATGTACCTTTTTTTACTTTGTATGATGTAACAAACGATCAATACACAAACAAAATGTTAAATATTTTAATGTGATTGTGTGTGTGTATGCGTGTGTCATATGATGTGAAAATGTATGTCCTGCTATGAAAACATTTAAATACCTTAAAGCAGTTCCGAAGAGGAGGAGGAGGTTGTCGAAGAGGTCGAGGAAGTTCACCAGTAAGTATTTTTCTTCTAAATTTTTGTTGTTGTTACATTTCTTAACTATTTATAACTATATATTGTTAAAAGAAAATTTCCAAGCTATTTTCTTTAACCAAAAAATGCGTAACTGGAACCAATGATTTCTATTAACCAAAAATTTTTTTCTCAAAAAAAAAGAAAAATAACAGAAATCCTTAAAATTCTTTTATATCCTTAACTTCTTGTTTAACAAATCCTTTAACTTAAAATTGGCATATAATTTTTACCAAAACAAAATTCTTGTATAATTAAACTATTGTACAAAAAACTTTTCCAAACCACTCCCCCCCCACTTTTTATCAAACTTTACTTCCTAGCTTTTGAAATTTGGTGTTGTATATATTTCTAAAATTCTATTTTTAGAATAATTGTACCTTATTAGAACCTCAATTGTTATTGTTGTTGTTTATATTTCATTTGTTTGTTTTTCTTTTTCCTTTTTCTATTTTCTAATTTCAGGAAGTAAGTTATAGAAGTTCTGAAGTTTATTACGCAATCTTTTGGTTAAAATTATCAAGAAAATTCTAAAGAAAAAACAAAAATAGCTAAAAATATCAAATCACATCTAAGCAAAAATTTTATATTTTCAAAAAAATTTAGCTTAGGGTCTTGAGTTTTTAAAATCTTAAGATGTTTTCAAATGTTAAAGGTTTCAAAATTTTTAAAACATCTTAAGATTTTCTATTTTTTTTGTATTATAAATTAGGTGATTTTTCAAAAAAATTTAGGTTTTCATTTCCCACAATTTAAATGCACTTGTAAAAATTTCATAGTTAAATAAATTTTTTTTTAAATGCTTTGAAATTTTTTGCTTAGATTTGTTATGTTACACTCGAACATTTTTTTCACCATTTTTTAACAAATGTTTTTTTCTTCTTTTTCTTTCTTTTTTTATATACAAACAAAAAAACCAAAAAAACAAATTTTTTTGGTTAAAATGTTTTGCGTGTTTTGTTTGAAACGAAAAAATTTTAAAAATATTATAAAATTTTCAAAATTTAAAAAATTTTATTTTTTTTGTTTATCACAAAAAAAACTTATTTGAAATCATATTTATTTTGGGGCCTTCATTACAAAACGTTTTTTATTCTTTTTGGTTGTTTTCTCCTTAATTTTATTTTTGTTTTGGAAAACGTTACACAAACAAAAACACTTGAAAACAAATTTATAAATTATATATTCAAAATTCACCACTACTACCACCACCACCACCTACTCTACCTCATCATTTCAAATAATTGTTGTTACGAATCTGTGTAGAAAACCACCTCAAACACCAGCCGAGTAAGTGAAATGTTTTTGTTTTTTTCTCTAAACAAAACATTTAAATTTAAACAAAAATCCAAAAAAAAATTTAATAAAATGTTTCTGTTCTTTTTTTAATGTTGTAACGTAATTATGTTGTAAACATGATATAAAAAAAATAACTAATTGCGAGCATAATAAGTAAATAACTTGGTGTTATATTTCAAAAACAAAACTCACACCTATCCATTCCCCCACCCCACTATGCTATCAAAATACTCAACATTCCTCTAAACAAAATTTATTTAATTCAAAATTCCAAACAAACATTAAAACAAAAAGGATTTTTTTTCTTTTAACAACAACAATTTAAATAATTGTTTAAATTGTCAGTTTAATAAGAAAAATCCTTTGAAAATTGTATATTTCGGCTCTTTTTCTCTACCACAAAAACCTTACTCCCCCCACAAAAAAAAAAAAAAAACTAATAACAACAAAGCAATTAAAAAGCTTTTATGTGTATAAATAATACCAAATATGTGTAATCATTGTTTATTCCAAATTATTATTAAACACAAATTTAGTTAAAATAAAACATCATTTGAAACGGCCTAAAGCCAAAACAAGATAAGTCACAAAATTTCCAACATCACTTGTTTAAGCTTTTTGTCTAAATAAAAAATCTAAAATTTTTCATAATTTTGTAAGTAATTTTTTGCAAAATTTTTATTCTGTGACTTATTTAGTTTTGCTAAAAAGCTCTTCATTTGTATAAAAAAATTTCTCATTTACACTTTTTGTTTATGCTTTTCCTCTTGCGTGATCATAATATATACTTTATCGATGTATATAAATAAACAAAAAATTATGTATTCATGTTATATGTTTTAACTTGCCAACAACTCAACACCATTGCAAATATAAACACAAAAAAAAAATTAACAAAATTTTATCAAAATTTTTGTACAGAAACATAAAAAAACAAACACTTAAGTTTAACACATACAAAAAAACACACACTTTCACACTTAAACATAATACATAACGACAGCTTTAAGCTTTTGAAATCACAAAAAGAAACAAGTCAATTTCATACACGCACCAATAATTGTTGCTCACATTTACACGCACTATGACCCCAACCCAGCAAACGTTAAAGTTTTCATGTCATAATGCGAAAGAGATTTGACAAACTTTTTCAAATAAAGAAATTAAAAAAAACTTTGAAGCTTTAGTTTTCAAGAAGTTTGAAAAAGCTTAGTGAAAATGTTATGTATGACTTTATTCCATTATTCTAAATTAAACTTAAAGTTTTTTTATAATGTAAATTTAAAAACAGCTTTTAAGCTTTAAGTTTAAAAAAGGCTCTCTGTGTCTTTGTTCCCTAATTCTACAATACAACTTAAAAGCTTTTCCTTTAATATACATTTGATAAAGCTTTTATGTCGGTCTTTATTCCACGTTTCTACAATCGAACTTAAAAGCTTTTCTTATAATAAAAATTTAAACAAATGTCTTAAGTTTAAGTTTTAAAAAGATCTCTCTCTCTCTTTCTAACTTTTTCCTCGAATCGACAATTGAACTTAATATAAATTTAGAAAAGCTTTTAGAGTTTTAAGTTAAAAAAGCTCTCTCTCTCACATTAGGTCTTTTTCCAATTCCTTTTACATTCGTTTCTTTTTTCAACAACAATGTTGTTAAAAGTTTGTTTTAATATTTAATATACTTGCTGGGTTTAACACACTCACACTGACACACAAAAACATTCAAAAAAGCTACTTCCATTAGTCAATGAAATAAAGTTTTTTTAAATCGTTTTGTATATAAAAAAATACTTTTTGTTATAAAAACCCTTTATTTTGTGTGTATGCGTGTGTGTGCTTTAGATGTAATAAAGATTTCTTTGCGAACTCGTTTAAGTGTTTAGAGTTGTAACAGTGTTTGGTGTTTGTTAAAGTAAGTGTATCGTTTCATGTGTCATGTAAACAAAATAAATTACATTATGGGTATTCACATCACAGCGATCTAGATCTAAATATAAAATTAATTAAAGGAAACATTAAGCAGTGATCGTAACATGTAGCCAGCATAGGCTGCAAGCGAAAGCTCTTTGACTTTGCCTTAAAAGTTTAATGCTAACGATCTAACTATAACAACATTTGTACAACATTGATCGTTAATCATAGTCAGCAAAGGCTGCAAGCTAAAGCTTTTTGACTTTAACTTCATAGTTGTATGCTAACGATCTAACTATCACGACCACTTTTATAAAGCTTTTTTTGTACAACAGTGATCGTTACTTATAGTCAGCAAAGACTACAAGCGAAAGCTTTTTGACTTTACCTTAAAAGTTTAATGCTAACGATTTAACTATTACGATCACTTTTATTATAATATCAGTTAAAACAGACAATCATTCAAAAGCTTTTTTCGAAAAGCTTTTTCAAACAAAACAGATATCCTAAGATTTATTTGAGATTTATTAACTTTTATAAAAAAATATCAAATTTTTCTTTTACATACGATTTCCATTATTATGAAAAATAAATTTCTATAGAAAATCTATGAAGCTTTCCCTTATATTGCTGTTAAATCAAGCATTATATAGTTTGAATATTTTCATGATTACACTGTAGACTTTTTGCAATATTTTACTTGCTGCAATAAATGTTACTTTAAGTTAAAAATTTTACTTTTAACTAAAAGTTTGTTCATCTTAAAAAGGGATCAATAAACAGAACTTAAACGAAAAAGCGTTACCTACTTTAGCAACAACATTCGTTACATTTAGTCATTTGTATATAGAAAACGTCAGCGCTAACGCTTTAATTCTGTTTACAAGTCCAATGTTTCTTTATTTCTTCAAACATGTAATTTTATTTTTGTTTACATCCTTTTTTGATTCATAAATGTTTTTTTCTTAAGTAAATGTTTTTGTACATTTTTGTAAAGCTTTTAATTTTTCTTTTGTGTATTTTTGTGTTAGAAAAAAAAAAAAAAAACACTTAATTTAGTTTGCACAACATCATGGCAAAAACAAAAATATTAAAACATAATAATAATATTTAAACATTTCAAAATAAATCACCACAATCACAACTTTTTCAAACATGCAATTAAATTGTAACTAGAAAACTTAAACTAGAAAAGGACACTAATCCTATAATACAACAATACCACAATCTAATTAAAATTAAAAAAAAAATAATGATACAAAAAAACACTAATCAATTAATTTTTATTTTTCGCTTGTGCAGAGGTGAGGGTGATCCAGAGTTCATCAAACGTCAGGATCAAAAGCGCTCTGACCTCGATGATCAGTTGAAAGAATACATCAACGAATGGCGCAAACAAAGAGCCAAGGAAGAGGATGAGTTGAAAAAACTCAAGGAGAAGCAAGCTAAGCGCAAGGTCACCCGTGCTGAAGAAGAACAAAAGATGGCTCAACGCAAGAAGGAGGAGGAAGAACGCCGCGTTCGCGAAGTTGAAGAAAAGAAACAACGCGAAATCGAAGAGAAGCGTCAACGTCTCGAAGAGGCCGAAAAGAAACGTCAAGCCATGCTCCAAGCCATGAAGGACAAGGACAAGAAGGGCCCCAACTTCACCATCGCCAAGAAGGATCAAGGCGTGGTAATTATTTCAAAATATCGCATTGCAAATTTACTTATCGAGATTCCCTTTTTTTGTTTTCTTCTTTGATTATAATTTTTCTCCTACGTACCTACTAATAATATATCTTCCATTATTCTTTCCGTTACTAATATCCCATGAATTCATGCTTTATTTTATGAATTCATCTTTAAACTCTTCCAACCAACCTATCAAACTATCCAAAAAAATATATATATTTTGAAATTTAAATTTAAACACAAACAACGCTTAAAATTTTGCCTACTTCAAAACAACAACAACAACAAAAAACACATTTTAAACACGTGATTTTTCTCTTTATCTCTCTCTTTTTTTAATTGTGGCATAATTTTGGTTGTCTCTTGTCTATCTTAAATTGTCTTTATGTGTCTGTGTGTATCTGTCTATGTTTGTTGTAAATTGCCTAAACAAAATATAGTTGGGTCTCTCCTCCGCCGCCATGGAACGTAACAAGACTAAGGAACAACTCGAAGAAGAAAAGAAGATCTCTTTGTCGTTCCGTATTAAGCCCCTTGCCATTGAAGGTTTGGGAGAATCCGCCTTGCGCGATAAGGCCCAAGAATTGTGGGAACTTATTGTCAAATTGGAAACTGAAAAGTATGACTTGGAAGAAAGGCAGAAACGTCAGGATTACGATGTAAGTTTAACTAGATTAGTTTCTAGACAGTGTAAAGGAACTAATTTACAAAATATTATTACGCTTGTAGTTGAAAGAATTGAAGGAAAGACAGAAACAACAGCTCAGGCACAAAGCCTTGAAGAAGGGTCTTGACCCCGAAGCTTTGACTGGCAAATACCCGCCCAAGATTCAAGTCGCCTCCAAATACGAAAGACGTGTAGATACCCGCTCTTACGACGACAAGAAGAAACTCTTCGAAGGTGTAAGTATTTGTTGATATTTAAAAATGAAAACTTTAAAAATTTCCTAATTTTTTTATTATATTTATATAATGGGGATAATAATTTGTTTTGTTGAAAGTATCATTTAAAAAAAATAATTTCATTAAAATCTTTTCTTAAACAAATAAATTCTTAAGGGTTACGATACGCTCTATAAGGAAACTAGAGAAAAAATCTGGCAAGAAAGACAAGAGAGATTTATGCAACGGTCAAAATGTAAGCTTTCCTTTACACACAAACTCTCTGTCTCTCTTTGTTATAAGCAGTATTATGTATTTGTCTATTTCTCTCGATATGTCTCACTGTGTGTGTGTGACAATATTTTGTGATTGTTGTAATCCTTTAATGTTTTATGGTCTATGTATTGATGTTTTGTTATTGTAAGCAAAACACGACTTGCATTAACATGATAAATGTTGATTTTATTATACTTTTACAGTTAAATTAACCCAAAAAAATTGATCATAATTTAAGGATTTTTCGAATTTCGTTGTTCGGCTTCTAAATAATACAAAAAACAAATAATACAGTTTTGTTGTCCAACTACCATTACCACATAACTCTCTCCTTAACATATTTAAATCTAAAAAAAAAGAAAAATTTCAAAACAAAAGAGAAATTCTGTCACTTTCTCACTCTAACGCTCCTGATACAATACACAACATGGGTTAATTGAAAATTACCGTTATTCAGTAAATTATTACCGGAAGTAGGAAATCAAAAAGACACAAAACAAATAAAACAATTATTATAGGCGTGGGTGGGGTTTTTTTGCTTTTACAAAATACACAAACATTTTTAATAACACACTTATAAACGAATACACTCTCTTTCTTTCTCTCTCTCTCTTTCTTTGGTTTTTTTAATGTTGGTCTAATTATTTATGATGGCGTTTAATTATAATCGTTCGTTACATGTTAAATGTTACGTAAATATGTCTGTGTGCATCTTGTTGCCTCTATCTCTCTCATACATGTTATAAAACCCATTAGGGCTGGGAAGAAATCGGCAAAGAGGTCAATGAAAAGATCTGGAACGAAAAGAAGGATCAATACTCCGGCCGCCAAAAATGTATGTATAACTTGACTAATAACACTCACAAATCATATGTTAAACTAAATATTGTTTTTTTTTTAATTAATTTTTGAACTGTCTACTCGTTTTTTTTTTAATTTTTGAATTTTGTTTAAAAATGCATTGAAAAAAGTTTTTGTTTTTTCTAATTTTGTGTGAAACGAGAGAATTATTTTTTTTCAAAGAATTTAAGCAGATTTTTTAAAATGTGATTTTAATAAATTTATTTGTGTTTCCCTTTAGCCAAATTGCCCAAGTGGTTCGGCGAAAGACCCGGCAAAAAGGCTGGTGAACCCGAAACACCCGAGGGTGAAGAAGATGCCAAGGCTGACGATGATGTCGTCGAGGATGAAGATGAAGTCGAAGAGGAGGTCGTCGAAGAAGAGGAGGAAGAAGGCGAGGAAGAAGAAGAAGAGGAGGAGGAAGAAGAAGAGGAAGAAGAAGAAGAGGAGGAAGAAGAAGAAGAGGAAGAAGAAGAAGAGGAGGAAGAAGAAGAGGAAGAATAAATTAATTTAACTACATTTAATAAAATTAAAAAAAAAAAAACAACAAAAAAAACAATATAGTTATTATTAGCTTATTCTTACCACTACTACAAAACCAAACCAAAAAAAAGGAAAAATTTATTATTATTTTCAAAAAATATTAAGAAAGGATTTTACACATTTCTCCAAATAAAATATGAAAACAAAATTTGTATGAAAAATAAACAAAAAAATAACCAAACAACAGCAACTTATTTTCATCATGAAACGTTTTCCATAAATATGTAAGGCTTTATCTAACGCTCTCTCTCTCTTTCTCTCTTTTTAAAATCCAAAAAAAAAAAACAAAAAAAAAGGAAACTAAAAACATCTGCCTACTATATATTTTACATTATTAAACTCTCTCGTGTTATTTGAAAAGAATATATAAATGTAAACTATTTTTAATTTTTAATAAAATTTTTACTACAAACACCTACAAAAGAAAAAAAAAAAAAAAAACAAAAAAAAAAGAGATCTTAAATCTTAAAAAAATTCTTACAAATAACGGACAAATTTATAAGAAAAACACAAGGCGACATTGTTAGAAACAGGTGATAAATAGCCACTACTATACACACACTTATTAGAAAGCTTTATTTATAGTTTCTATTTCCTACACACACACACATTGATTGCCACACACCTTGACAACCTTTTAGATAGCTTTATTTATAGTTTCTGTTCCCCACACATACATAGATCCTCACAAACCTAGACAACCTATTAGAGAGCTTTATTTATAGATTCTGTTTCCGCAATACACATTTATTTCCTTTTCCGTTTTAGAAGACATTTTTTTTCTTACATAAATTTTAAATAAATATAACTTAAAAAAAACCTTTAAAACTCATTATTATGAAGTAATTTAGCCAACAAAACAACAAACAAATTTAAAAAGAAAATGCTAATAACATTATTAACCATTATAATACAAACAGCAAAAAAAAAGGACACACATTTAAACTCGAAAATAAAAACAAAACACTTTGATAATATTTGCAAACGAGCCACAACGAATGACTAAAAGAAACAAACAATTTTTTCCATAATATTTTAAATTTATTTTTTTTTTCATTTTATTATGTTTATTGTTTGTTGTGTGTTTTTTGTCTAAAGAATGAAAAGAACAAGAAAATAATGAAATAAATGTGATTTCCTACATCCTTTATTGTGCACAAAATAAAATACGTAATAAAAGAAAGGACATTGTAAAACAAACACTTTATTTTTACGATGAAAACAACAGCAACAACAATATTGAACAGAGTTTTTTTTATGAATTTTTAAATGAGGACGTGGACATAAATCAACCGGACCGGATATTTAAGTTTGTTACAATATGAAAAAAGAAAAGAGAAAACTATTGAATTTAAAATAAAAGAAGAGTAAATTTTTAGGTTTATTAAAATAATATATACATATAAATATTTATGGTTAAATAAATAACATTTTGGAATTGATGAAGAATTGGGAGAGCATCTTACTTACTTAGTTGTCACATTAAAGAAATTTAGAATCTAATTACCGATTGTGGAATAACATTTGAAATAGTGCAATAACTTAATATTTAATATAGTAGTTTATACACTTGCCAACAAAACTAGACAATATACTTGTCTATAGACTAATTTTAAGAATAGACATTGAAGTGATTTACACAAACACCTGTCTTATTTCTAATAATACTTTTTCAACCCCAGGGTAAACTTATTAGGACACTTACTACCCTCTTGCCCTTGTTTGTAGTTCTATCGGTCCATGTTCAAAAACTTTACTCAAGTACTCGAGCTATATAATCTCTGACCATTGCAGTCCCTTTGCTTAACTTCCAAGATGTAAAAACATCACTTTCGTTTAGAACAACGCAGATGGGATGGCTTCTGTTGAGGCAGCAGTATAAATAAGAGACGTATTCGGTAGATCGATACACGAATTCATTAAATTAGCTGAGGATCTTACCCACAGAGAATACACTGTACTAAATCTGGTAGGAACAGAGAGAGAACACTTAATGTAACAGGACAAAAAAGAAAAATTGCATGATATTACTTGTATAAGTCACTTTTCCCCTAACAACATCCGACACATTCAGTATCGATGTTCAAGTGGGTAAGCTCCTTATACCTTATATACACTTACTCTTTTTGCCTCAGCCACACAGTATCTAACTTATCTTGAATTTTGGTTTAAATCAAAGCCACCACGTTTACTCCAAATGGACATCTCCAATAAGCGAAACAAGACAAAATACAAAACTTTGCGCTGTAGCCTATGGTTTCGTGGTACCAGATTTTCTGGTTCTATCACATAACAAATCATTTCAAGGAAAGGCCGAGGAAATATTTGATCCTCACCAGTTTATAGTGCCGATCGACTAGAGAAACTATTAGCACCCCTTTTATCCGTGATTAAAAAAACACCATCAAGGTAACATGCCTCCTAGGGTGAACTTTTTAGGCAACTCAATGGGCCAGGTCAGTTCGGTGAACTCTACAATAGATTAGACAATAAACTAGTTCATAGGCTAACAAACTGACTACGTCATTGATTACCATCGGATCAAAACATGGAATAGTACATGCATTAGTATTGAACAGACAAATACGTAGTCTAGTTTACAGAACGCCCATTGACTACACACTAAGTCCATTATCTCGATAACATGGTTGAGTGCGTTGGAGTTTACTCTAAAACATGGTCAACTTATTACAGGGGGTCTTTGTGACCACTGAAATAAAGTCTTGTCATTTAATATGATCCGTATTTCGGACTACCAATTACGTCCCTCTAGGTGCTCATGACATCTGTCTTTTCCCAACGAGACTACTATGGCAAGGGATTAGATAGCTCGAGCACTTGAACAAGGTGCTTGTACATGAACCAGACCTTCCATGTACAAAAATTGCGACCTGCGTGTAAAATACACAAGGGAGCAGTGGTGAATTGTTTATTATACTCACCCAGTGGTTGTAAAAGTACCACCGTGAGGTAGGGCTCCGCTCCAGGTACTCACGACTAAAGCACTTCGACTTCATGTCATTAAGTGACTTGATTTCATTAACATTATGTTGTTGTGATTCACAGTGCCATCGTATGTTAATGTTAAGGAGGTAGAAATAGTTTAACATGACACGACATGTTTAGTGTGACAATTGTCGTCATGTTAAGCAGTGCAACATGTGCTGGCCTTTAATGTGGAGCTATGGGTTTATTATATGTGCAGAAATATACGAATCATTATTTACGATTAAGTGGTTTTCGAGAGTGGACTTTATTCATATGGAAATTGTGACCAAAGATGTACATATGTAATTTATTCACCAAAGTTGCTGTAACTATAGATGCTCTAAACAACTAAATAGCAATTTTTTTAAATATAGTTTCTTTGTTTAACTATTTATGGTCATATTGACTTAACAAATTCTAATTGTTTGAAATATAACGCTTATACTCAGTTCTTTTAAAGATAAATTTATTATATTTATTTAAATCTTAACCCTGTTGCTCTAGGACAAAAAAAAAAACAAGTTTGAATGACTCTACAATGTTTTTGTGTGATTTATATAAGTCTTGATAAATCTGTCTATATTAATAAATTCAATGAAATTTATGATATGGTATATGGTTTCTTAAAAGATAAAATATCTAAAATACATACATATGTATGTACATACATATATTTAAACAAATAAAACTACATAGATAGAATCATAGAATTGAGATAAATACAAACTGATATATGTATGTATGTCCCCATAGAATTTATTATTAGTATTATACTTTCATATCAAGAATTCTAATGTTTATATTTAATACTTTTTATTTGTTATACATATATATTTTACTGTCTTTTAAGTACCCACACATACATGCATACATATGTACGTAATATTGCATTATTTTATTTTAACTTTACTTATATCAGTCTAAGAACAAAAAAAAAAAAACGAAAAAGAAAAATTGTATTGACTTAACTCAAAGTTGGTGTTCAAGGGAGTATATGCATGAACAGTGAATTGTTGTGAAAAGGACTTAAATTATTACATTATGCTTTCTAATAAAAGAAACACTTTAATAAGAAAGATTTAAAATGAAATATCTATAGATTTTTGATAAAGTAACTTCTATAAACACGTTGTTGTTGTTTAACTTTATTTTGCAAATTTCTTTTCAACCACAAAGTATTTTCTTTAGACTTGTTGAGATTAATATTTAAATAATATACAAATTATTAAAATTATCCACTCTATTGAAAAACTTGTTGACAAAACTGAATTTTTCTTAGTGCACTTCAATAATAATGTCCTTTTATCAATATAGTAACTGTATTAAAACTAATCTACTATAGATATGAAGAATAGACCCAGCAAATACATGGCAATGAATTGTACTTACTCAACATATAACGTTTCAATAACTACTACATACTACTTAGAGGGAGTTTAGTTACGACTTACAAATAATATATGATACAAGTACTTACTTGTTAGCTTTGACATGTTATTTTTTGAAAACTAATAATAGACGCATAGCAACTCAGCTGGTATTCGGAATAATGTTGGATAGTTAATCAATACATTGAGACTTTTTTGATGACTGAAAAATGCTCATAAAATACTGTTTTAGAAGAGTTGGTTTAAATAGTTGTAATTAATGATTAACATTCGATTTATTTGAAAAACAATATCAAAATGTACATCAATCATTAATAGATCATCCAGATGTTCGAAATATGATTATTTATATATTTTCTTCGTAATTGTATTTCGCTCAGTCGGAAGAACGAAAACTGCTTTCTGTTTAATTGAATTTGTTTGTAATAAAAGTAAAATGTCTCAGAAATGGCTAAAAAGCGACTAAAATATAATTCAAAAAACTGTAAAAACAACCAGTATTTAAACTAACAAACGATTCGAAATAGATACAAAATTGAGTCGGAATTGTTCAAAAGTGGGGCTCGTAAAAACTGTTTTAGAAGTGTGCGTATAGTATTAATAAATATGTGTGTAGTATTTATGATCACAAAAAAGATCGCATATATGATCTTTTTATTCGTGCAGAAAAGTCGTAAATGATACGAATGTGTTCAAAATTTTCAAAAATTTTTAGTTGGGTAAGTACTTACCTAACTTGATCGTTGTAGATACTTTCCTTCTTTCATCCCCGTGTTAAAATAATGATTTAAATTTCTTTTTTTTAAGTAAATTACTTTTTAAATGTAGTTTTTGCTGGGGATGAACTCACACCAACTACTTAGTTGAAGGTTGGCACTAAGAACTAACAAGGACCGATTATGAATACCTAATAAACTTATTCTTTTTTGATGAATCCATACAATTAAATTTTCTTCTTTAAAATATATTTACAAATTTAGCAGGTTTTCTCCTTTAACCAACCACTGCTGCCTCACAGATGGGTGTATTTCCTTCATCATTTATTCTAAATCTTTTGTACTTAAGTTTTTTGTTGTTGTTTTTTTTGTAACATCCTTCCAGTAATTGAAGTGAAAACATATTTATGAGGTCAAGTCACTTCTGATGCATCTCACAACTAAATTATAGAGAAACCTAGAAAAAGACAAAGACAAAACATATACCCACACACATGACCAATTTACTTGCACACCCTGCAGTGGCTATGATGAACAACCAACAGTGCGGCAGGACAGTGCCTCACTACCTAGTTAACCTACCACTTAGTGCTACCGACTGACCAAAAGACTAGCAATTCTAAAATGTACTTGTCCTAAGAGAGACAAGTGGCGATTATCTTCACCCTCGTTTACATAGAGTATATCTGGGACAAAAGACGAATTAGAGCCAACAAGTGATTTAAGTGAAATTTCTTACATCTCCGGATGCTTTGACTCTTTATGGAACTATTGGGTAACTATGAATCAGTTCTGATCAGAGCTATTTTTGTGCATGTCGAGTTGCACAATGCGGGTAATTTCGAAAATGATCTTATATTGTGGATGAGGTCAATTATGGAGCGATCGTCATATAACATGGTACGCGGTCTTTAAAACTTGTTTATGTCCGTAGTAAGCGTGAAAAAATTATATGAAACTATTGGTGTTGGAGCGATGAAGAAATTTTCTCAAGTGGAGCTTATAGCAGGTTAGGGTCAAATATTAACCTATTCTCGTATAATTTGGTGGAGTGATACATTTTATTACGATTGTTGTATAATTAAGTAATTTATAACATTTGCATTTTGTTTGGATGGTGGGTATAAAAAGGATACTTAATGTATCCTTTACAAAACTGCTGGAAACATTAAAGAAAGTTCTAAAGTAAAAGAAAGGGCGCGCTTTTAAATTTTAATTTTGTAAGCTAAATCATATATGATGGTTTGGGTAAATATGTATGTATGTACATAGAGCCACATATGCCTTATTCAAAAATATATTATAATTTTACAAACGGTTTATAATGTTCAATTTTGCACGTGTTCCACGAATCCCCTAAAATAGTTTCACAAAATCATATAATTCTATACCAACCACATACTGTGCCACACTTCTAGAAATTACTCAAAAAATGTTTTGTCTTCTAACTGTCATGTTGTATAGTACGCGTATTAAATGTCTTTAGTAAACTTTATATCTAATCTATTTCTAATTATGCAGCCACAACTGTATATTCTATGACAAAAGATTTCCATCAAATTCTAAAATAAGCACATTCAAGTCCACATACCAAAAAACGCACACACAAACATTGATATGTAATAATAGGACCTGTTGTTCGGGGTGACTGTTTCGAATAAGTAATGTTACATACACATAATCTATGAGAATTTTTTCTTTCGACTATTTATACTTTGGATACGATTGACTTTCTCAAAGTTGTAAATTTTAGTAAATTCGAGAAAAATTTTGACTAATTAACTTTTTTAAACCTACCGGATTCGAATGAGTTTTACTGTTTCTTAGAAAATTTACTTTATGTTTATATATTGTCGTCTAAGTTGTTACTATGTAATAGGAGAGTGAAGGATGTATTGTATACAATTGCAATTGGGTGAATGAGTGAGTGAGTATGTGTAGAATGTCTACAATGTTACAGTCAGGACTCTTCACATACTGCTAAAACTCTAGGACTGCGAATGAATTTTTGTAAGATGTTTAGCTGAAATATGTCAGTTTGGATGTTTATGTTTGTATTATGCTGCAAGTGTAGTAGTAGTAGTCAAACCTCAACAAAAATAATTTATTTGTTGTTGTTAAGTTTACTTGTTTACATGCACTACATAAAGTAGACTTTTGGCTTAAGTGGTGAGAACATGTCAAGAAAATTGTTATACGTGCCATATATACTGCGTAAATGTTGTGGGAGTTTGGATTGAAAAGTGATTTTGAAATCTAATATGTATTTATGTGAAAACAACTTACTAACTTACTAAATTACTAACTTACTAACTTACTAAATTACTAACTTACTAACTTACTAACTTACTAACTTACTAACTTACTAACTTACTAACTTACTAACTTACTAACTTACTAACTTACTAACTTACTAACTTACTAACTTACTAACTTACTAACTTACTAACTTACTAACTTACTAACTTACTAACTTACTAACTTACTAACTTACTAACTTACTAACTTACTAACTTACTAACTTACTAACTTACTAACTTACTAACTTACTAACTTACTATCTTACTAACTTACTAACTTACTAACTTACTAACTTACTAACTTACTAACTTACTAACTTACTAACTTACTAACTTACTACAATCAGTTTTTCTTAATTTTCACTTTTCGACAATCCCTCGCAATAAATGATGATATACGTGTATATGTGTATAACAATAAAACAACAACAAAACCGTCACACACATACACCAACAAGTTTACATTCTGGTTTCTCTTGATCCAAAACATTTATAACCTGGTTATTTCCGTTTAGCATTTGTTATAAAATACGTGTATGGGAGAGTTGAAAAGACAGAGAGTATGTAAGTTTGAAAACAAGTATATACTAGGTACTACATACATATACCCATATATTTTTATATATTTTCATGCATATTTGTTTATGTGTTTTAAGTACGTTCATACAGACATACATATGTAGTGTGAAAGTGCTAAATTATGTACGTAAGCAAGTCGCCAAGATTTTAATTTGAGATTGTATGACACATATAAAATAATAACAACAGCAACTAGCAAAAGGGAACGAAAACAGTTACAGCTACAGCAACACAAACAACAACATTAATAATACTGGCCGTAAAGCAAAGGACCATCATTATGGCCTTACGCAATAACAACTACACCCAAATACACACACATACACACAAATACATACATATGTATTTTACCATCCTTTGTGCTTATGTTGTTTTGCCTTAAAGGCTTTTTTG
>NC_060951.1:58176300-58181300 GCF_022045245.1 Lucilia cuprina | reverse complement strand
AGCAATGATGGTAGATAATTTTAATATATAAATACTATGGTTTCATTTAAAGGATAGTATACAAATTATTTTTTGGGAAATATTTAATACATAACTATATGAAAATATTAGAAATAAACTTTTTAAATAAAATAAAAAACTATAGACTAGACAATAGACTGGACTATATACTAGACTTTAGACTATACTATAGACTGGACTATATACTAGACTTTAGACTATACTATAGACTAGACTATAGACTAGACTATAGACTAGACTATAGACTAGACTATAGACTAGACTATAGACTAGACTGTAGACTAGACTATAGACTAGACTATAGACTAGACTATAGACTAGACTATAGACTAGACTATAGACTAGACTGTAGACTAGACTATAGACTAGACTATAGACTAGACTATAGACTAGACTATAGACTAGACTATAGACTAGACTATACACTAGACTATAGACTAGACTATAGACTAGACTATAGACTAGACTATAGACTAGACTATAGACTAGACTATAGACTAGACTATAGACTAGACTATAGACTAGACTATAGACTAGACTATATGACTAGACTATAGACTAGACTATAGACTAGACTATAGACTAGACTATAGACTAGACTATAGACTAGACTATAAACTAGACTATAGACTAGAATATAGACTAGACTATAGACTAGACTATAGACTAGACTATAGACTAGACTATAGACTAGACTATAGACTAGACTATAGACTAGACTATAGACTAGACTATAGACTAGACTATAGACTAGACTATAGACTAGACTATAGACTAGACTATAGACTAGACTATAGACTAGACTATAGACTAGACTATAGACTAGACTATAGACTAGACTATAGACTAGACTATAGACTAGACTATAGACTAGACTATAGACTAGACTATAGACTAGACTATAGACTAGACTATAGACTAGACTATAGACTAGACTATAGACTAGACTATAGACTAGACTATAGACTAGACTATAGACTAGACTATAGACTAGACTATAGACTAGACTATAGACTAGACTATAGACTAGACTATAGACTAGACTATTGACTAGACATAGACTAGACTATAGACTAGACTATAGACTAGACTATAGACTAGACTATAGACTAGACTATAGACTAGACTATAGACTAGACTATAGACTAGACTATAGACTAGACTATAGACTAGACTATAGACTAGACTATAGACTAGACTATAGACTAGACTATAGACTAGACTATAGACTAGACTATAGACTAGACTATAGACTAGACTATAGACTAGACTATAGACTAGACTATAGACTAGACTATAGACTAGACTATAGACTAGACTATAGACTAGACTATAGACTAGACTATAGACTAGACTATAGACTAGACTATAGACTAGACTATAGACTAGACTATAGACTAGACTATAGACTAGACCATAGACTAGACTATAGACTAGACTATAGACTAGACTATAGAATAGTCTATAGACTAGACTATAGACTAGACTATAGACTAGACTATAGACTAGACTATAGACTAGACTATAGAATAGACTATAGACTAGACTATAGACTAGTTTATAGACTAGACTATAGACTAGACTATAGACTAGACTATAGACTAGACTATAGACTAGACTATAGACTAGACTATAGACTAGACTATAGACTAGACTATAGACTAGACTATAGACTAGACTATAGACTAGACTATAGACTAGACTATAGACTAGACTATAGACTAGACTATAGACTAGACTATAGACTAGACTATAGACTAGACTATAGACTAGACTATAGACTAGACTATAGACTAGACTATAGACTAGACTATAGACTAGACTATAGACTAGACTATAGATTAGACTATAGACTAGACTATAGACTAGACTATAGACTAGACTATAGACTAGACTATAGACTAGACTATAGACTAGACTATAGACTAGACTATAGACTAGACTATAGACTAGACTATAGACTAGACTATAGACTAGACTATAGACTAGACTATAGACTAGACTATAGACTAGACTATAGACTAGACTATAGACTAGACTATAGACTAGACTATAGACTAGACTATAGACTAGACTATAGACTAAACTATAGACTAAACTATAGACTAGACTATAGACTATACTAAAGACTAGACTATAGGCTAGACTATAGACTGGACTATAGGCTAGACTATAGATTATACTATAGGCTAGACTATAGATTATACTATAGACTACACTATAGATTATACTATAGACTACACTATAGACTAGACTATAGAGTAAACTATATTTTTATCAGAATCGGTCCATAAAAGAATACTGCCCTTTATATGGATGCATTTTTTAATGTATTAGCAATTTGTTATATTTTTCCTTATTTTCAATTTAAATCTGCCTCAGGAATAGTTGCAAAAATGAAAAGTGTTATCTTCATTGGCATACATTTTAAACAACCTTTCTAAAGTTAAAAAAAAACATGTATTTAATGTTTTATTGTTTGCCATCAGCCATAAAAATGATTTAGTTTTTGGGTACAAAAATGTTTGCGGTTAATTGAATTTCAGTTAATGCACACCGTGGGTTTTGCAAGATAAAAATCTTTACATAAATTTTATGGTACAGAGCCAAGATATGAAAAATTGATTTTTTTTATAATTTTCTTTTAAAAATATTGTTGTTGTATCTATAAATAATATTATAACTTATTTTTAAACATACCACCCATCCCAACAATCCAAAGCAAAGTAATGAACAAAATATTACTACAAATTAAAAAAAATCCTTAAACTAATTACGATAAAGTTAGAAGATCATGTTTTACTAAATTAAATTTTATCAAAACATAAAATGTTATCCTTTTGCTTCAAGAAGAAACAAAAAAAAACACCTTCACATTCCGAGACATAACAAATTTATTTGACAGCTAAATGACAACACTAGGAAAGCAGGAGACACAGTGTCACATAATTTTTATATACGAATGAGTACATTCATTAAATTTTCTCAACATTGTGCGCGTAAGATGATAAAAATGTGAAAAGATTGGAGGAAAAAAGCAAATAAAAAGGGGGAAATGACTGCAAGAGTATCATGGCCACAGTGTAATACAACACTTTTAATTTGACACTTGCTAGTTAAACAATAAGTGCTAGAATATAGAAAAACATGCTGCATTTCGAAAATTAAAAATATAAAAAGAAACAAAACACTAAAGGATGAGCATTCATTCATTCTTGTCTTGTCGTTTTTTTCTTTTTATTGCTTTTTATTTGTTGCTAAAACAGAATTTGTTTTCAGTGTGAAATTAAGGGTAAAGATAAGCCACGTAAAAGATACTTTTATTCTTTGCTTTTTCTTCTGTAGTCTTGGTGGCCCCTACTCAAGATGAACATTAGAATTCATGACATTTGTTCAAGTGCTCTAAAAGTGTTAGAAGACGTGTTTTGCACTTTTAAACTGCAATCACCGTGAAATACGTTAACGTATTTCTACATAAACTCATATGAAATGTTTTTTACCAGTTGTGTGCAAAATGTCTAAATACAAAGTGTAAAATTGACGTTGTTTCTTTTAATCAATATTTAGTCGCAGATGAACTGTTGGAAGAAAAAATAAAAAAAATCATTTAATAAATTTTATATAGATTCCAGATAATATGAATCCATAATAAGATTGGTCAACCTTTAAATTATATTTGAATTTACTCCCAATTTTTGTAAAAAAAAAACAAAGAAAATCAGTATAACACCCACATGTAATTCTTTTATATATATATTTAATTATAAAAAATGTATGCAATGAATCATAACTCCTACAAATATGAAAGAAATCCCCAAAAAAAAAAAAAAAACAATCATCCCCTATCATACATGATTATACAAACTTTCTTCATTTAATCTCACTGTCAAAAACGACAACAACATCTGTGTGAGTTTAGTAAATGAAGTCAACCGGAAAGAATTATTATTTTTTGGTTATTGTTATTTCTCTGAAAGTTTATATGCAACCAGTAGTCCAGGGTAGCTGTGTCTCCTTATTCTTTGACACTTTACACTTACCAACTATGTAAAAATATGTTTATTAAAACCACTGTCTGCAAGGGAAACTGCAGGGCAAATAAAGGTTGAATAAATAACTGTGTATAGAAACATTTCACCTGTATTTATCACACATACACATTTCCTATAGTAACGTACATTCTACAGAATGTTTAATTTTATAGGTTTATTAAAGCCATAAAATACAGAATATTGCAGAAAAATACATACAAATGTATATTTTTATTTCAACAATACGTTTTTTATCCTGTATTTAAAAACCAACCAGTAACACTATGGTCTTCCTGGTATCTCTTCTACTATGTTGGTATTTATGCATATGTGTATTTATAAATACATGCAGAATGTATTTCAGACATAAATATTTAAACAAATAAACAAACAGTTTTATGTGTAATGTTTTTTATTACAGGTGGGTATTTAAAAACGAACAACTTTTTAGTATAGAATATAACCCCAAATGTGGAAAAATTTTCCATAATAATTATACTTTTGGTTTGAAACTAGGTTTTAAACAAAGTACACATATGCAAAGTTTTTTTTAACTTTTTTTATTTCATGAACCTGGTGGTACACCTGGAAATTTTTTTAAGTGAATTAAAACACTTTGCCAAAGGAATGCAAATGTTCGAACTAGAACAGAACTAGAACAGAAATAGAACAAAATTAGAACAGAATTAGAACAGAACTCGAACAGAACTAGAACAGAACTAGAACAGAACTAGAACAGAACTAGAACAGAACTAGAACAGAACTAGAACAGAAATATAACAGAACTAAAACGAAAATAGAACAGAACTAGGACTGAAATAGAACAGAACTAGAACAGATTTAGAACAGAACTAGAACAGAACTAGAACTGAACTAGAACTGAACTAGAACTGAACTAGAACTGAACTAGAACTGAACTAGAACTGAACTAGAACTGAACTAGAACTG
>NC_060951.1:58173475-58176200 GCF_022045245.1 Lucilia cuprina | reverse complement strand
TTAGTTAGTTAGTTAGTTAGTTAGTTAGTTAGTTAGTTAGTTAGTTAGTTAGTTAGTTAGTTAGTTAGTTAGTAAGTTAGTTAGTTAGTTAGTTAGTTAGTTAGTTAGCTAGTTAGTTAGTTAGTTAGTTAGTTAGTTAGTTAATTAGTTAGTTAGTTAGTTAGTTAGTTAGTTAATTAGTTAGTTAGTTAGTTAGTCAGTTAGTCAGTTAGTCAGTTAGTCATTTAGTCAGTTAGTTAGTTGCTTAGTTAATTAATTAGTTAGTTTCAAATATTTTGCAAACACTTATGTTTCCGGAAACAATTTATAGCAAACTGTACTGAATATTCGTCATAGCCAAATTTACCTATAACTTGTTTTTTAACATTTATTGTCATCCCATTTAATTGTCATATCTTTTAATTAAATATGAAAAAAGTTTTGTTAATTTGCATTTGATGCATTTATTTAAGTATTTATTACATGGTATTTGCAGATAATATGTATTAGATTAATTTACATAAAATGCCACTGCATTTAATGGCAACAACAATAATATAAAAATAAAATTTTTAATATGAAAATCCACTTTAAAGTATTAAAAAAATTGTAATTTTACACAATTAACTGCCATTGAAATATTGTACTGTGTATAATTATTACATCTTAAAACCATCAATCACATTTAATTATATAAAATTTAAAAAAACTCTTGCTTAGTAACATTTAAAAATTTATTGGAAATAATTTGTAAAGTTCAGATTAAAACAGAAAGTAGAATTGACCAAGCCTAAAGAATGCCAAGACACTTCAACAAAAAATTTAGCGGTTTTTTAAATAAGTTGTTTTTTTAAATGTTTTTACTTTAATTATTTTTTGATAATTTAATCTTATTAAAGTCTTTCGAAAGTTTACCTTAAAACAAAAACAATATTTTTTCTGTTTTGTTTTTATAAAATTAAAATTCTTTATTAAAACCCACCAACATTATTAATGAAATTTATCTTGTCATTGCCTTTGGTAAAGATATATTTTCCCCTTTTAGACCTTTTCTCAATTAAAACAGTTGTTAAAAAGGAAAAAAAATCAACCACAAATATAAATAAAAGGTTTCAAATTTTTTTTTGAATGTCATTTTTATTTTCATTTTATCCTTTATAATTTTAATTTGCCTTGTAACAAGTTTTTTTGAATATGAAAAAAGATACAAATATTAGCCGTAATTTTTTGTACATCTACATCAATGTTAAATCCACAAAAAAATGGAGAAATACTTAAAGAAAAAAATAACAAACTTTCCCTGTTTAAAGTTTTTTTCTCTCTCGGCCTTAAGTTGTTGTGAAGTAAGAGTAATATTTTACTTTAAGAATATTTTTTCTGATATTTTTAACATAGACAACAAAATACATAGAAGAATTTAAGTAAACCAGTGAAGAATAGTTGACAAAGTTTGCTCTCTGTACCCTACACCAGATAAAGTTTGTTACGACACAGTATAGATTGGTAGATATAGTCTAACGAGATCTCATATGTCAGTGGAAAAATATCGGTCTACCGTTAATATGTGAGTTCATCCGTAACCTAAAGTACTGCAAGTACTATTTTTTTTTTTTTTTTTTGCTGGGATAGTTATAATTTATATTTACACACATACTACTACAACATGAATACAAACGATGAATAACAAATAAAAACATAAAGTTAAATCTCTATTTAATTGCTTACAATTATCCACTCAAGCATGTTTAGACAACAACAACATCAATAGAAAAACAACAACAACAAAATCAGTTTGTATTATGTGCATTAAAACTTCGAGACATACAAAAGAAAAAATAATAAATGAAATACGTAATAAAAAAATAATCAGCATACAAAAAAAGACAAACAACATAGAGTAGAAAAAATGTATTTCCATTACTGACATATAAAATAAATTTTTCCATCTAACACAACAACAAATATAACAATCCATCAAATGAAAATTTTACTATTAAAACTACCGAATTACCACTCACTCATTCACTACTTTAGAAACAACTACAAAGAGAAATGCTACAACCACAACATAACAATTGCAAGACACAAACATAAACCAGGAGCACAATGGCAACAAACTTAAATAACAACAGCAACAAATAGTAAGAATATTTAACTAACAACAACAGCAGCAAAGAAATACAAAACCAAGAGCACAGAATATGAATGTGGTTAGAGAGATAATTTTGAATTTCTAAATTATATGCCAAAGAACTAAAGTACCAGAAACTAGGATCTGACTGAATGCAGTTGTAGAAGCGACTAGTGGAAGTTATCAGAGTACAAAGAGTGAAACTAAAAATAAATGCATTCTCTTTATACTTAAATTCTGTGGTAAATGTTTAAGTCCTTTTTTTCATGATTGCATTTGTGTTTGTGTGTGTTTTTTTTACAATTGAAGTTGACTGGCAAAAGAAAGTCAAGTAAATTAGAAACAGACATAATCCACAGTGGAGTGAAGGAAAAGTTTGTAATGCAGCAACAAGTATTGCAAAATAAGTATTTGTATAATAATATTTAATATTTATAACAAAAATCTAAACTAGAACTAGAACGGAACTAAAACTGAAATAAAACTGAACTAAAACTGAACTAGAATTGATCTAGAACTGAACTAGAACTGAACTAGAACTGAACTAGAATTGAACTAGAACTGAACTAGAACTGAACTAGAACTGAACTAGAACTGAACTAGAACTGAACTAGA
>NC_060951.1:58157263-58173375 GCF_022045245.1 Lucilia cuprina | reverse complement strand
ACTAACTAACTAACTAACTAACTAACTAACTAACTAACTAACTAACTAACTAACTAACTAACTAACTAACTAACTAACTAACTAACTAACTAACTAACTTACTAACTTTCTTACTTACTTACTTACCTACTACCTTACTAACTTACTAACTTACTAACTTACTAACTTACTAACTTACTAACTTACTAACTTACTAACTTACTAACTTACTAACTTACTAACTTACTAACTTACTAACTTACTAACTTACTAACTTACTAACTTACTAACTTACTAACTTACTAACTTACTAACTTACTAACTTACTAACTTACTAACTTACTAACTTAGTTAGTTAACTTACTAACTTACTAACTTAGTTAGTTAACTTACTAACTTACTAACTTACTAACTTACTAACTTACTAACTTACTAACTTACTAACTTACTACTTTTTTTATTTTTAAATACAGACAGACAGACGGACGGATGGACGGACGGACATGGTTTAATTGACTTCACTATATATGTTTTCCGAGTACATGTGTATACTCTGTAAAGATTATATGCAGTCTATTCCAAATGCGTTTTAAAATCAAGTACGAATTTATAGTCGGGCATAGCCCACCATATGATACCCTACACTAGTCAGTATGTTAAAAGTGGGGTTTATTTTAAAAAATATAAAGTATTTACTTTGTTTTTTAACTTTATTGTTTTTGCTAAAAATAGGTCAAATTTTTTTGCAAAAAAAAAGGTTTTTTACAAGAAGGCTCAAAGGAAATATGGACCTATCCTAATAAATGTTGGTAGAGGAATTACTTCAAAGTTAATTATGTAGAATTTAAAAGTGTAATTAGTGTTTATAGGTGATTTTTGACCTTTAAGTAATTTTCTAAAGGGAGTTTGTATGAGGGTAAGAGTCAAATAAAGGCCGATCATTACAAAAATCGGTAATATCATTAAAAGTTCTATGTCATTAAAAGTTCTATCCAAAAATAAGAGTGTGTGTCAAATTTCATCCAATTATCTTGCGAAATTGCGAACTGTTCCTTGCGCACAAGGTTTACAGTCAGACGGACGGACATGGCTTAATCGACTCAGAAAACGATTTTAAGCCGATTGGTAACTTTAAGGTGGGCATAGGACAAATATTTTTGTATGTTACAAACATCTGCACAAACTCAATATACCTAAGAGTTAGTTCCATAAAAAAGTCCTCTTTTAAATTAATAACAATTTTATGTAAGTTTTGATGGTGGTTTATTCGACATAGCGGGGTACAACACTTTTACTTGTTATTTATTCATGTATTTTAAACATAAAAATGTAATTTTTGTTTTAAATGTGCGCTATATAATTGCAAACAATAGATAATTATCAACATGATATTAATTAAATATTTATGACTTTAAATATGTATGATAAATATAAATAAATTAGGTAACAATTTTATGAGGCAAAACTGAATTATTTATTTATTTAAATGTAAAATATGCCCAGCAAAAACTAGGTAATGATTATCAATGTTAATTACAGCATACTTTTCAATGACTTCAGAATATTGTGAAGATTACTTAGAAGTAGTCTAATGAGATCTTACTAATAATGTGTTATAGATATAAATACTTTTCAATTCATTAAACTTCATTTACTGTAAAAATGTTTTATAAGATTTATAATGACTACTTTTTCCAATTATGTGAAAGCATTTTGGTAAGTGTTTTCCTTCAATAAAAACATTACTGTGTTAAAATAATAATTTAAAATGCGATTGTGTAAGTAAATTTTCGCATTTTAATCCTTTACTAAGTAATGAACGTTTTTGCTGGGTATGTATGCATTTACAAAAGTGGAGATGTATGTAATTTTTCGCATTGTTGTTTTTCTGCCATTTTATAAATAGAATTTTGTAAAAGTATATAAATAAATAAAAAATTAAATGAAATCTATATTTGTACAAATATTAAATATCATCTGAGGTTTTTTTGTTGCTTTAAAATTACAATATAAATTACTTTATAAATGCGAACACAAACGTCATACAATTTAATTGTAAAACTATGACACCAGGTCATTTTTATTTTAAATTTAGATATTTTTTAAATTTTAAATTTTTCGTGTAAACAATTTGTTATGTTCTTGTTTTATTAAATAACACTTAATTAACCCTTTAATAAGATTTTAAATATATTTTAATGTTAGAGTTTAGGATTATAGTTTTTAAAGTGATTACATTTTAATTTTAAATTTTTAGTGGGTTAATATTTGCTGTTATATGTTCACTTTTGCTACCTGTCACGACAATATTTTTAAAATATTTAAATTTTTAGATTTATGTGGTTAATTTTTCTGTTTTGATTGCTAACTAATTACCACAATTTGTTAAAAAAAATTGCAAATACCAGCATAACTTGCAGAAAAAAATTATAAATATTAAAAGTGTGACAAAGAAGAATTAACACACAAATTTAAATATTTTTATACAAATATTTTGAGCAATTTTTGTGGCAGATACAAAGAATTTATAAAATTAGAAAAAAACTTAAAAGTAGTAAGTACATGGAAATGACTATAAGCACTTTGTTTTCGAACTTTGTTTTTAACATAAACAATAAAAAGTTAAGTTTTTTTTGTGAAAAATAATAGTACCATATCGTACTTAACTCCCTATTTATAAGCGATCATTGTAAGTACTTGCCTCCAATGTCATCAGCGTATTAAAGTAATGATTTCGAATGTTATTGTGTAAGTAAATATTAGCATTTAACAACTTACTTTTCAAAGTAAGTTTTTGCCAAGTGTGACTTCTAGATTTGTCGGCTTCGTATAGTTGTTAATTTTATTTATTAAAACAAATTTAATATTTTATTTTTTTTTTTAAATCCAAACTGAAAAAGTACAGACTGTCGAGAGTTTTAACGTGAGCACGGTGGTCTTTTTCATCCACAGGGTAGACTTGAGAACGGTCTACCATCGCCCATTTGTCTTCAATGAACTCACGTGGCAATTTTTGCACATTGGTTATGACCGGTACCATGCGCAAGAACTTTGCTGGAGTACTCGAGCTATATAATCTCTTGCCAAAGTAGTCACGTTGTAAGACAACCACACTACTATGGCTCTGTTGATTCGGCAACAGCACCTAGAGACGTAACCGGTAGACCGAAGCACGATCCATCAATAAGCCGTAGACATCGTTCTTACTCACAGTGACACGCTGTGGTAAGTCTGATATGAACAGAGTATACTCTGAACAGTTCCGGTCAGATTGGAGGTATTGGGCCCTCTTTATACCCTGGGATTGCAATAACACCAAGGCGGAGGTCTCGCCAAGGTAACATGCCCCCGGGGGGTGAAAAAGTACAGTAAAAAACCCCATATTCATAAATGCTTAATAAAGTTATTGATGGTTTTGTATGGAAAATGTGCGCAATAAATCTAAAAATACGCGACTAAAATATTTATGAATACGGAGGCAGGTGCGGATCCACGGGGGAAAGGGGAAAGTTATCTATTACATTGATCTCAGAAATTAACCACGTAGAGCTCAGAGTAAATGAGAATATATAAGAAATTTTTCTATGAAAATGGAATTTCTGGTACTTTTTGACCATTAATACCATTTAAAAGTATTTTTTTTAATTCTGATAATGATGGACTGAAAATTTATGAAATTAACGCTTTTGGTAGTATCACGTAAAATAATTTTGCTATGTCTGCCTGTCCGTCCATCTGTCTGTCCATCTTATCATATAATTATTATGCACACACTACATGTCGCTTTTTTGAAAATATTTTGATGACACATGGTCTTTTTTGAACAAAGCATATTCCAAGGACGAAGCCTGTTCCAAGGACAAACCCCGTTTAAAATGATTGATATAGGTTAATTATTTTACAAAAGCTCGTATCTTCCGAACAGGGCTTTTGAGTAAAACTCTTAGCATTATAAAAGTTTAAATGATGTTTGAACCCGTAGATGAAAATTCCTCTTACAAAATGGAATATGAATTCGCCTATATTAAACCTTACCCCCATTTAAACCCTTTTATAAAAGATAACATTACGCACAGGCGATTATAGAACTTTAAGTTGTTTTTTTTTAAGTTTTAATTCGCTTTTTTATTTATTTAAAAATTTTAAATATTTTTTTAATATAAATTCTGCTCAAAAATATAGAAGCCTGAAAGATGAAGAAAAGTAAAGATCGACACTGCTTAATGCAGATAGAGTTATTTCTGATATGGATCCGAAAAATATATAAGATTTAAAAACAAATATGTTAACGACAGACAGTTGGACAAAGCTTAATTGAATCTGGATCCATAATACACCTACTTCTTAAGTTAAAAAATCTATATTGTGAAAATAACGATCTTATACAACAATGGTTATACCCTTAAACTAATTATTAGCTTCTCATATAACAAAAGTTCTATTAAAGTTATCCTTTAAAACAGTACATTACTTAAATGAGGTCGATTGTGCATTTTTTAATCAATTATCACAAATTGAATTTGAGCTCAAGAACTCAATATTCTCTCGGTTTCTTTAAAAATGTTCATTAAAACTTTTATATTAAATTATAAGATAAATTTAATTTTATTCTTTTCAATACCAGTCATACTGTATATCAAACGTATAAGTAATATTTAATTATTTACATATAATAAATATTAATCATACCACCCGCAGCTAAATACATATAACAATAAATAAAAATAAAATAATAAATATGTAGCTTAATTATCGAAATCGTATGAATTTATTTTGCCAACAAATATACAATTAATTTAAACTGATAGGTAAACAATTTTAATGATATTTAAAGTTGTAAATTAAAACAAAAAAATCTACTTTTTTATATAATTTATTATTTATAAACTATCAATTGAATTAAAATGTACCATTGTTTAATATTAGAAAGCATGTACGTACAATTTGATTTATATATTTTATCTAAACACTTTAGATAAATGGTTTTGGGATCTAACACAGTCTGTTCTTGAAAAGGTTCCAGCTGGTGAATGCTACAGAAACCTGTTTAAAAAAAGGACTATATATTTGGTTAAGGTAAAAAATATACATTTTTTTACTGAGTCAGTCTAATACATATGCATTATTTACAGATTACTTATTGTTTTTTTTTTCTTTTTTGTTGGTTCGCAGAAAAAAAACCTTAATAAAAAATCCATTAAAATTCCTGCTATACAACTAAAATAAAAACTAAAATAGACACAAAAAAAGAGATTTTTTTCTAAAAAACAAGTAAGAGTTCTATATTCGGCTGTGCCGAATCTTATATACCCTTCACCATGATGTGTTTAAAGCCTTTTGTACCTTTTGAAGAACGAAAAAGTACCAAAAAGTCCCCATCTATGGGTCCTCAGTTAATCCGGGCCATACAAACTTAATTACATGTTCCTAGGTTCAATATTGTAGAAATTGTAAAAAGTACCTTTTGAAGAACGAAAAAGTACCAAGAAGTCCCTTTTACTGGTTCTGACTTAATCCGAGATATACGAACTTAATAACATGTTTCTAGGTTCAATATTATAGAAATTTCAAAAAGTACCTTTTGAAGAATGAAAAAGTACCAAAAAGTACCCTTTCATGGGTCCTCACTTAATCCTGGCCATACATACTTAATTACATGTTTCTAGGTTTAATATCGTAGAAATTGCAAAAAGTACCTTTTGAAAAACGAAAAAGTACCAATAAGTCCCCTTTTATGGGTCCTTACTTAATCCAGGCCATACATACATAATTACATGTTTCTAGGTTTAATATCGTAGAAATTGCAAAAAGTACCTTTTGAAAAACGAAAAAGTACCAGAAAGTCCCCTTTTATAGGTTCTCACTTAATCCAGGCTCTACATACTTAATTTCATATTTCTAGCCAATAACAAAACATTAGTGCTGCTCTCGCTCTGCTACTCTTGCTCTGCTGCTCTTGCTCTGCTGCTCTTGCTCTGCTTTGCTTTTATAAACAAATTACAATAACAATATTTACCGTATTGTTATGTATTTTGTTTTTGTTTTTTGCAGTTTCTGTCTGAGCATGAATAAAAAATCTAAATTTTATATGAAATTTTCAGAGGTTGTCTCGGTTTTTTTGCTCATATCTCCCTTATTTATGGACCGATTTTGCTGATTTTAAATAGCGTTCTTGCCGGTCGTATGTCTGATAGAATTATGGAAGATTCGGATCTCGCAGATATCTGGGGTCTTCTAAAAACTGATTTCAACAAACATACAGACAGACAGACAGACAGACAGACAGATAGACAGACGGACATGGCTTAATCATCTCCGCTACCTATAAGGATCCAGAATATATATACTTTATAGGGTCGGAAAATTATATTATAGAAATTACAAACGGAATGACAAACTTATATATACCCTTCTCACGAAGGTGAAGGGTATAATAAATATACAAAATATAAAGTGACATTTTATAACACATGTGTAATCTCAGTTTAAATATTTAAAATGTTTTGATATATATTGTGTCAGCATCTGGCTGGCATTCATGTCTAGTTTTATATACATACGTCTGACATTATCATATTAAATGCAAAACGGTCTAATGCTAATGTTATAAGCTATAGCATATTTTTTTTCTCTTTACCTCCCCCTTTTGAATATGCTTTACATATACACACAATATATTTTGCAACTATATCAATCTTTTTTGGTATTCCAAACATTTAATTTGAAAATATTGCAAACTCACTCACTCACTCACATGCTTGCAAAAGTGTAATTTAATTTTCCCTGCAACATAATAAATTTGCACATTGACACGATGTTTTTGTGTGAGAATAAAAGGAAAATAATGTTAAACTTGTATTATCATTTAATATCCATCAATATGTAACACGATTAAATTAATGGTTATTTGAAAAATTTTTAGCAAAAATTTTTCCTCATAGAACAATAGCATTAGTGTTAGATTATAATGAATGTGGAAGTATACATACATATTTATATTTGAGTGCCATACATACTGAATGTTATCGAATCTATAGAGGGTTTGTATGCTGCATCATCATGGTGTTGAAATTGACATTGTAATTGAAAAATTATAAATATTTTCATTTTAATTAATGAAACGAGATTAAAATTATGGCGATTAGGGAAATTTTGACATTTATGTGAATATTTGATGACAAAATGAAGGGACTTTGAGCGTGGAAGGGATATTGAGCATAAATAAGATATGAAATCTGAGGGGGGCGTGACACTTCCCTCATAAATAAAATGTACAATATTGTATATCTGCCTAACCATCAGAGTTAGATTTCATCTCAAACTTTGTATGGTAAATATTAAAATCTTTATGAAAAATTTGAGAAGAAATTTCCAAAGTGGGCGTGGCACCAGAAATATGAATTAATGACATAAATTAGTATATCTAAGCAACTGTACTAAATTTACTAAAATAATTATTTGCATACAGAACTTTTACATCCATTTAAACTTGCGTGATATCTTGGCGGTTTAGAAAAAGGGGGCGTGTCACTTTCTGTATGTATTAAAGATACAAATTCATATATTTAGGTAAATATAGAAGCTAGAATCCTCAAAGTTAGCACGAAGAGCTTTGAAGAAAAGAAAGAAATAATGGACCGATGTTAACTATTTTAAATAGACTTCTTCTACGGTACCATAAAATATCATGGACCAAATTTCATTGAATTATTTTCAAAATTGCGACCTGTAGTTTGATTAAAAGGTTTGCATGGACGGACGGACGGACGGACAGACAGACAGAGGGAAGGACAGATGGACGGACATAGCTAGATCAACTCAGAAAATGATTCTGAGTCAATTGGTATACTTTAAGGTGGGTATAGGACCAATATTATTGTGCGTTACAAACATCATCACAAACCCAATATACCTAGGATACAAAAATTATCTATCTTAGAAAATATCTTAATGAAAACGGTAATTTAATAAACAAAATCAAGTGATTCTCCAAAATATTGCAAGGAAGTAGATCAATACATCCGCTTTGGATTAAAAAATTTTATTGTAAAACAACAAAAACATAAATGCTATTAATAAGATAAGAATTTTGTTATAACAAACAAGCAGAAGCTTAATGTAGAAAACATTATAAGGTTGCATGTACTAGATAAGTAAGTATTCTATTGATAGTACACAGACAGACAACTATAGTTTGTTTTATCTAACTGTAGACTGCATTGCAAGCATTCAACAATTGTGGCCGAGTTGTTTAGGTTACCATATAGTAATTGTATATCCACTACTACTACATCCACTGATGATTAGTAGCACACTATTCAACTTGCAACAATTTCACAAGTGGCTCTTTTAAATGCCACACAGTAGTAACAACAAACCAACCTCAACTAACTAACAATCATAAAGGTCTCATCCAGTCGACATTCACTTAACCAGCCAGTTTGAATAAAGCAACCAGGTGATGTTTACAGTTATAGCCTGCCATAACCTACCCACCCACCAGCATCTCAACTTGCACTTGATGGGTTATAGAGAAATTGTAAGTTGTAAGTGGTTGGTTGTTTTGATGTTTTTTTTAGTTTCTCTTTTATTCGAATTTTTCTACTTTTTCGAAGGGAGTATATAGAATATGATGTATGTATGTATGTATGAAACTAAAGCAGGGCAATAAAATTATTTCTATGTAAAGGATTTATGCAGTTTGTTGTATGTATATTTATTACTTAGTAGTTACTATATGTTTGCTGTGTTACTATATGTGTATATGCAATTTTATTGGAATGATCTTAAAAGATTGATTATTGTAATAATTGCCATTCACTACTGTATACTTCAATAATTTTTGAAAATGTTTATGTATCTGCAGTTGAAAGTTGCTTTCAATAATTATTTAGTTTCTGTTTGTATACAATTTTCTCTCCATAACCATGGTTATTGTTTGTTAATTGCTATAACAACAATTTTTGTGGCAAAACCAATTAAAGACTGATAAATAAATATTGTCAAAAGTTCAATGAAAACAAACAGATATGTACATAGGTTTTTAAGTTACA
Source organism: Lucilia cuprina (assembly GCF_022045245.1). Lineage (NCBI taxonomy): Eukaryota > Metazoa > Arthropoda > Insecta > Diptera > Calliphoridae > Lucilia > Lucilia cuprina. The sequence goes on along the minus strand of NC_060951.1, from coordinate 58,164,343 downwards.
CTATTTCCAGGTGAAAATAATTGTTTAAGTTATTTTTAGAAATTTTTAAAGTTTAAAAATACAAAGTTGTCTATACTGAACTAATTGAATAATTGAAATTGCTTAAAGGTTTAAGGGAAACTTTTTATTAAAAAAATATGTTTCTGGGAAATGGTGTTTATTTGTGATTTTTTAAAACTAAGAGAAAATAAATGATGAACATATTCGACTTAATTAAGCTTTATGTATTTTTAAACTTATATGCTATGCTCACATAGACTAAAAACAGGGGGAGTGCTGTTCCGCATGTTCTTTATGCAACCTTCTCTATGACCTTAAAAAACTCCATCCAATGGGCGATCAAGCAATAGCAATAGGCACCTGATATGTGAATTAAATTACAAATATCGTTTTATCTGGTTAACAACTTTGACAACAAAAGGGAGCGTGGTTAATTCCCACTCAGTAGATAATTACCAAAATTTTAACAATCCGTTCTGAAAAATGAGTTAACCATTTTTATTAAGATTTAGACAATATATGTACATAAAACTTAAAAATTATACGGTTATCATTTTGACAACCACCGTTGTAATTTTGAAAACCCCTCGCTGTCATTGCAACAACGCATTGTTGTCATTTCGGTTACACTTTAATTCATTTCGCGGCTATGTATAGTTGTCATTTAAACAATACAACGTTCTCTTTGAAAACATAAAGTTTTGTATTAGATTTGACAACTAATACGTACATAATTTGACAACCAATGTTATTGAAAAATAATAAACACTTTGTTGTGAATTCTACAATATAAAAAACAGAATAAGAATATTTTAAGAATATTTGAACCTTAAATTTTTGTTCTTTTCATGCCCCGGGTGGCATGTTACAATGCCGAAAGACTCATACTTTTGTGTATTGCAACCCCGGAAAAAAGGTTCCACAAGGACTGTAAACGCATCCCCGGCTTTTCCTTTTAAAGAATTAATATGGGGTCGAACCATGGTACTATGGAAACCAGTAGTCCGCAGGCCATAGTTTTGGACATTAGCTTGCTTCTATCGGTTGTCTCAGACGTCCCTTAAGACTGTACGTGGTGGTTGTGGTAAAGTCTATAACTCGGCATAAGGACGGTGCTGTTGCCTAGACAATAATTATGTACCTAACAGTGAAGAGGCTGTGGGACTAAGCATTGGAAATGAGTTGATCTTAAGTGTGTATGATACGGTATGAATGTGTTTGAGTTTGCCGCATATTGTTCTCTGTGAGTGTGTCGTTTGAATGAGAAGTGCACCTAACAGAGGAGAGACTGTGCATTGGAAATGAGTTGATCTTTAGTGTAAATGATACGGTATGAATGTGATTGAGTTTGCCGCATGTTGTTCTCTATGAGTGTGTCGTTTGAATGAGAAGTGTTAAATGGTGAAAGATGAAAGGTATACAAGTGATTCCATAAAACTTCCCTTCCTTGTCTAAATATATCTCTCTGAGTAAGAACAAATCTTCGGCTTTTTTCATGGCACTCTGTTTCGGTCTATCGAATTCGTATCTAAGTGCTATTTCCGATTCCTCAAAGTTAAGCAAAGGGACATCAAAAGATTATAAATTAGATGGCTTAACGACTTGATTAAATTCCTTGTACATGCATTGCCACCGCCGTGTGCGTGATCTGAACGCACAGTGGTTATAACTACTTTCGCAAAAGAAAACATCATATTTCGGATCTATATATATGGCTGTGGAAAGTTTTAATCGATGTCCTTCAAATGGGAAAAAATCACATTGAAAATTTAAGAAAGAATCTAAAACACGCAAAATCAAAGGTATTTCTTTAATTATCATTCGACATATTTAAAGCTTTAGATCATCATCAATACCTACTCAAATTGAGTATTACCTATTTTTATATTCATTGTCGAACAATATGACTTTTAGTCTTGATAAAAATTAATGCAAAAGAGAATAAAATAAATAAAAAAAACACATATACGTATATACAAATAATTGTATTTTATGCAAACAAAAGTAAACACTTAAAATGAAATAAAAATAAATTTGGTAGATTCATACCTATAAAAATAAATATACAATAGTAACGTCCTTAAACAAACGTTTCGTTTTTGAGAAAAAAAACCAATTTTTGAACCTTGAATAGGTGAGATCTCAGCGTAGCATAAATAGGTTTAATAATGATTTCTAAACCCTATATTGAGATCACTTTAGAAAGGCCTTTGTGCCAATTTGCATTAAACTCAAATTCCCCAGTTTGCTCATTTTTACAACTAGTATTCTTAGGTTAATAAACTTTGAAATAAGAGCGATAAGATAGGATCCAACAGAATGGGAATTATTAAGTAATACACAAGTAAATCTACTTTTTTAAGAGCCGATCTAATATATATACACACTTTTATACGAAAACAACCTAAATTAAATATGTATGTATTTTGTTATTGCAATTGAAGAGAAAATAAGTACAAAGAGTAAATATTCATTCATGCTCGTACTGTAAATGCTGTACATGATTGTACTAAATACATTTCAATTGACTTTTTGTGTAAATATGTAAATATCTGTATACAATGCAATATACATATGTAAATCTTTATTGTATTTTTATTTTCTAGTTGTTGCTGTTTTCTTTTTTTTGCATTAAAAACATACATTTATGTTTATTTATTATGTTTGAACATATTTTGTTAAACTACAAACTGGTATAATATTAAATGCAAAAGCAGGATAAAAAAGGAGGAATTACAAATGTGTTTACAGCTGGCTGAAATAGATTTTTGGTGCAAAAAATAAATAAAGAGACGGAAATTTTTGGGAAATATAATGGATTTTTTGTGTCAAAATTTGACATAAAGAAGTTTTTAACTTAAACTTTTATTGTAATCAAGCACAAACAAAAATAAAATAAAACTGAAAGTAAATAAAATCTACATGCCAGCTGCTATCATAAAGTTTTCTGGTAAAGTATTATTTTTTTGCTCTAAATGCACACACATACACATGTATGTCTATTGATTTGGCAATGTCTTATTTAGCTTTCATTTCATATACATTTATATTTGTATATGTGTATTTTATTTATTGTTAACTTGATTTATTTTTTCAACTTTATTTCTTAGGATTTCTTTTATATTTTGTTTTGTTGCGTTGATATATAAAAATGTCTGATTTATTAAGGTCATGTTACTTAATCGTATTGTATTTAAGGCCTTACGTTTCGAACCTTATCAAAGTCAGACGTGAGTTATTAAAGATGTATTATTTTGTATTTGATTGTTATATTTATTGTTAATTTGATATAATCAATAAAATGATTTGTATAGAAATTGTTGATAAAGCGCATTGAAAGATTGCTGTAAATGATTAGTGAAAACGTATGAGTGATGTGTATTTATAGCAATTATATAATACTAATACGTTTTAAAATCTTTTACAATAGCAAAATACAACAACTGGGCATGGAAAATTTTGTACTTTAGAATAATACAGCTTATAGTCTAGTCTAGTCTATAGTCTATAGTCTATAGTCTAGTCTAGTCTATAGTCTAGTCTATAGTCTAGTCTAAAGTCTAGTCTATAGTCTAGTCTATAGTCTAGTCTATAGTCTAGTCTATAGTCTAGTCTATAGTCTAGTCTATAGTCTAGTCTATAGTCTAGTCTATAGTCTAGTCTATAGTCTAGTCTATAGTCTAGTCTATAGTCTAGTCTATAGTCTAGTCTATAGTCTAGTCTATAGTCTAGTCTATAGTCTAGTTTACAGTATATAGTCTAGTTTTTGGATTTGTCTAGTTTATAGTCAATTCAGCATTTTAATACATTAGAAGTACTATTTTTTATTATTTCTAGTTCAAATTTCCATCCCTGACAACAACAGTATTTATGAATTGTAAATAATCTATGTATGAAGTTTTCATCTTAAATCTTCTTTTAAATGAAGATGTTCTACTTAAAATTTTACCTTTAACTTCAAATACATGAATTTTCTACGTGTGAGTGATATGACTACACTTTAAATTAAATATTACTCATACGTTTCGACATAAATACAATTTCATAGAATTTTAAATTATAATTCATTCATACAAAAAAAAAAAAAAACTTCAACAACAGCATATAGAATTGAAAACTAAACTATATTTGTATAGCTTCAAGACAGAAGAAGAAAAATTGTTTAATAATGTATTTTCTGAACAAAACTCTTTACTACTTTCTTATTTAGTAAGTCTTGCAGCAAAATTTTTTTCAAAACTTAAGTAAGTGAGTGTTTTGTGTTTTAATTAAAAACCTTCAGAAACATTGGTACGTATAATCGTCTTTAATTTAATTGCTATTTTAGTTTTAATTTAAGTATTTAAATTTAAATGTTTTGCATGCACTTACTGGCAAATACATACATACATATATAATTTTCTACAATGATGGTCTTTGCTGCCATTTAAAGGACAAATTACGAAAAATTTTAGATTTTATTATTGAAACAAATATACATACATATATTTTGATATGTATGTTTTGTATTATTTACATATAAGAAGTAATTGTAAATCTGAGTGACAGGTTCGTTGATCGTTTATATTTATTTTTAGTCATTTAAATTTTTAATAAAAAAATCGTTTCCAAAATCTGCTGTTGTTAAAAAAATAATATTTTCATTGACAAAATTTAATCTAAAAATAGATTTCGTTCAATTTTTATAAAATTTACTTTTGTTTTGTTTATTTCCCGCATAATCCTGTTTAATGCCGGGTATTATTATCTAGTTTTTGTATAAACATGTGTACATTTTTAGCATGACTAAATGCATATGCTCTGGTTATTAAGTATGTTCAATTAAATTTGTATTATATAGAGCTATCAACACACACATACATACATATATGTATATATATTTTCCATGTACGTACACAAGTATTTAATTAAAAATGTTTTTAGTATTTCATTAGCTTATATACATACATATATCCTGTATACTGTCCACAAGAATAATTTTTGTCTTCTTCGAAAGCTTCTGGCAATAACAACAGTGATTTGTAAGTGTATAACCAGCTATTGTTGTGTGAAAGTAGTAAAATTTTATCAAAATATCTTGAAAACTGTGGCCTGTACTTTGTGCCGAAGTTTACATGGCCAGCCGGACAGATGGATGGTAATCGAATCAAAAAGAGATTTTTTGTCGATCAGTTAGTCTTAAGGTGCGTTTAGCATAAATATATATATATATAGTGGTATAGGGTATAAAACAGCAGAAACTTATGCTATATGTTGATCACTGTATTTAAAGACGTGCATTACAGTCAAAGTTTGGTTTCACAAAACCACTGTGCTTTTACACATAGAATATAGCAGCAAAAATTTTAAATAATTTTGAACATATAACTCTATGTGGATGTAAATGTTGCATGAATAACTAAGAAATTAGTTATACACAAAATAAATACATACATACATACAAGTTGCAATAATATCAACTACTGGTATATTTGGCTGTATATGTAAATATATATGTATGTTTGTATTTATAAATATCTATAAGTGTGACTAGTATATCAATAGCCAGTGGCAAAATACTTACAAACATATTTACCAAACACGTACATACATTCATGCATAACACTCCTTTCTACATATATATACATATTGTTATCCTTTTAACAGTCTATATATTTATAACAATTTCTTTATTCCACTGGTATTTTTTTTTATCAAAATTTGTAGTTTAAAAAACTAAAATGCTTTTCCAGCAAATTGCTGCAGTTAAGTTTAAAACAAATGGCCAGAAACTAGAAATTCAATTAAATATGGTTGCTAGGTTCCTACTAAAAATAGTTTCATGTTTTGCCACACTAACTGGAACAACGAAAAAAAAAATAATACAAAATTGACAATAATCTGCTGGTATTTTAAACTGAAATGTGACTAAAAGTATTGAAGTTACAGCGTTATTATTGCTGCTACCGCTGAGTTGGAAATTTTGTAACAACAATCATCGTCTATGGCAATTGTTACCTTAAAAACAATGGTAAATTGTTTGAAAACAATATTGTAAGCCCACTTAGTGGTTGGCGACATTTTCTATGTAGTATGTGTTGTAATTAAAGCTATTAAGTGCTTCAGGCTTACACTGTTATTACAAACATGTGCTGCACTGTGCCCGCGAGTTGCCTATTCTATTAAATGGTTTTCTAAATACATGCATATATGTATGTATATTAGGTAGAGCCTTTAAAATCAAAATGACATCGAAAATTTAAATACCAGATAAAGGTAATACCATAGGGGCAAAAGAAATTGTAAATGGACTACATTTAAGAGTTTTAGATCTGGTTGCTCAAAGATTAGAGATGTCTATCCAGTCTAGTTTTAAAGAGAAATATATGATAAACTAATCTTTAAAGGAGCCATGCTAAAATGGATATTAACATATATGTCATTGTCCTGTTCTTATTGTTTGCAACATCTCCCCTAGCAACTAACTAAATGTGAACTTCAATGAACATGTTCTTCGAATAAACATACAACTAACAACAAAACTGTCAACAAATAGTTTTAGTAGTAATTTTATTGTCGTTGCTATTTGTTTTCTGTTAATGCCACAAAATGTGTTCAACCTTATTTATGTTTGCAAACAAAAACTCAAAAAAATGGCGACAACATTTTACATCTAAATAAAATTTTAAAAGTATAAATTGCAAACAATTTAAAATTACAAACATATAAAATACTGATTTATTTTCTATATGAATTTTTAATATGATGTCACTTTTATAAAGTCGTTTTTCATGTAGGTGAAAAAATTAGATTATGTCATTCAGTTGAGATTGTGCGAGAACATGTTTATTTAAATAGAACAATGCTAAAGAGGGAGAGAGATGTTGAAGGACAACGATGATAATATTATCAACAGTGAGGCAGCAACAACAAAAATTAAATAAAATGTTTTTAAGTACACTTAAAAAAGAATTAAAGAATTGTTTTTAAAAAATAGACTAGACTATATACTAGACTATAGACTAGACTATAGACTAGACTATAGACTAGACTATAGACTAGACTATAGACTATACTATAGACTAGACTATAGACTAGACT
>NC_060951.1:58146798-58157163 GCF_022045245.1 Lucilia cuprina | reverse complement strand
CTAGTTCAGTTCTAGTTCCAGTTCTAGTTCAGTTCTAGTTCAGTTCTAGTTCAGTTCTAGTTCAGTTCTAGTTCAGTTCTAGTTCAGTTCTAGTTCAGTTCTAGTTCACTTGTAGTTCACTTGTAGTTCAGTTGTAGTTCAGTTGTAGTTCAGTTGTAGTTCAGTTGTAGTTCAGTGGTAGTTCAGTTCTAGTTCAGTTCTAGTTCAGTTCTAGTTCAGTTCTAGTTCAGTTCTAGTTCAGTTCTAGTTCAGTTCTAGTTCAGTTCTAGTTCAGTTCTAGTTCAGTTGTAGTTCAGTTCTAGTTCAGTTCTAGTTCAGTTCTAGTTCAGTTCTAGCTCAGTTCTAATTCAGTTCTTGTTCATTTCAAGTTCAGTTCAACTTCTAGTTAAAGGAAATCTAAAAAATGAATTTGAAGCCTGTAACCTCTAAATCTTAGAGTAAGATAATTCTCAGAATTGAGACTTTTTCAAATTACCAGTTCAATTTTTCTCTGTTAAATACATATATTAAATATTTTTATAAATTCGTTTAACAAGACAAAATCAAATGAAATATCTTACTGTCCATTCTAGTGTAAATTTATAAAAATATTTCTTTCATTATATAATAAATTAAAAATGAAAAATAATGTGTTTATTTCCAGTAGACTTTCTTCAAAGGCTCTTCTGCTGAAATGTAATCTAATTTATTGGTTGCAATGAAGTATTAAAAGAAAACAAAAAATAAAACTGATTCCGCATTGCGTCATCAATTTTAAATGTATTTTATATATACATACATACCTGTAAATATATGTAGACTCATGAACGAATTTGCTAGTAAATTTACCACACATTTAGTCTATTGCCTTTTAGTCTAAAAATGTTTGTAGAACTACAACGATGTAGTGGATGTAGTTACCTTTAGTTAAGTTCTGATTACCAACACACAATGTTTGCATGTAACTGAAACTTTAATGTCGACGTGCAAAAAAAAAACTAAAAATAAAAACCAAATAATAAAGTAGTAGAATATGAAAGTTAAAAACTTTTATAATGGACCATTTCAGAAAAACTCCTGCCCTATTTTCATTTCAATTAGATACGAAATGATTTAGTCTTGAGAAGTTTCTTAAACTGTAATTGCCCCATATTTTTTTAAATCAATCTTAATTTTAAAATATTATTACTGTGCAAAGACTTGGTGTTAATTTAACCAGATGCCTGTGTTCCCATTAAAGAAGAAAATGCGAAAAAATAGTGAATAAGTAGTTCACGAACCATTTACACTTTGTCTCTTGTTTTTTTTTCGCAATTTTTATCTTTGCAACATGTAAACATTCGCTAAAAGAAAATTACCATTAAATTGAATCGGTATTATGTAAGAACATGCGCTAAAATAAACAAACTGTAAAAAGAAGAAAAATAAAGTGCAACGAAAGGAACACATACAACGATTTTTAAGAAATTAAAATATTGTTATTGTAAATATTAACATTCCACAGTGCAAGTGTTTTAACATTTAAAAACACTATCTGGCAGACGATGCAATTACTGATGATATTGGGATTGAAAACATTTTCATGAACTCACTCATAAACTTGGTTGGCAAAAACAGTCTATTTTTCATAAAACCTAGAATTGATGAATTCATTAACTACTAATTTCTAATGCCAGCAAGACTAAAATTTAGCTAAAACTGTTCAACATTATTGAAAAGATCAATTTAAAATCATTTAAATGTTTTTCAACATTTGCGTTTTTATTGCCTCTAGTGCTTCAAGAAATTTTCCAATTGTCAAATTGCTTCGTACAAGTTTTAAGTACTTTTTCCATATTTTTCAATACGTCAATATGATCGAATTTAACCAATAACATTTCTTTGCTTATGGGCACATTCAATGACTGGAAATTGCTTTTTTCAAAACTGCAGGGCAGTCGTGCATACAGTTGCCGACATACATACATGTATTTCCTGTATAAACACTGACACTTTTAAAAATTACATTTGCATACGTTTACTTTTAATATGATTAACAACAACTACTTCCGCAATAAAGTTTACAACGCCCTGTTCCAAAAAATATTCGAAAAATTTTAAACCCATACACATACGGCAGGTATGCACATACATATGTACGTATATTTAATTTTATATACATACACACATATAAGCCAAATGGTTTATATAATGGGACAGTAGGAACAAAAACTGATAATAAATAAGGAATTTTTAAAAGCCTACTGTATGTATTTCTATTCATCATGAAAAGTACATAGTCTAGTTATTGTATAGAATAGTATGACAAGTTAATAGACTATTATACTGTCTAGCCTAATCCCGGGCATGTTTCCTTGAAGGAAACCCTTATCCTTACGTATTGCAATCCCGGTGCTATCAGCTTACCAGGACTATGTCAAATGTCAAATGTATTCTATGTATATCCCTTAAACAATTTGACATGGGATTAAACCTAAAGCAACTCAAAATCTAATACTACTGGTGGCCAGTTTCCCACAGGCCTTTGTCATGGCAGATCAGTTCGTTGAATTTCCCTTGAGATTCATGTAGTGGTTGTGGTTTAAACCCAATTTTTCGGAAAGGGGGTGCTTGGTTAAGAAACTGATACACGTTGATATATTAATTTTCGGCATAAGTTTCTGTTACCAACCACATTGCAAGGCTAAAATGTTGGACTTGAGATGATAATGCAAGGATTGGATATGTGTTGTAGTGAGTTATAATACCGAATACTTATATCTGATAGACGTAAGAGATCCTGTGTTGTGTTTGTGGAGATGTCGGAAGGAGTGCCGGTATAGTTGGTTGTGACGTTGTGGAGTTATAGTACCTTAATTTTTAACTTTTTAAACAAAAGGTCCTTTCGCCCACTGAAATAATTCTGTTAATTTAATATAGAACAGGTTGTTTTAACAACCAATTACTTCCCCTATGTGCTGTTGCCGAAACAACAGAAGCCGTCTCAGTAGTGTGGTTGGACGACTTGAACAGGACCAGTAATGTGCTGGGGTTAATCTTTAGCTGATGAGAATGTTTGTATGGAGAGCATATTCCTAATAGTATCAATAGGGTGTTTTCACCCTTTTATCGACTATAATTATTAATTGCCTTTTGCATTGACGGCGTTAGATTGAGGTTGACTCATGAAACCTGTCATTCCCCAAAGGAGTACTTGAGCAAGGTGAGAACGGAAATTCACATACGTTAGGCTCACCGAGGTGTTCACGTCAAGCCCTTTGAATAACCAATTGATTATTTTATGAACTATTTTATTCACTAATCTATAGACCGGCATATTTCCCATTAACTAAATTATAAATTTACCTAGTAACTAACCTTTGAATTTAAATCTTAATTAGTCCATATACTAGCCTATAAACTAGTCTATGAACATGCCTATTGACTAGACTGTGGACTATTTATTTCACTACTCTACATAGGTGGCTATAAATAAGTCTAAGGACTATTCTATTTACTAATAATCTAAGAACCAGCCACTTTAACTAGTCATTTGACAAAACTATCGACTAGTCTATTAACTAGAACATAGACTAGCCTATTGTGTTGTATATGGATTTGCATATTAATGTGTCTATGAACAAATATATTAACTTTAGTTAACAGGCTTGATCATAGATTAGTCAATATTCTAGTCCATATAGCAAAAATATTTCCTTAGAACTAGTCAATGTACAAATAACTGTACTATTGCTTATCTATGAAGTATCTTATGAATTTTTATTGTAGTATAAATATAATAAATACCTGTGTATCCCCGTTTTGCCCATTTAATGCAAAAAATCATGATCATTTTATCAAGATGATTTCTAGCAAATGGTTAGGAATTTCGATGTACTCTCTGAGGCTAAATTGTAGCTTTTATCATAAAGAACAAAAATATAAAAGAACTTTATCTTCACTTTTCATTTTAGAATTTTAAGTGAAATATTTTACATTGTGAAATTGCACTTTGTTTGTTAACGAAACCTGTACGTATACTTGATAATGATTTATTGATATTACAAATATTAGGTATACGCCCAATTAAGAAAAGAACTTGGAATACTTTTTTAACACGTAAAAAATTTAATTTGTTAATTTTTTCACTTTTTTTATTCTTTAAGATATTTTTTTATTTTTTACGTACAAACTTTCTATATAAAAAGAACTAAAACTTTGTCTTGGAGAGTAAATCAGAAAATTGGAACGATTTGCATGATAGCCTGAGAGAAATATCGTTGAAGCAGGTAAAAAAGTGCATGACTTTGGACAAAATCAGAAGACTTGGTTCTTTTTTCTTTTATCACGTAGTTCAGTCCGGTTATATTTATTCCTGATACATTGCTAGTTTGATATAAAATAATATTTAAATAATATTTATAGCCTTCTAACCCACTGTTCATACACAGCAACATTTTAATGATGAAGTGTATTTGTGGGCAAAACTGGTATGGTAAGAATTTTCAGTCATTTACATCATGTACTCATGTACAACAGCACATATGCAAACAGACTTCTATAACGGTGCATTTATGTACAAAAATATGTAGACTTTTCTGATTACTTTCGGTATGTAGAAAGTTTTGTGCAAATACACGTGTATGAGTTTATCGAAAATTTCATAAACTCAACTGACCAAAGTATTTTACAATAATTAAACATGTTAAAGTAGTCAGTATCAAAAAACCATATAGTTAGTACCTACGTTGCCGTTATGTTCAGAACGTTGACATAAAGTCTTTTATACATAATACTTGAAGCTGTTGTATGTAGCTTAAACTTCATGAACTTAATTACTAAGTTTGGTATTATGGTTGGTGAAATTCTTGCAACAATGTCGTAAATCTTATTATTCTTATTTGGAGATTAGGGGCATTAGTATTTTAGAAAAACAAAGAATTTCTTGGAACTATTGAGCAGTATTAAATAGCTTAGGATAACATGTAGGGTAAGAATATGTTGTTTACTTGTTTATTTTTTTTTTTTTTTTTTGGTTAAGTTCATCATTTCAACCAAATATAATAATCTCTAATCAAAGATATTTTATCTGTTTTTATTGATGTTAAACAATCATGGTAAACGAATTTTATAAGAAAAAATGAGAAAACTTTTTCCTTTTGGCAAAATTTCACTTTACTCCGAAAGACACACAAAATTTTGAACAAACAAAACCTGCAGTAAATTTTCTAAAAAGTTAATAGTTTCGCAAAACTATTAGTAATACAAGTTACTTTTCAGAAATATAAAATATAAAAAAACAACAACAAGTATTATGAGCACGTTTTAAGTTAGTAGTTGTTTCAAAAATTTTGTTTAAGTATTATTGACATAACTTCAGTTTCTAAGTTTTCATTTTACTTTTTCTCTCTGTTATTCTGTTACTGTTGACTTAACTCTGCTGCATCAACAACACCTTGAAAGGAAGGAAGGAAGTTGTATTTTAAAAATTAATTTTCTAAAAAATTCTTTGCACATACAATACTTACGCATCTTTTAAATATTTCAAGTAAAGCAACAACTGGAATTTAAGTAATGTTAAAATTATTTTTAATAGATATATTTCATCCTGATGAGATGAGAGATGAACGTGCTTGCATATATTTGCAAAAGGGAGATTTGGTGTGCAGGTATAACTAGTTAGAGGAGTAATGAAGAAAATAATTTAAACTTAACATTTATCCTTGCAGTCAAACTTCAGGAATGTATAAATTACAAAATGTTATTTTATTTGCAAAAACAACTATATGCAACTGTAAATGTTTTATTTTATTTTTACCAGTTACAATAACATTGAAAGACTTACAGCCTAGTCTATAGTATAGTTTAGTCTATAATTCATTCTATAGTCTAGCCTATAGTCCAGTCTATAGTCTAGTCTATAGTCTAGTGTACAGTCTAGTCTATAGTCTAGTATACAGTCTAGTGTATAGTCTAGTCTATAGTCTAGTCTTTAGTCTATTCTATAGTCTAGTCTATAAACTAGTGTACAGTCTAGTCTATAGTCTAGTATACAGTATAGTCTAGTCTATAGTCTAGTCTTTAGTCTATTCTATAGTATAGTCTTTAGTCTAGTCTTTAGTCTATTCTATAGTCTAGTCTATAGTCTAGTCTATAGTCTAGTCTATAGTCTAGTCTATAGTCTAGTCTATAGTCTAGTCTATAGTCTAGTCTATAGTCTAGTCTATAGTCTAGTCTATAGTCTAGTCTATAGTCTAATCTATAGTCTAGTCTATAGTCTAGACTTTAGTCCAATCTATAGTCTAGACTTTAGTCCAATCTATGTCTAGTCAACTGTATAGTCTGTTGATACATTTTGACTTCTTCTAGAAAGTTTGACAAAAACCTAAATCTGGGTGTTTCTTTTTGATCCTGTATTATCACTTTACAAAACTTTGTGTTTTTGAGTTAATACATTCTTTTTAATAGGCATCCACAAAACTATTTCTTTTTGACAGGCATTTGTATGCATAAATTCCAAGCACACATATACACACAGTCTCTCAAATGAACAATTTTTAACAATTTGAGAAAAAAAACTACAGTTATTTAGATTTAAGTTTCTTTATTCTCGTCTACAAATATTTTAGCAAAGAATTTTTGGGTTTTCTCATTTAAGTTGCAACAATTTTATAGTTTTTTGTTCTACTACTTCTTCGTTTGTTTTGTTTTCTTTAATTCAGTAACAATGAGTTTTAAATTGGTTCAATTTGAAAGTTAAAAAAAATAGTTTTTCTCATTTTTCAATATACACACAGAGAAAAACATTTCTCTAGCTACTATTTGCTACAAATACAATTTTATACAAACTTATGTTTAAGTGAGTGTTTGTGTGTGTTATTCGGTAACTGTGTGTAAATGTTAAGTTTACATCGATCACGTTTTCAGGATTTTGACAGCCATCAATTATATGCTGCAAATTGTGTTCTTCCTCTTGTCCTCTGTCTGTGCCGCTCTCACTCTCCTACCAAATATAATTGCTATACCAAATGGCTTCGACGTTATTTTTAAAAGGTGGGCGTTTGTTATTTTTGTTGCGTTTTTTCGCTTGTACATCCATTTGTCAATTTATTTTTATTGGCAGGTAAAACGTTTAAAAAATATGTAGATTTTTAACATAGAATATATAATTTTTATTTGAAAAATAGGAGTTCTTTTTTGGTCTTTTTGTAGGTCTATTTAGGGTAAGTTTTTTTTTTTGTTTCATCTACTATCTGTTTTTGTTTTGGCTAATAATGTTTAGCTTAGAATTAATGGTTGTTGCCCATGGCTAATGCAGGTGATTTATTTGAAAGTCAAAATCTATTTATGAAGGTGTTTTGTTTGCTGACATCAATGTAAAATTTAAATGAGATTTTCGAGTTAAAAAGGCAAAATCTAAATTAGATTTAAAAATGGGGAAATTGGTTAAGTTTTAATATTAAATTATAATTTATGTTTTTAACAAATAATATATTATTCCTTTATTTTCCAATTTGTTTTTTTCAACTATTTTATTTGAACTACATTTTGTTGCCTTTTTGTGTCACAAACAATCTACAACCATAAACATTTCATTCGTGTAAGTAGTTGTTTTTATGAGTAATTCTTTTTTTTTTTTTTAATAAAAAATATTATTCTTTAAAAATGGATTTACAATGTTTACTCTAGTTCGCTGTCATTTCACTGCAGTAATTCATTGAAATGAAATCATTACATAAAAAACAAATCATAATGTTCCTATACATACATGCGGGAATGCAACAGCACAAGAGAAACAACAAAAATATTCCAATAGTTTTGCAGGGAGTAAATGTATCCTTTTCAGATAATATTATTTTCAAATGTTAAAGTAGAAACATATCGCATCTATAATGTTTTTAAGTTATCGCGTGTGAACTCATTACATATGACCATTTTTCTAATACAATATAGAAGTTGTCAGTTGCATTTTTTAAATGACCATATAAAATCGAAATGCTAAACCTATTCATTAGTTCGGGTCTGCAAACTGCAGAGTTTTTATGAGTTACAACCTACACATGAAACAGCCACAAAAAACATCAACCACATACATACACACATATCTATTCATACATACAACCACACTGATGTGCATAAGCATATAAGCATTTATGTATGTATGTGAAGAAAAATTACATTGAAAATACTCTCTAGTGGTCCAACTAACAAATACAACCACACTTATGGCTTCATGATGGTTTAAATGTATAGATTAGGGTGATTCCGTTCGGATCCTAACGACAGTTAATGTAACAGGCCAAAAACGTTCAAAGTACTAAAATCTGTTTAAACAAAACAAACTTAAAATAGGTATTAAGGTATTAAAAAATATTGAATTTTCTAATCCTTTGCTCAAGTATAAAACATACTTCCAAGGTGTTTCATCTTTGATTTACTTATATAATCTTGAAAATAATCAAATATCTTTGCTAAGATTGATTATTCGATATATTAAAGATTGCTAAATAAAACCTTGATTAGATTGGTACTTTTGGGATATATGTTATTCGTTCCCCAATTCATAAATGTTTGTACCATACACCTCTTTAGTCCACATAGCCCTCATAAAACCGGATAATTCAATTTAACTTCTTTCATAAATATTCGTTAATATATTCATACAAAATACCACATATATTCATACAATATGTGGCGAAACTAAGATTCATAGAAACCTTGATGACCCTGTCAAATTATAAAACAAATTAAATTTTTGATTAGACTTTACGATCTGGATTATTTCAAAGCTTCAATAAGGATATCTAGCGTTCGATATATATCCTTACTGAAGCTGCTTTCTAAAATCTAATGTGGAAATCAGCCTTAAAGTTTAGATTTAATGACTCCTTGTAGCAATCAAAATTGCAGTAAGTCCTGTTCTAATGTCTTTAAAACTTGATGGAACATTGTCATTTCCCCAAACGTTAAAATAAAGAGAACCATCCTAATGTATATATTCGTATGTATGTATCTAAATACATGTAAAAAGTGTGCGTATGTATTTCACTTGTAACTGAATCAGATTCAGAAACACATCTCATTGTACTTGAAGTAGTTGTGGTTGTATGTTTTATTATATGAATGTTTTGTGACGATGTTGTTGCTTATATAAGTGGATGTATGTTGCTGATGTCGGTCGGTTACTGTTGCTGTGCCTGATGATGATGACAATTGTACAACTACAAACAAATAAAAAAATATAAAGCTATATGTATATACATATTTATATAAACAAGTATATTTATGTTCTTGTGGCTTTTGAAAAACAAAAATGTTGTTGTTGTGATTTGCTATTGTTGTTGTATCTTGTTGATGTTAATATTTTTATACAAGTCTCGTAAATACTAACATGTACATTACGATCCACGATCCTCGCTATTGTTAACTCTTATTCAAACGATATCAAATACAATAACAAATTGATGTATGACAAACAGATAAATATACATATATTAATGTCCACATCCCTGCAATTATAAAGGATTTTTTAAATTTTCGGATAAGTTTTAATTGAACACCGATTCGGTAAAATAATTTATAGATTTAGGTATATATATTACAAAGTATCATCTTTTGTGGCACAGAAGTAACATCAGATTTCTTTCTTCCTATTTTGAGAATGTTTCCAATATATCCAACAACTGTTGGGTTCACTTAAAATGCAATTTGCAAAAAATTCCTTTGTTTCCACATGATTTAAATGTTCTTTAATATGGCTGATGGACTGGGCGTTTTACGTTGTTTTGGTTTTAATTTTTTATTCACTTTTTCTCTGTAAGTCTTTGTATGATTTTCATTATACAATTATTGTCCTTGTATGTTGACGATGTTGTTGTTGATGATGCACATAGCAAATGCCAAGTATGTATAAAAATTTGTCACACAAATTTAAGTAATTCTATGAGGCCAAGGTAAAAGTTTTGCATTTAAGAAAATTTCATTATTCATTTTCATGGGGCTAGGCTAAGGATCTATTACAAAATCTAAATGGTGTAGAAACGAAGCACCATCTTCATTTTTCTTTCGTAGATATAATTAATCAAATAACTGTACTAAAGCCTAAAAAGAATTTTTATATCTTGAAACGATCTAGGATTCCTCAAATTTTTCGTTATTTTTAATCTTTTAATCGTCTGCCATAAACTTCTCCCTCTACCCTAAAAAAATCTTCGAACAAAAACGAGAGTACAGAGAAAGAAAACCTTTTACTAAATTTTATTTTGTTCGTCTCAACATTAGCCTAAATAGTCTATAGTGTAGTCTAGAGTCTAGCCTATAGTCTAGTCTATAGTCTAGTCTATAGTCTAGTCTATAGTCTAGTCTATAGTCTAGTCTATAGTCTAGTCTATAGTCTAGTCTATAGTC
>NC_060951.1:58068691-58146698 GCF_022045245.1 Lucilia cuprina | reverse complement strand
AACTGAACTAAAACTGAACTAAAACTGAACTAGAACTGAACTAGAACTGAACTAGAACTGAACTAGAACTGAACTAGAACTGAACTAGAACTGAACTAGAACTGTACTTCTTGTACTACGGACCTGATTATATTTTTTAATATTAAAGTATAAGTTGGAGAATGTGTTCAGACATGTGTAAAAACTTAAAAAAGGAATCCAAATTATTATAAATAGTATGTACCTATGTATACCATGTAGTTCGCAGCGGTTGTTCTAAAGTAATAATTTTTCCTTAATATTGGTTACTGGATTAAGATGCGCCAATAGTAGTTCTTAGCCAAAATATACATACATTGAAAATTATTAAGTTTAAAAACGCAGTTTTGTGAGTTACTAAATGGACAATTGATTCTACAGTTGATTACTTAAAATGACTAAAATAACTACTTACTACTTTCTAGATTACTTTCTTTATATATTTTTTTCATTATAAATTGTTTTGAAAATAAATACGACTTAAGGGATAAATTGCCTTGGTATAAAACTGTTGGGCTTGTAAATGGATAGCCTAACTTTCTATGTATATTTATGTGACCGAGAGTAAGTAGAGTGCATAGGAATTTTTATTCTGACAACATAACCCCAAATGAAAAAGTATAGAAAGTTAATACAGGCAAGAATAACTTGTTAGGAATTTTATATTTTTTTCTCGTCTGATTTTTGGACTGCAGTAAGTTAAAGTAAAGTACTAGACGTAGTAGTATATTGTACTCATAATCGTATAATAGTGGAGGAGGAGAAGAAGTTTAAGGAATAGACTAAACTTTAAATCAAAGTTGTTGTTTTTGTAGCTGTGGAAAAAAGCAAAATAGGTTAAATATTATTGTATGTTGATGACTTAGTGCAGCTGTTTGTTGTTGTTGATGTTATTTCCTGTCTCTAGACCACAAGTCGCATTTTGCTATATGTAAGGAAGAAATAAAACAATTTTTGTTTCTTTTATTTTACTTTTTGGTTTAAATTCAATATAAATTGGTATGTAACAGACTAAACAAATAAGCAGACTGTGAGTGTGTGTATGTGTGAGAGTGTGCGAGGATGTGTATAAGTATGGCTTATTTTGTTTAAGACTTTAACTAAACTAAACCTATTGATACGTGCCTTTGGATGATTTGCTACTTTTTGTTGATTTCATTCTTTTATTTAAGTTTTTTTTTCTTCATTCTTTTGGGAGGATTTTCTCCTTAACAAAATCAATGAAAAATTGTTCGTGCTGTGGCATAGAGCAAACACAAACAATACAAAATTCTACATACATTATGGGGATTTTGGTGTTGTTACCGTTTTTCTTTTAAGAAATAGTCGTAATTTGATAGAGCAACCATGATGACATGCAAAACATGTTTTTTTATGTTCTATTAAGGAAAAATTGCTCGTATATTGTAGTAAATTTAAGAGGGTTTTTTCTTACTTTTATAGCCTTAAGAGGGTTGTTGCCAAAGTAAAATATTTAGTTTAGTTTTACGTTGTAGGTGATAAAATTGGAAAATTGTTACTTAAAGTATTTGGTAGGGGAAATTGATTTATATTTTATATATATTTTTTGTTATGTGAGTTAAAACTATAATCCGATCAAGGGCAAACAAAGTAAAGTTATAGGTTTATGGTTTGTTTTGTTAATAAGATTTGGTAAAAGAGTTATTTTATTAAAATTTAAGAAAATAGTAAATTTTTGAAATTGCTCATAATTGTGTTTGAGTGATGTAAGCTAGAATTATGTTTTAATAATTTATAAATTTCAAGGGCCTATAAGACGCGTATTGAATTTAAACAATTTCAATTTCAATTTTGGCAAAAAATGTTCTTTTGAAGGATTTTTGGATAGTTCTGTATTTGGGGGTAAAAAAGGGGAAAAAGGGTAAAACAGGGTTTCTTGATTATCTTACACAATATTAATAATACCAGAACAAATTTAATTGCATCTACTTCTACTCTTAAAAAGATCAGATGGGTATCTGTTACTTTTTCAAAGTTCGTACTTTTAGGGGGTGAAAATTAGGGTTCTATAAATCGAATCGAAAGTCGAAAAGTCAAAAAAAGTCGAAAAGTCAAAAAAAAAGTCGAAAAGTCGAAAAAAATCGAAAACTCGAATATTGTAGAAACAAGTCAAAAATAGTCGAAAATTTAAAAAAAGTGAAAAAACTCTAAAATAGTCGGAAAAACTCGAAAAAAAGTAAAAAAATAGTCGGAAAAAAGTCGAAAAAAACGGAAAAATTCGAAAAGTCGACTATTTATAAAATACTTATAGTCGAAAAGTCAAAAAGTCGACTTTTTAATTAAATGAAAAAAGTCAAAAAATCGACTTTTCATAAAATGCAAAAAGTCGACTTTTAACTAAATGAAAAAAGTCGAAAAATCGACTTTTCGTTTCAACTATTAGACATAAACTAATTGTTATAAATATTTTGAGCACATCTTTCAAAATTATGAGACATCTGTTTTGCACTTTTTTAAAATTCAGTCTTTTAGGGTGTAAAAGGGAGACAACTGTATTTTTGGTACTTTTTTAGCACATTAAGAAAACTTTTCCGATTTTTTGACTTATTCTTATTAGATATACTATCTCTTATACGGACTAACCCTGTTTTATTTATTTTTAAAAAAATATTTGCTATTTCTTTGGGAAAATGGTATCAAAAAGTGGAAAAACGTGAAATTTTATTTTATTCAAAATCATTGATGTATTTTTTTTATAATTTTTGAAAAATAGTTTATTTACTTACACAAAATAAGCTGCTAGTATATTATACTCTTTTTATACCCTACACCATTTTAGTGGAGAGGTTATATGGGGTTTGTGCTGTTGTTTGTTTGTCCTATACTCACTTTAAATCAGGATCGTTTTTTGAGTCGATTAAGCTATGTCCGTCCTTGTGCGCAAGGTACAGGTTGCAATTTTCAAGATAATTTGATGAAATTTGGCACACACAAAGGACGAAGCCTATTGAAAATGGATAAAATCGGTTCATCACTTTGCCTAGCACCAATACTACCGTAAATAATAGGGCCTTTGGGTTCATTATTAAGTTAAATGTTCTATTATGTCAACAAAAGTGAGAAAAACTTAGTATGATCGGGCCTCGTTTGATCCTATCCCCCATACATACTCCCTTCAGAAAATGACTGTCAATTCACTTATAAACATTAATAAAACTTTTAAATTCTACAGTAATATCTTTGAAGTAGAAGTGAATTCATCCACCAACATTTATAAGGATAGACCCATTTTCCCTTACTCCCCTTTGAGCCCTCTTATAAAAACTCTATTTTGCCAAAAATAAGTAAAAATATTCCGGAATAAAGAGAAAAAACAAATCAAATGGTTTATTTATTTAAATAATTCACATTTTTAAGATACTGACTAATGAAGGGTATCATATAGACGGCTATGCCCTACTATACATACGTGATATTATTTGTATTTTTTTGGGTAGCGAAGAAGCACCCAGGGTTGTTCTAGTACTCTATGTACATAGATAGTATTTTGTTTAATCGTTTTTATAAAAATTTAAATTTCTTTTTAGTTTGTTTATAATCTTGCATGAAATTTGTTGAAATGAAGATAATACCGATGATGATGATAGCAAAATGTCAATTCATTCCAATTTTCTTTTTCTCACATTTTATCATTTAATAAAATTGTGTGTTGTATGTGTGTGACATACTATTACAACACCTGTTACAAGAAATTGTAAAGTTAGACAAAAAAAAAAAAAAAAACGAGAATGAGATGAAACTCTTAAAGTTGGTAAGTAATCTTGTAAAAGTTAAATATAATTTTATGTGTTGTATCATGCATAAAAATAATTTTCGTAACATTTTATCTTGGGGGAATTTGGTTTTTCTTCTAGAACAGTTTTTCTCATTGCATTCTTGATTCTGTAGTTTTGATCTTTTTTTATTATTACATACTTTGCAAAAACTGTATTCCAAGCGAGTGTGTGGGTGAGTATTTTTTTTTTTTTGAATATAACTTTATAAACGGATTTGCGTATTAAATTTCTTAAATAAAATTACCAATACATAAATATACATATTTTACATTAAGTAGAAAAAGAGAGAAGTAAACAGTGTAAATATGTATATAAATAATATATGGACACCTAAACAAAGTTAGACACTGCTGTAAGTACTAAATGTTTTGTAATCTAAGAACGTTTATTGAAAAGGCCTGACAATTTTTTTTAAATAAAATCTAATTTTTATGATGTTTTGCCTTTTAAAGTATACCCTACACCCTATATAGTGGGAAGGGTATTATGCTCTTGTGCTGATGTTTGTAACACACAAACGGCTTAGAAGTTTCAAGATAATTCTAAGCCGTTGTTATGAAACTTCTAAGCCTTTTGTTCTAAGCCCTCTTGTTATAAAACGTTTGTTCGAAGGACCAAAAATGGTTGAAATCCGTTCATTATTTTGCTTTGCCGGCAAAGCTTAGTTTTAAAAAACTTTAAACGAAAATTAGAACTGTAGCGTGCTCACATATAGGCGGACGGACAAACATAGCTTAATCGACTTAGAAAGTGTTTTTGAACCGATTGGTATACTTTAGGCTGACACATCAATGTAACCGTATAACACCATACCGACTATAGCGGTGTAGGTGTCACCAAAATCTGTTTTGTGAAAATGAGAGATGTCGGCTATTGAATGTTTTCTGAGTTGGCCTGATTACTGGTGATATTTGTATGAAGGCTAAAGGAGGACGTGAATCAATATTGCGCTCACTAAAGTAGAGTAGGGTATAATTAATTTATTAAGGCTGAAGCTGTTTTCTGAGATGACCTGATTCGTGGTGATGTTTATATGGTGGCTAAAGGAAGTCGTTAATCAATATTTGCATTTTCAATTCGAAAAAACTAATATTACTGGAAAATTTTAGCCTTTTAGCTGCTTTTGTCTAGTCCCATCGTAAATTTATGATACAGACAGACACACGGATATTGTAAAAACGTGGAAGATGCTTGAAGTTTGATTTTACAGATCTTGCAACAAAAATAAAAATAAGATTATAAATTTAACAATTATTGCTAAAGAACTTGAATTTAAGTATATTTTAAATCTTTTAACAATTTTTTTCTACCAAGTAGAGAGTTTAATCAATTCGTTTACTACTTACGCATATGTAAATAAATGATATTTCCATAAAATATAAAAAAATATTAAGAACAGAATAGAAAGAAAATTTAAAATCTACACTTACCTTATTTTACTGGCTCTTGTGTCTATTATTATAAAATTTTCTTTGTTATTGCTGCTGCTGCTGTTGACAATGTTTTCGGGGTTGTTGTAGTAAAATCAGCATAATGTTGAATATTTTATGACAATATTTTCAAATATCCTCTATAAAAATATATGTAAGTATGTCAAATGTTCTATGTATATGTATATCCACAATATACTTACACATAGACCAAAACTATTTTTTATCTTTAAAAAATTTCCTTTATAGTTGCCAAATTAAATACTGATGATGGCATTATTCAATTATTAAACTTTAATAAAAGATTTTGCATTTTGGATTTTCTTAAAAGCTGTTTAAAAGATAAAAAATTAAAATTTAAATATGTATGTATAATAATATACCTTAAATACTTCTCCTCAAATTGTATTTAAACTTCTATAAAATATAAAGAATTTTAAATTTTAAAACAAAAATTACATACTTTTACTTCTAACATTACAACTGTCACAATAAACATTCTATAAAAATTTTATTTTTTTTTTGCCTTAAGCTAAAATTCATGACAATGCCACATATATTTTCATATACGCCTACCATTTATACTTATGTTTAGTAGATGTAATAAAAGATACTTTATCTTTAAGATATAAGATAGTATTAAAATACTTAAGATGTCAATTTCAGTTATTTTTTCCATTTTTTTCTACTTTTATCTTTGTTTTCGCTTTTTTGTCATGTTTTTGTTATTGTATGATATTGTTGTTATTTACAAGGATTAGAGTAATCTGTATCCTCTTTAAAGTGTTTTTAGTATTATTTGTATACATTTTTTTCAGTAATATAATAAACATATATTTGTCATAGAATTTACGAAAAACTTAAATTTATGTTGCTATAAATTTGAAGTACAGTGGGTGTTAAAAGTGAAGAAATCTTGTTTTTTTATTAACTTTGGATAAGAAAAGGCGGAACCTAAGTTAATCAGTCGAGGTATGGAAAACTGAGTAGTATTGTACTTTTTGACATCGTAAAATACAGATTAGTCCAAAAAAAATGTTTAATTACACCAATTAATAGCCTAATCTAGACTAGCCCATAGCATAGACTATAGACTAGCCCACAGAATAGGCTATAGACTAGCCTATAGAATAGGCTATAGACTAGCCTATAGAATAGACTACAGACTAGCCCATAGAATAGGCTATAGACTAGCCCATAGAATAGACTATAAACTACACTATAGACTATGCTATATACTAGACTAAAGATCAAACTATAGACTAGACTATAGACTAGACTATACACTAGACTATAGACTAGACTATACACTAGACTATAGACTAGACTATAGACTAGACTGTAGACTAGACTATAGACTAGACAATAGACTAGACTATAAACTAGACTATAGACAGACTACACACTAGACTATAGACTAGACTATAGACTATACTATAGACTAGACTATACACTAGACTATAGACTAGACTAGACAATAGACTAGACTATAGACTAGCCTATAGACTAGACTATGGACTAGACTATAGACTAGACTATAGACTAGACTATAGACTAGACTATAGACTAGACTATAGACTAGACTATAGACTAGACTATAGACTAGACTATAGACTAGACTATAGACTAGACTATAGACTAGACTATAGACTAGACTATAGACTAGACTATAGACTAGACTATAGACTAGACTAGACTATAGACTAGACTAGACTATAGACTAGACTATAGACTAGACTATAGACTAGACTAGACTAGACTATAGACTAGACTAGACTATAGACTAGACTAGACTATAGACTAGACTAGACTAGACTATAGACTAGACTATAGACTAGACTATAGACTAGACTATAGACTAGACTATAGACTAGACTATAGACTAGACTATAGACTAGACTATAGACTAGACTAGACTATAGACTAGACTAGACTATAGACTAGACTATAGACTAGACTATAGACTAGACTATAGACTAGACTATAGACTAGACTATAGACTAGACTATAGACTAGACTATAGACTAGACTATAGACTAGACTATAGACTAGACTATAGACTAGACTATAGACTAGACTATAGACTAGACTATAGACTAGACTATAGACTAAACTATATACTAGACTATAGACTAGACTATAGACTAGACTATAGACTAGACTATAGACTAGACTATAGACTAGACTATAGACTAGACTATAGACTAGACTATAAACTAGACTATAGACTAGACTATAGACTAGACTATAGACTAGACTATAGACTATAGACTAGACTATAGACTAGACTATAGACTAGACTATAGACTAGACTATAGACTAGACTATAGACTAGACTATAGACTAGACTATAGACTAGACTATAGACTAGACTATAGACTAGACTATAGACTAGACTATAGACTAGACTATAGACTAGAATATAGACTAGACTAGACTATAGACTAGACTATAGACTAGACTATAGACTAGACTATAGACTAGACTATAGACTAGACTATAGACTAGACTATAGACTAGACTATAGACTAGACTATAGACTAGACTATAGACTAGACTATAGACTAGACTATAGACTAGACTATAGACTAGACTATAGACTAGACTATAGACTAGACTATAGACTAGACTATATAGACTAGACTATAGACTAGACTATAGACTAGACTATAGACTAGACTATAGACTAGACTATAGACTAGACTATAGACTAGACTATAGACTAGACTATAGACTAGACTATAGACTAGACTATAGACTAGACTATAGACTAGACTATAGACTAGACTATAGACTAGACTATAGACTAGACTATAGACTAGACTATAGACTAGACTATAGACTAGACTATAGACTAGACTATAGACTAGACTATAGACTAGACTATAGACTAGACTATAGACTAGACTATAGACTAGACTATAGACTAGACTATAGACTAGACTATAGACTAGACTATAGACTAGACTATGGACTAGACTATAGACTAGACTATAGACTAGACTATAGACTAGACTATAGACTAGACTATAAACTAGACTATAGACTAGACTATAGACTAGACTATAGACTAGACTATAGACTAGACTATAGACTAGACTATAGACTAGACTATAGACTAGACTATAGACTAGACTATAGACTAGACTATAGACTAGACTATAGACTAGACTATAGACTAGACTATAGACTAGACTATAGACTAGACTATAGACTAGACTATAGACTAGACTATAGACTAGACTATAGACTAGATACACGACTATAGACTAGACTATAGACTAGACTATAGACTAGACTATAGACTAGACTATAGACTAGACTATAGACTAGACTATAGACTAGACTATAGACTAGACTATAGACTAGACTATAGACTAGACTATAGACTAGACTATAGACTAGACTATAGACTAGACTATAGACTAGACTATAGACTAGACTATAGACTAGACTATAGACTAGACTATAGACTAGACTATAGACTAGACTATAGACTAGACTATAGACTAGACTATAGATTAGACTATAGACTAGACTATAGACTAGACTATAGACTAGACTATAGACTAGACTATAGACTAGACTATAGACTAGACTATAGACTAGACTATAGACTAGACTATAGACTAGACTATAGACTAGACTATAGACTAGACTATAGACTAGACTATAGACTAGAGTATAGACTAGACTATAGACTAGACTATAGACTAGACTATAGACTAGACTATAGACTAGACTATAGACTAGACTATAGACTAGACTATAGACTAGACTATAGACTAGACTATAGACTAGACTATAGACTAGACTATAGACTAGACTATAGACTAGACTATAGACTAGACTATAGACTAGACTATAGACTAGACTATAGACTAGACTATAGACTAGACTATAGACTAGACTATAGACTAGACTATAGACTAGACTATAGACTAGACTATAGACTAGACTATGGACTAGACTATAGACTAGACTATAGACTAGACTATAGACTAGGCTATAGACTAGACTATAGACTAGACTATAGACTAGACTATAGACTAGACTATAGACTAGACTATAGACTAGACTATAGACTAGACTATAGACTAGACTATAGACTAGACTATAGACTAGACTATAGACTAGACTATAGACTAGACTATAGACTAGAATATAGACTAGACAGTTAACTAATTTATAATGTAGTGTAGTTCCTTGGCAGATTTTTAGACTAATTAACAGATAAGTCAGTAAGCTTGTGAGTTTGTCATAGAAGAATAAAGTATCTAGTCCATAGACTAGTCAATAGTTTAGGTAGAAGTTAAAGGACTAGGCCAGAACGTAATTAGTAGACTAGCCCATAGAGTTATGTACGGACTAGACAATAGATTAGTCAATACCATATAAACCATAGTCTAAGCCGTTGGCTAGACCATTTAGTATCCTAATCACTTTTCCCATTACTTCTGATATCTACTGTAAATAACATCTTCTATCTTCTTACAAACAAACTGCAAACAACTAAGAACCATTTCATTTAAACTTTTATTTTCACTTGTAACAACAATTAATTTTCCACAATTTTTTGGGTTATACTTAAAAAACTTTTTTCAACCAAAGTTCTTACATTTAATAAGGGCAAACATAATTTATGAGCTTCATTAGAAATAATTTCAAGCCAAACCAGTAAAAGGATCATGTTGAAGAAAATTCATAATTATAGAAATAATTTGTGGCGATTAAAATGATAAATTGTGGTAAAAAGTGTTTTAATAAATTATACCATCAATATCTAATGAAAAATTAAGTTTTTAATTGAATTGGAATAATAAATTGAAATCGTTTTTTTTTGTTAAAAAATCTTTTATTTATTAAGGTTTTTCTTTGTATTGTTTTTGTTTTTTGTTTAGTTAGCAATTTACACAAATATTTAGCGTATTTTAATATACATGTATTTTTGTTTTATTTTATTTCATTATTTATATATGTAAATATGTATTTATTTAATAGTAGTTAAAATTAGTTGTAGTTAATTTAAGTGATTTTGAATTTTTACTTAAATTAATTTTTTTTTTGTTTTTTTTTATGTTGTTTAGTTTATCATTTTTTGTTGTTTTTTAATGTTTGTTAATTATTTATTAAACAGATTTATGCATATTAAATACATTTAGTTAGTTTGTTTTTTCTGCTGTAGTTTCTTTTTTTTACAAAAAAATAGCTGCCAAACGTTTTATGTTTTTCAGATCAAACTTAAACATTTTTTTTATTTTGTTTCTTTAAAAGATTTAATTAATTAATTGTATTTTTTCATCTAATATATGCCAAGTTACACTGTTGCTACAATTCCCGATAATTTTACATGAATTTCTCTCTAATCGGTTGTATGATAAAAAAAAAATAATTTCATAATCAATATAGCAAGTCCTTGTTATTATGAAGAATTTTCTTTACAATCCGGCTAAATATTTGGCATCAGCACAGTGATATAGATATAAAAAAGAGCGAGAAATAATATTGTAACTTTAAAACGGTTTGTGAGATGCTTACTTTCACATGTGTAAAGAGGATATGCCACGGAGTGTAGGTCCACCTGGGGCGTACGTAAAGATACGCAAAGTCGGACAGCTCGGAAATGTATTTTTTTCAACGATATTTTCACTTGTGTTTAAATTAAAGAAAACCTCGTCGTAGCTATCAATCTTCATCATTATTACCTATACTTCTTCATTCTTTCATAACGGCGGCTCCAAATATTCCCTTGTTTTATAATAAATCAAAATAACATGCCCTGGTTATTAGAAAGAAATTTATTTGCAATCCGACCGAATATCAACATCTATAATTCTATAACTTTTAAACGGTTTGTCAGATTCTTACTTCCTTTTCATTTGAATATGAACCAGATGGGGTAGTTAGGGGTACGAAAAGTCTGGTAAGTTTCATTTTTTAAAACGATTCTAGTTCTTTATTTTTGTTCGGATTTAAGAAAACCTCATCGTATGTAATAATTCTCAACATTTTTAATGATCTGTTTTTCATAACAGAGACTAAAAATATTTATTGACTAAGGGACCAAGACTACGATCCAAGTAAAGATCTTTTGTTCAGCCCTTTTGGTTTACCATTGTAGACTTATTTCACGTAATAATCTTAATGTTCTAGACGGTAAGAGATATTTCATTAAGCGAAAGAAAAGCGTCTCCTAAAATAGTCAGTCTAAAAGGCAATAATGGCTGACTGCCGCAAAGTTTATGTTCTGAGGTTTCATCATGCTTTTCGCAGATTCTGCGTAGTTTCGTCACATTGCTGGTGGTTTCTAAGTCAACTCTTATTGATTAACAGTAACTTTTGGAATTTACTTTTCATTAGCTTTATGAAGCTTTTTGCCTGTCTGAGTCCTGATATTGATTTCCAGTGACGGAGAAATTCAGATTCAACATAAAAATCGCATTTTGCCCTAATGTATCATTTGGGGATATAAAAGAAAGGTTCTGGTCCAATAAATGGTCGCCGTGCGCCCCTATTTGCCAGGTCACCCTGCTCTCATTGCCAGAATGTCTTTCATGATCAGGAGACCTTGGGTTCTAGTGTCAAATTATATACGATCATTACAAAATTCAGTGGTATATATACAGAAAGACGGAGAGTGATTCTTTAAGATGAATGTAGGAACAATATTTTTGAAAATTACAAACATTAGCACAAACGCATAATGTCGTCCCCACTATTATAGTGTAGGGTATAACATTGTCTTTTTTGTGAAAAAATTTATATTTTTTTAAAAAAATTTTAAAAATATTTATAAAAATATGTATATATTATTTCCAAGGTAACATTACCCAAAATATGATGTCCTATAATTACCAAAAATCAACAGTTTTGTATAGACTTACATATATGTCAAATATCATTAAATTATCTTGAAAATTGCGACCTGTAGCGTACCCACAAAGTTGACATGGACAATCGGCTCAGAAAGTGATTCTCTAAAGTTGCTGTAGGACCAATTATCTGTAAAAGGTTCTGATAACCTGAATACATATAGCTCCTGGTGTGGATATTATGGTAGAAAAACTAAAAAAATTTTTTATCGGATTTTCAAAACATTTAGCTTGTAACGTTGATAATGCAGTTTCTCGGTAATGCAGTTGAAAATAATATTACAAATATTTATTCCAAGGAGATTTCTAAATTCTATTTGTTTTAATAAAAAACCATAAAATACTTTAACACAAGTTTATCAAAGGGTCACACTAAAACAGACATTTATTTATAACGAATTTCTGTTAAAGTTAGATTTGTGGTAAAATTTTCGACATGTACTTAAAAAAAATAATTAATTGCTAAATTTTTTTTGCCCTTAAAAATTTACTCAAAAAATGCTAAAAAAAATAATAATTTATAAAAATGTTCTTTAAATATATTTTTGTAAAAAATGCAAATTATCATCAAATAAAATTTATACTTCTTCTTTTACCATAATTTACATTAAATTTAAAATATTGTATGTTAATGTTGTTGTGTTGTTACTCTGATCATATATATTCTTATTGTCAGCGGTTTTAGTTTTATACAATTACATTTTATTTTTTATTTTTGTATTTCTTATTTTGATTTATGTTATTTTATCTAAGATTTAAATATTGTATTTAGTTTTCTTTTCTTCGTTTTTTTTTTCATTGTTAGCAAAATAAATATAAAGTTTGTTTAGATGGAAAAAGTAGAAAAAGAATTTGTTACGTATTTGTAATACCAAATTCAAATGTTTAAGAAAATCAAGTAAAATATTGTTACAAAGAAATAAATTTTCAAAAATTTATGCGCTCAGACACATTACACTAAAGAAAGAAAGAATATTTTGTTGTTAATATTGTACGTTTTTTTCTTTAGTATAAGTATTTGCTTTAAAACTGTGTTGATTGCAAGGATTTCTTTTCTTTTATGGGACACATTTTAGTTAGTTTGTTTTAGAAATATTTATTTATTTTTTATTTTTATTTGTTTATTTTCTTTTGCTAATATTTATACATAGAAATATATTTATGTTTTTATTAGATATAATATATATATAAGTAGTAATTTTATTTAGATTTTATTTAATAGTTTTATTTTCTTGTTTATACACAATCGGTCACATAAGTTGATTTTTATTTGAAATTATTTTAAATAAACATAAAAATTTATGCATATTGTTTAGTAATTATATTTATTTATTTAAATCCTAACTAATTTTATAATATACAACACATTTACTTAAATTACTTTTAAGTTTTTTATTTTATTTTTTTATTTGATTTTTTTCATAATTTTTTTATTATTTTTTTAATAAATTGTATACACTTATAGTTGTTTTATTTTCTTAAATTTTATTTTATATTAAAATTTTTTTAAAAGCTCTTTTATTTAATTTGTTTTAAATTTATATTTTTTTATAAAAAGCTTTTTGTTTAAATTTTTGCTTTGCAAAATATTTACTAAATTATACATTTTGAGCTTAATTAAATTATATAAACTAAAACACATTTTTTTAATTTATTTTATATACAATTAAGTAAATTTGTTAACTATACAGCGAGATAATGGATCTGTTTTTTTATATATAAATTATAAAGCTTAAAAAACTGACCATTAGACAAAAAATTAATGGATTTTAAATTGTAATGAAATATTTATATGAAAACCTTGATACTATACACAAGATCAATGGCGAAAAAAGTTTTTGATCAATTTTCTTTAATTATTATATTATTTGGTGTGTTGATTCAGAATATGTCCATAAAAAAGTGGTATCACCTATCACTTTGCCACATTTGAATACTTTAGTCCCTGTGACTTTATACAGAATATAGACCGTCCCTGGTCTTAAACTTTAAGTTGTAAAAAGTGCTTTCGTTTGGGACGATCGTTTGTCGCTCTACACAGAATGAAAAAGAAATATACACGCCTGGTACCAAATTGACACCAATCTGTTTAGAATGTTTCAACAACATCAGTTGTCAAAGTATAACGTACAACAATCCGTTGCCAATAGAGAGCTTACAACGTTTGTTAACATTTAGACAACAGATGTGTATACAATTTAGATTTCGACAACGAATTGTTGCTATGTTGGAAACGTTGAGTTGCCAACATTGTATTTACTTTGACTTTGGATGCTCTTTTATTATGTAAAAATTTCGGACGATGGAACTGCATTAAATGGTAGCGCCATGGATCTGAAGTGGAAAATAGTTTTTTTTTCGCAATTTTATCAAATATTATTTGTACTTTAAGTGCAAATAATTGGAATATATATTCTATTATCATTCCAATATGATATAAAACATAACAATCGTACAAAGTTTGTAAAAGTTATTACAAATTCCTTCGGTCATTTAGTGTCAAGAAAATCTTACATTGAAAAGTAAGGAGTAAAAATCTATTCAAACCTCTTACGCATCTTCTCCATTAACATTTAAAATCATTATTTTAACAAGGTGATGACATTGCTGCCAAATAGGTAGTTAAATAAGTACTTGCAATTTTGCTTGCAGATAAGTTGTTGAGTAAGTTTGTGTTTACAACCTAAACCACTATATTGGGGAGGGTATTATACGTTTGTTTTAATGTTTGTAAAACACAAAAATATTAGTCCTACAACGACCTCAAAGTATACTGATCGACTCAGAATAACCTTTTTAGTTGATTAAGTCATGTCCGTCCGTCCGTCTTTCGGATGACTGGCTGGACCAAACGTGTGTTTTGGCACAGAGACGAAGCATTTTTAAAAAGTAATACAACAGCACCTTCGATTTTTTATACCGTAATTACAAAAAAAATTTAAGAATTTTAGATAAAATCATTATAAATCCACAAACTTGGAAGGTCTATCTATAGCTATGATATAGCATATTAAGATATTTCATGTTTTTTAAAAAAATCAATCATTTTTAATTCATTAATGATGGAAATATTGGTTCATTTAAATAAACCCAAAAACTTACATTGAAAAGAGGTTAAAAGGCCAAAATTAACTACATTTTAAATCATTTATGACCTTAAAGGAGACAACTTAACACGCTCACTTACAAGTGTCAGTGGAAAGTAAGGTAAGCATTTACAAGTAAGGTGTTAAATAAGTAGTTTTGTGTTTGAGAAAAAAAGTCGTTTCTGCTTTAAAATTGGACCAAATTTAAATTTTACTCTTTCTTCTATAAATTTAATAAACCCAACAATTTTCAAAGTTAATATATAATATTGCAAAATTTTCTATTACAAAGATTACATCTACCAACAACATCAAAAAATTATAATTACAACACATCACCACAGTCACGTAACATTTACATGGGAAAATTCAATTTTGCTCAACAAACAATAGAGACAAAGAGGAAAAAAGTACGCTTCCATTTTAATGATACATTTCATGACAATTAAATGTCAAAAAAGTGACATGACAAAAATAAAATTTATAAAAATTTTCTGCTATTAGCTAAATTTTGGCTTGTAACTAGTATATAAAAGATAAATAACAATAATAATCCATGATTAATGTCAAATGTAACTGATCCTTGAACAAGGATGAAAAGTTAGAAATAAACTAAACATATTTGTAATGAAAATTTTAGGTATTTTAATTAACACACACAAATTTTACGACACCGCTAAAGTTATAACTGGAACAAATTTTAAAAGTCTATCTACAGTTTTAGAACTATTTTTAATAATAAAAACAAGTAAGGACATTAACGACCATGTTTACCCTACATCAGTGATTATGCTAAAAAATGAGATTATTTATTATTATCTTAATTTAAAAATCTTTAAAAATTTGTTGACAGAGTTTTACTAAAAGGTGGGTTATATGGGAGCTTTTTTTACATCCAAATTAAAGTTAATAATGCAAAATTTCATCGTGACATTAGCTTTAATAAAATTTCTAAGCATTTGTGTATTCGGAAGTTATGGTTGTATGATTGCTAGGGTCTATTTTGACCATTTCCAAGAGGTTTCCATCTTTCTTTGGGAAAAAGAAGAGCATGAGCAGAATTCCATAAAATTATCTTGAAAATTGCAACCTGTAGCATGCTTGTGTGCAGACACACAGACGGACGGACAGACAAAGCTAAATCGACTCAGAAAGTCATTATGAGCCGAATGGCATACTTTAAGGTGGACAAAGGACCAATGTTTTTGGATGTTACAAACATCAGCAGCAACGCATAATGCTCTCCCCACTAAAATGTTTATTTTTTTAGTTTTGGTTTTAGTTTAATTTTGCATTATCGATTTGTTTATACAAGAGAGAAAGAGATGATGTTGCAACAATTTTAGTTACTCAAACACATACACTTACATTCTCCCACAATGACAAAGTTTTTTATTGTGAATTTAAAACACGGGGAATATGCAAAATTTACAATAAAAAAGAATGTCATTGAATGGTATAGATAGATATAGCATTTATTCTTGTACAGTATGCAGTTATGTTTGTTTTATTTGATTGTTCAGTTTTTTTTTTTCTTTTTTTGCATATTTCAATGCCTCATAGCCTGACTGACACTCACATACATGCACATAGTAGAACATCCGTTTCCACATTGCACTTCCGGCGTCATATTACTTAGCTTTGTTACATAAAAGCTTCAACAATTTTTATATGTATTGTAACAAAAGAATGAATTTATTTTTCATGTTTGTTGTAACAAAAAAAAAAAAAAAAAAAACGAATAGAAAACCTATAAAATGAAATAGTTGCAACAATATTCATTTATGCATGAACATATATGTAAGTATACTGACGATGATGTCATTGTAGTTTGAATCTATTTGTATGTCTTTTTGTTCTCACATATCCTGTTCAATGAAAATGGAAATATTTGAGGTTTGTTGTGACTTTTGTAATGGTACGGCGTAAAAGTAAGGAAAACTTTTCTATATTAGAAATTAATTAAAATATTTAGGAGATTTGACATTGGTTATGATAAGTGTAGTATTGATGTTTGACACTGTTTAAATTTTTTAAGATTTTTTCGTTAAGAATCTTTTTAAGAAAAGCAAAATTCTAAAAAAAATATATATTTGAAAAGGGGTTTTGTAGGCAGCCATTTTTCCACAATAACTTCTTTTCTTTTTTGGACAATTTTTACAACTTCGCGAGAAATCTCATATGGGCTATTCTGGATCTTTATAGATAGCGGAGACATTGAAGATATTTACGTCTGCCTTTCCGTCTGTTTAAGTCAATTTTCTGACGATCTCAGATATTGTTGCGATCGAAAAGTTTAGAGAAGTTTCTTATTAAAAATTAGCAAAAATCCGAGACATTCCTTGAAAATTTCGTAAAAAAATGATTTTTTTGCGTTTTATTTTAAAACCTTTACTGTTGTACCTTCTCAACAATCAGTTTCTTTAAACCAAAACTTAAAAAAAATTAATAAATTTAAATAAAATTGTAAAACTAATTTTAACATAAATTTACTGAAAATTTTTTAAAAGTAAAATTAATTTTTATTTAAAAAAAACTTAATTAAATTTTATACAAAAATAAAAAATAATAATATAAAAACCTGTACAATTGAGCGGCCATTAATGTTTTGTATAAAGTGGTGTGGGAAAAGGTTTCCCTAGCCCAAGGATACATTTCCAACTACCTCATTAACGAAATTAGTATCATTCATTAAATTGTTGTTTAAGCTATTTCATTATAAAATGCAGTTGTAGTAGTAGTAGTAGTAGGAGGCCTAAGAAATTCTTAATATTTAAAGTTGTTATTATATACTTTCTTTTAAGGATTGTGTATTTAATTGTCTTATTGTTATTATATCCTTTGGTTTTCTATAAACATTTTCATCTGTAAAATGTTGGCGTTGTTGATGTTGCTGCTGCTGTTGTTGCAACATATTGATATCGTTAATATCTTCATACTGCATATTATTTTGATCCATTTCTTCGTGCAATTGTTGCTGCTGTTGTTGTAGATGTTGTTGCATTATAGCGTCCGCATTATTATTATTAACAGGATGGTGGAATTGATTGTTATCGTTGTTGTCGTTATTATTATGATTGTTATTATTGTTGTTGTTATTATTATTACTGTTGATATTTGTATTTCCTGGAGCAAATGTTTCATTGATGTTATTATCATCGTCTTCATCTGTATTGGAATTTTTAAGTTGTTGTGGTGACATTTTCAACACTTCTTTCGCTTTATTTTCCCATAATCTTCGATTGGCTCTTAGCTGTTTGAAATCAACCATGAATGAATGAATGAATTCACACAAAAGTAGAAAAAAAATTGTATATAAAATATGTAAGAAGAATATATATTGATTTTTTCATAATTTTCACCATAATGACTTTTGGATTTTAATGCATGCACATTAAGCGCATAAATATTATAAAAAAATAAATATTTAAAAAATGAAAGAACATTAAAAATTACTTAAATCTCCATATGAATATGTACTTATTAGAAGGCACCCGTTTGTTGTGAGTTAAAAACTGTTTTTTAAATTTGGTAATTTTTTTACTTTAAATGTTTTGAAACTAACTTCCGAGTAATGTTAATGTTTAATATGCAGAAAACTATCTATCTATCTATCTATCTATCTATCTATCTATCTATCTATCTATCTATCTATCTATCTATCTATCTATCTATCTATCTATCTATCTATCTATCTATCTATCTATCTATCTATCTATCTATCTATCTATCTATCTATCTATCTATCTATCTATCTATCTATCTATCTATCTATCTATCTATCTATCTATCTATCTATCTATCTATCTATTGCCCGCTTTCTTCCCGAGTTAGCACAAGGTGTATTTAAGAAGCATTTAGATTCATATTATTAGTAAATATATGATTAATAAATTCATCAGAACTTGTATTATGAGTTGACATGATATTTTGGGTCTCCTGTGCAGTCACTGGTATTAAAAATATAATAAACTTGTTATTTAATCCCACAAAACTGTAGCCATCCTAATACATATGCTAGAGAAATATAAAATAGTGATAAAATGAAATCGTTTGTGCATTATGCCAAAAAACGTGCAAGAGAATAAATGAATGATGAAAAATATTTGCAAGCAAAAAGATATGAAAAAAATTCTCAAGCAAATGAAATGAAAATAAATATTAAAAAATATACATACATTAAAAAAACTTAAATATTACAAATAATATAAAAAATATATATAAAAAAATCAAAAGGTGTGCAGCTTAAACATTTTAAAAGAATATTAAAAAAAATAAATACCCTCTGTCTGTTTTATTATTTTGTTAATATGTATGTTGGTAAAGTAATAACAAATAATGATTTTTCACATCCTTTTTACACGTACTTTAGTGTTGATGTATTATGTGTTTTATAAAGATTTTTCTTTATTTACAACACTTATATGATTTCTGTTAACAAATAAACATGTTTTAAAAGGAAACGGAAATACAGTTTGTATAAATGTTTGTATGACTTTTAAAGCATGTATATGTTGGTGTTTTTGAAAATGACAAACCATTTGAAATTTGAAAACACTAAGCAACAATTGAAAAAAGTCATAGGATTTTTTTTTCTTAAAATTAAAGAAATAGAACTGGAGAATTGAATATAAAGTTTAAAGTTTTTATAACAAACAGATATGAAAATTTTTAAAAAATATTTAAAACTAAGATCTAACAGTTGTTTTTAACAACATGTAATGAATTTTGAAATTTAGAATTATTAAATGTGTAAGCATTTTATTCAAGTGATTTGTACCACATGTTCATGTTAAATGCAACACTAATATATAATACTCATACGCACTGTTGCACTTGTACAGGAAAAACATCAACTAACTCCTCCATATGTTGAAAGCAAAACTAAACAACAATACTAAAACAACTAACTTACAATTACATACAACATGTAGTATACATAGTATTATTTGCAACACTATAAACTGAACTTACATGTAAGTACAAGAATATTAAACAAAAATTTAACATCTGTTATTAAAAAAAACAATACAAACAAACTGTAAAATAAAATCTTTTTGTTTTTCTCATAAAAAGAAAAATTGTGAAAAAAGATAACAACAAAAAACAGTTAGAATTTTTTCATCTGTTTTTTTTTTTCATCATCTACGGTTCAGTTGTACGACAAAGTGTTGTAAACTTCCTTTAATTATTTTTCCCATGTCTCGGAGACATGAAAACAAAGCCAATTTTAATTGAAGAATAATGGGGGGTGTAAAATACATATTGGAGGTACTAGAGTGTAAAACAACAACAGGTTGAAGCAAATGTGTTTGAAATTATATCCTTTTCTTTAAACGCGTTACATTTAGCAATGAAAGTATT
Source organism: Lucilia cuprina (assembly GCF_022045245.1). Classification (NCBI taxonomy): domain Eukaryota; kingdom Metazoa; phylum Arthropoda; class Insecta; order Diptera; family Calliphoridae; genus Lucilia; species Lucilia cuprina. The sequence goes on along the minus strand of NC_060951.1, from coordinate 58,126,131 downwards.
AAAAAAAACATTCTTTGTGGTTTTGGTGGATAATTAAGTTTTCTTTTGAGGTGAGAAGGTATTATTAATTTAAAAACTTTTGTGGTATTAAAGCTTAATTTTGAATGAGTTATATGAATATGTGGTTAAACAAAATTGAGGAATAAATACTGATAAATCTGTGTGTGAGTAATACTAAAATGTTTAGAGCAATTTCATTCAAACAAATTATTTAGGTTTTCATTTTCCGTGTATTCTTCAGTTAACTCTAGGCTTTCAACAGCTAGAAGTAACTAATTGTTTATTATTTCCTTAATGTCTAATTTTAAAATATTAATTTAGGGTATAAATACAATGTGTAAATCATTGTAGGTATGAAAGTCGGTTCAGCAATGTCCATCTTTGCAATCCCCTTTTTAGTTAAGTTTATTTTTAAATGTCTCCTTGACCATGTGTATGAATATATGTTGAAGTGCTTTACGTAAAATTCCTATTGTGTGGGCTTTTTTTTACGGTGATCTTTTTCAACCACTGGGTGAGCTTCTGTGACGACTCATGTTCCCCCTTATTGTGTTTCTTAGACGCCGATGACAATTTATTTATATGGAATTTCCGGTACAGTAAACGTACACTTTGCTCAAGTACTTGAACTTTCTAATCTTTGACCATTGCTGCCCCGTTGCTTTACTTTCAAAATGCAAAAACATTACTTCCGTTTACAATCACGCAGATGGCCTCAGTTGAGTCGGCAACAGCACCTAGAGGCCGGTAGACTGAAGTACGAAAGCCAAAGACTTTGTCCCTACTCACAGAGAACACACTGTGGTAAATCTGGTGTGAACAGAGTTTTTTCAGAACATACCTAGGCAAGGAAGGAAAATTCAATGGTATCACTTAAATATGATACCTTTCATACATCAACTTTCAACCCAGCACATTTCTCATTCATACGACACACTCATAGAGAACAATATCCGACACATTGATTCTAGATATACGGGCTGACAAGACCCGTATACTCCTTAATTCATCCTGTTTCATAAATGTTTGACACCAACTCATTTTCAACGCTTAATCCCACAATCACTCCTCTGCGGGGTATCAGTTGTCATTCGCAACAGAACCGAACTTATCCGCAACTCACTCCTCCCTCGAATTTGGTTTTATACCACATACACTACATCGATACTGAATGAACCTCAACTAACCAGCCAGATTCTCTCTTTCGACCTCATGTCAAATTAATTTAAGGAATGTCTGAAGAGTGAAATAATATCACCAGTATATAGTCCCGGTAGACTTGAGGTACTGGTAGCAACTCTTTTTCTCGTTGTTGCAATAATACCAGAATATGGCCATTCATCAAGGTAACTTGACCCCGGGGGATGTCCGTGTTTTTGTTAAAATAAGTTTTCAGAAGGTTCCAGATATCTGCGAAATCTGAATCTTCAACAATTCAATAAGATATACATATATTCGGCGAGAAGGCCTTTTTAAAAATCGGTCCTTAAATAACAGTAATTAGAGTAAAACTCTGAGACAAACTCTAAACATTTCTACAAAAATTGAGATTTATGTTCATGTAGGAATAGTTAGGAATAATAAACAAACAACAACACACATACATAAAAAAAATTTTCCAAAGAAGCAGAAAGAATTAGAATTTACTCCATGAAAGTATTGAAAATGACAGGTTTGTTATAGGACGGATGTCCATTTTATTTGATTTCAAATTCAATTCATCTGAAATCATTCTCAGGAAATAATTTTTATGTTTTGTTTAGAATATATAATACAACTAATTTGCCTCAAACAATTGTCCAATTCAAAAATCAATAGTAAAAAAATTATGACATACTACGATACAGTTGTACAACTCCGATTGTGAATGAAACAAATATTTATATAAATAGATACAATTTTTCCAATTCAAAAAATATACCTTCAAAATATACCTTCAAATTAAAAAAGAAGTTGGATTCTTTTCGCTTCTTTGGAAGTCAATAAACATCACTTCCATAGAAGGTAAAAAAAAATACTTAATTTATGTTTGTGAGTTGTAAGGGGCCTATTGGGCATTTCTTTGTCAAAAGGCTCTGGTAGGAATCAAACTCACGATCTCCATAGTCTAGGAATTCTAATTTGATTTATATAATTTAGAATTTCTTAGGATTTTTTTAAATCAATAATACAGTTGCATGAAACGTAAATAAAACTCTTACCAAGTAAACAATTTATTAAAACTTTAAGTAAAAGCTAAAGAAAAATCTTTAACGAGTAACTAATAACATTTTAGGAAATTTTCTTAAATTTATAGATACAAATTAAGAAAATGTAATAAAACTAGTAAGGAGAATCGTAAAAAATGCTGCCTTATATTACAACATAAAATTGTTTATGGCGCAACATAATAAAGTAATAAAAACCTTAATATGACAATTTATGTTTCAACCACATGACACATATTATTTTCTACTATTATGGTAGCAAATTGTTTTTACGATACATTTTGTTATTTTCCAAAATATATAAAAATTAAATAATTACTATGTACATATAAGCATACCAAAGAGATTTACGTTTTTCCTCTTCAAATCAGGCAACCAGGCAGACATTAAAAATCAATTGAACCCTTTTAACCTGTCAGTGTTTCTCTTTTTTTTGTTGCCAGCAAAAAAAAAAAACACAAAAACCAACTAATTGGCTTAATGATGGCAATTTTAATTTTTTTCATATTTGCTTCAGCCGTACATTTGTTGCCGGGTTGTGATTTAATATATTTGTATTAAGATAATTAAATTTCGTTTAATTTTTTCTCTTTGGTATTAATTTAAATTTATGATAATTGTTAAAATTGCAAACAATGACATTGGAAAAAGTTTTTAATTTACCATCATCTACAGCGTGTATATGAATACTAACTAAAAACTTTTTTTTATTTATTTACTCATACATTCGTATTCGGTGATAATTTCCTATAATAACAATAATAATACAAACAATTTGGAGTTCAAAAAATACTTTCAAATAAATATTAATTTATATTTATTTTCGAAATAAATTCGTATAAGAGATACAAATAATATGGTGGCGAATATGTTTATGTGCTGGTTTAAATGCCTTTAGAGAGGGATTATTTTTTATTAAATCTTTTTTTTTTATGGGAATACCAATGAACACATTTATTTTGTTGTTAACTGTAGCATATACTTTTTTTGAAATAAAACTATTTAGTTGAAATGTGAAATGTATTAAGTCCGTAGAATTCAAGGTTGATATTTGTGATTTTTTATATACAAACATACATACAGATCACTTAGTTGGTTTTGTACATATGATCTGATTATATTATAAGATTAAATCTATTTTAAAACTGATTAGTTTTCTTTCACAAATATCATTCAGTTTTAAAAGTTGGAATTAGTTACTTTGTCTACTAAGTTAACAAATTGTAAGTATACTTATTATATATCCTTAAATACACACATAAATTTATATTTCTGTAAGCATCTGTGTGTGTGTTTATGGTTAAACGGCAAAAGCGTACTAACAAATGCACAGTGGGTCAAATTGAATTTCTTTTAACTACTCTTATAATGACTTACTATAGAAATTTATTTAGAGTTTTGCCGTTTTATTTGCAAATTTTATTAAATCATGCGCTAGCAACAGCTTCAATTTCACACACACACACACAGAAAGAAAGTGACGTTTCTGTAACTTACATATAAGCAGAAAGGTATATACTTTAGATACCCATCAAAACTGGGTAATGGCTGGCACTAATATAATCACTTTCTTTTCAATGACAACTACTTATCATCTTCATTATTTTAAATACTTTTATAATGACTTACATATAAGCAAATACGTAAGTACTTTAAGTTTTGCTGTTTTATTTGTACATTTATTGAATCACGCGTTAGCAACTATTTCAACAATACACACACACACACACACAAAGAAAGTAAATGGTGTTTCTGTATGAAAACTACTATTTGACCCACAATAAAAAACAGTTATGTGAGCGATTTTGGATTGTTTTTAAAACAAAGTAATTACTTATTTAAGTAGTGATCTGTAAGCGAGCATGTTATGAACTTGAATTCAATATCATCACAGTGTTAAAATGTGTAAAAATAAGTAATGAGAGCGTATTTTTTGCTTTTTAACTTATGACTTTCCAATGCAAGTTTTTGCTGGGTAATTATACTCTCGTATTCTTTTAAAAGGCGTAAAGACATGAAATTGAAATAAAATATATAAATTTACATATTTTTATATTTTTTTAATTTGAATTTACAAGAAATATTTTTTATATTTCCTTTTGGTACTCATTCAACTACATTTTCGTAAAGTTTAATGGAATTTTAGATAAATGTTTTTGTGGAAAGTACTTCTTGGTTCAATTTGTAATTAACGTCCCTTTTAATGAATTTATATTAAACTAAATAAACTAAAAAAGCAACAACTTTAATTACAAAAAATATGGGGTTAAAATGCTAAAATTTTGTTGCACAATAGCTTTATTTTAACATGGTGACATGTTTACAAGTAATTAAGAAATCCGTAAATGTAAAAGAACGTATAAAGATTCTATATCTTCAAGCAGAAGCTGACTAAAGAATAGAAAAGTAATTATATAACACATTATTAAGAATACTTATTGAAGTACTTTTATGTAAACACAACGATATGTAGTAGATATATGTTAGTATGTAAGTGGTTACATTAGTTATTTCATACATTACTTTTTAATGAGTAGTACATATATGAACCAAATTATCGCTCCTAGAATACTTTACCTCTTAACAGGTAAGTAAAGAAGAGGGACATTAAAAAAGAGTAAATAAAAGGGATAGACAACGTTTTAGTAACCTTTAATAGCGCTGTTTCGCTTAATTTTTAGAAGAGTAACATTCTCCAATTGGCTGGTACATGATTAGGAGAGAGTAAGAGAAAAGAAGGAACAGAGCGTGAACATTACGTAAAGCAAGAGTCTAAATACTGTCACTATCAGACTTGCTCATTTTGAGGAGATTTTTCGTCCTGCTCTCATCAGGGTTACCTCATGGGATCTTCGTGGTTCTGCCTACTGTTTCATTATTACAAGAGGTCTTATGGGATTCTCTCACCCAACTGCTTTGAGCTCCCTACCCTTTAAAGCTATTATATTCGCTCTTTCTTTATATAACTTTATTTATATTACTTTTCCTTTATCTTCTAAAGTCCAGCGATTGACTCATCAAAAGTTGGCATATTCTTAAGTTTAGGATCCCTTTATGCCTGAACCAATAGTTTTTTCTTCAGTTCTAGTAGAGCTTTTTTTCTATAACCTCTTGTTTAGTAAATATATTTAACAAATTCCAGCTAAACAATGAAAAGTAGTTTTTTTATAAGAAGGGCAATAACGAGTGTAAAAAAGAAGATACCTATTAAAACTTCTAGTAATCTAGTATGTCAAAATGATTTGGGTATGAGAATGAATAATAAGTAATCTGAAGTTCCAATTTCCACAAATTTTTCGCTGGAGATCCACAATGAATATTAACTACTCTCAATGGTACTCTTACGCATTGATGTACATATTATCACAACATCAAGTTTCTCATTAAGCGTAATTTTCATAAAAAGAATAGTTTACAGAGAAATCAAAATACTTCATATCATATTTGTTTATTGGACATAGTCCTTACGGATTTCAAATTAGAAAATAATCCCCTCAAGAATAAAAAATAAAAACTATTTGAATTTTTTATATTAATAGCCCACTGTGCACTACATACAATAAGTATGCCAACCTACCAATACATATATATATAAAAAAAAAACAATTTCATAACGTTATTGTTGGTGCTTATGCGGCTGATACACATGGATGGTTGTATGTATGTATGCATCTGTGTGAATTGCGTATATTATAGTGGTATTGTGGATTTATGTACTTTTTTTATATCTGTATTATCAGCCTTATTAGCAGCAACTTATTAATGTATACATACATTTTTTTCAGTTTTTATTATTATGGCTGATTTTTCTCTTTTTCTCATAATTATGACAAATTATATTTTGTGCCAATATTAATAAAATTCCATATAGAATTTTTAATTAAAAATCATAAGCAGACTTTGTTTCATAGGTTTTTTTTTCACAAATTTTTACAAAAAAAAAATTTTAATAAAACAAATCTATTTTAATTAAAACGAATGTGGGTTAAAATTAGAAATGTGGTTGTTGTGTGTGGATAAAAAGTAAAATATACAATGATTAAATAGAACTGTGGCAGGTATTTTTACTTCAGTAGCAGGTGTTTTCCAACATACGCATTAATGGCCATATTTTTTTGTTTCGTGTGTGGTAAAATTGTGTGCGGTAGGCTTACTAATTGGTAAACAATTGTGATTTTTTTGTTTATGGATTTATGTATATAAATTTTGTTGGTATTTGATAGGATTTTTTTTAAGGTTTATTTTAATATTTAAATACCACAGAAGGTTTAATTGGCATTAGTTTTTTTTTTGTATATGGCAGGGAAAATTTTGTACTATTGTTCATTTAAAATAAATATCGCAGTTAAAGTACTTTTTATAGCCTTATCCTTTATGAAAGGCTGTATATATGATTGTCATTTCATTTATAATTTCCAAAATATATAAAGTATATAAAGGAACAGTGCTTAGACCAATCGAATACACTGAAAATAAATTTCGTAACTTCTTTTTTCGTAATATTTACAAAATAATATAATATAATTTCATAAAAAATAAACAAGTAATATTTCTATATTCGGCTGTGCCGAATCTTATATACCCTTCACCAAGTATGTTTTAAAAAACAGTTTTTATTTATTTTGTATCTCTGCACACACTGCACACATAACATACACACAAACAAATATAAACTGTAGCAGAAGGAAATATTAACCGTTATACTGTAATACCACCGTCAAACTGCATTACCACCCGCAAAAAAATATGAGCTGTATTACCAACATATTACTGCTTTATCACCTTGTTCTCGTTATATCCACTTATCTTCGTGAGAACTGAACAGCATCCAAACATACAAAAAAAATACACAGCTGATTAAAACCAAATACATATCCACGCGCACATGTACATCTTTATCCAATTCACAGCGTTGTTGTTGCTTTTTTAACAAAGCATGAAAAAATGTGGCTTTTTTGATGAAATTTTCAGAGGTTGTCTCGGATTTTTGCTCATATCTCCGTTATTAATAGACCGATTTTGCTGATTTTAAATAGCGTTCTTCTCGAAAGCATGTCTAACTGAATTATTGAAGATTCGGATCTCGCCGATATCTGGGGACCTCTAAAAACTGATTTCAACAGACAGACAGACATGGCTTAATCGACTCCGCTATCTATAAGGATCCAGAATATATATTCTTTATAGGGTCGGAAAACTATATTATAGAAATTACAAACGGAATGACAAACTTATATATATCCTTCTCACGTAGGTGAAGGGTATAAAAATTCGTGTGGAGAATAATTTTTAACTAAAATTAGTCTTGTCTAGGCCATAAATTAGCAAACTAGTCCACAGAATAATCAAGTCCATAGACCTGTTAATCGCATAGACAGGCAGTTAAGTAGTCCACAAACCTGTGCATATATATAAACTAAGACTAGACATAAGTTGGAAAAAAGTCAATAAATATCTTATTAGAGTAGTCAGTGGACTAGACTCCATTTTAATCCATAGGCTTGTATATAGTTTAGTACTAGACTAGTTAATAGAGTCCTCCATACTAAATCCAGAAGCTAGTCATATATATAAATCAGGCACACTAGTCCATAGACTAGGCAAAAGATACATCCATAGACTATGTCTACGCTATAAATTAGTAAGCAAACTAGTCAAGAAATAAAAACAACTCAAAAAGTAATTTAATAATTTTAATCCATAAAAAGTACCTTTTATGGCAAACATTAGGTAACTTTAATTTCACATTTAGTTCAACATAAAAGTGATTTCATACATTTTATAACCGAAATACCTGCTTTTGGTTCACATAAAAGAAAATATGTATACTGCTGTTTCCTTAATGCTTCAAGCAACAGGTTTTGTTGGTCCTTTGAAACATTAAGCAAAAAAAAAAAGCAAAGTATTTAATTAAAAACTAGAGCTTTTAGGAAATGATAAACATATTTCAACAATGATTAAAATCTACAAAATATAAATTAAGATAAATTTGAAACACTTTTTTACGACAACTAACTTAGTTATAGAATAATTTTCAACACAATTTTTATTTTGTTTTAGTAGAACAAAGCACTTTGTTCTTTTTTTCTCTTGCTCAACATCGTCTTTTCTGTATTTCAAAACTCATTAGTGTTAAAAAGCAAGTTGATAGTAGTCAGTAGCGTAAATGAATATAATTGAGTATCATTTTCATTGAGAGAATGAAAAAAAAACAACAACATACACAAAGATAATAGCAACAAGAATTAAGGCAGATATACGTCAATGGCAGGAGGTACGGGGGTGGGGTATAGTCTGTAGTACAACAGATTTCCTAATATCTAATGTCTTTAAGTTAAATACACTTAGAGAAACATTTGCTTCAGCTGAAATTTATGACTCTAGCAAACAAGTATATGTTTATAGCAAATATTTTTATGATTAAAGGAAACAATTACTTAAATATAGTAATCATTACATCAAAGCAAAATCTATATGCTGTGATTATAAATCACATAAATAATGAAACAACCAAAATATGGTGGTGACAAATAAAAATTTTCTTGTAATAATGTTATTACTGTAATCATATAGAAACATATGTTTCTCTATTTCCATAAACTCAAGAGCCTGTGTGTATCTGTCTATCTAAGAAAATTAGTAGTGAAAACTGTTTCTCCCCCAATTTTCTTCTAGTTTGTTGTGTTACAAATACTCGAATACAAACACAAACAAACATTGTAAGTAAGAAAATCAAAAGCTAAAATTAAATGAAACATAATGGAAATATAATACCAACTAAAAACTCCAAAACGTTCACTACAACGTAACATAAATAACACAAATGACACACAAACATACACACAAATATATATGTATAAATAATAATGTTAAAAAGGCAACATACACATACAACAATCAAATTAACAGCAGGATAAATTGGGAGGGAATTTTAAGCAAAATTGTAATACAAACGAACAGAAACAAAACTCAAATAAAACAGAGCAGCACAAAATGGAACAAATACAAGGAGACGTACAAATATATGTTTTAAGCTGCACATACCTTAGATGTATTATCTTCTACCCAGGCATCTGGCTTACCATAATCCGGTGGATTTGCAAAGGGATCATAACCCAGTACAGATAACATTGGTGCTATATCGGCCATATCCCTTACGACATCTTCGGGTATATTTCCCACCCATTTTGAGAGAGCCTCTAAGTTAACTGGTTTAATTACCTGGTCCGATGAACGTTCAACTCTGTAAAATAAAAATAGAAAATGAAAATAAATTAATGAATGTAAAGAGAACAAGTTTGTACCAGACAAACTTAATTGCTTTGTCAGGATTTTTAAATTTGTATTTATTTCTTGGTGTGTGTGTTTTTTTCTTTTTTTATGAATTTACAAAGAAGACATTTTAAATGATTATATAGGGCATACAAATCTTTTAACTTTCCTAGTAATGTTTAAGCAATATAAAAGAGCACTGTATTTGCACATTTACACATGAATAATAAACTTTACTCATTTGTTTTTAAGCCAGAGCTTTAAAGGAAATTCCTATGTACAAAACGTTGTAATGGTTAGTCTGGTAGGCCGAAAGTGGCGGGTTCGAGTTGCAACTGAAGCAATGGGTAAGGAGCGCGCATCAGACCCGATAGAAGTAACTAACTACCTAACTAACTAACTAATTAACTAACTAACTAACTAACTAACTAACTAACTAACTAACTAACTAACTAACTAACTAACTAATTAACTAATTAACTAATTAACTAATTAACTAATTAACTAATTAACTAATTAACTAATTAACTAATTAACTAATTAACTAATTAACTAATTAACTAATTAACTAATTAACTAATTAACTAATTAACTAATTAACTAATTAACTAATTAACTAATTAACTAATTAACTAATTAACTAATTAACTAATTAACTAATTAACTAATTAACTAATTAACTAATTAACTAATTAACTAATTAACTAATTAACTAATTAACTAATTAACTAATTAACTAATTAACTAATTAACTAATTAACTAATTAACTAATTAACTAATTAACTAATTAACTAATTAACTAATTAACTAATTAACTAATTAACTAATTAACTAATTAACTAATTAACTAATTAACTAATTAACTAATTAACTAATTAACTAATTAACTAATTAACTAATTAACTAATTAACTAATTAACTAATTAACTAATTAACTAATTAACTAATTAACTAATTAACTAATTAACTAATTAACTAATTAACTAATTAACTAATTAACTAATTAACTAATTAACTAATTAACTAATTAACTAATTAACTAATTAACTAATTAACTAATTAACTAACTAACTATTTATTTATCTATCTATCTATCTATCTATCTATCTATCTATCTATCTATCTATCTATCTATCTATCTATCTATCTATCTATCTATCTATCTATCTATCTATCTATCTATCTATCTATCTATCTATCTATCTATCTATCTATCTATCTATCTATCTATCTATCTATCTATCTTTCTATCTAAATAAATAAAATAGAAGTAGCTTCTCACGGTCTACAAAAAACAAAACCTGCTCCCATTTAGAAGAAATCACAAATTAAAAACTCTGACTTTCTTTCATTGACCATTCAACTGGACAGACTTTTTACATTTAACATTTTACGTTTTCTTTTAATCTTTTGTTGCTTTTTTGTTCTTTCGATTTTGCTCTTTAATGTTTTACTGTTGCTGTTGCTACGGCCGCAACTCCTGCTGTTGTTTAACGTTTGTTTTTCTTTGCACATTATACACTCTCTTGCACTCCCATACACGCACTCACAAACACATATAATTGAAAGTTATGGCGGAAATTAGTTTTTGTTAGCACCACTAAAGCTTCAATAATTAGTTTTACTTTTAGCTTTGTGTAATTTTTTAAGACCATTCTGGAAGCAGTATAAGTAGACCATCATCAAGCAACATCATCATCATCATCATAAGAATAAGTAGCAACGATGGTAGTTAAAACCAACAGGGATAATCCACAGCAAAAGGAACAATAACAAAAAAATAACAAATATAAAAAATAAAGCACAAAACAAACAACACATAATAAAGGGAAATTGTAAAATTAATAAAATTTATTTTAATTTTCTTTCTTCATATTTCAATTGTTGTTAGTTGGTAATGGTAGTATAGAAGAAATATTAACCTTAATTTGTAGCTTTTTAAGGAAAAGAAAGAATTTAAAACTTTATTGGATTCCTTGATTAAAATACATTTAACTTTGTCACCCTATTATCTATTGAATGTAGAAAAGAATATATTTTTTATTATTGTTTAAACCAATTATAAAAGTTTAATGCTTTTAATGAAATGGTTCACTGATGTGCGTAATTGTCTTAAGATCTTAAACGAAGTTAAAATTGACAAAAGAATCTAATAGATATACAGACATAAATCAATTTCGCACAATAATTGCAAAGTTTTTAAGCATATTTATACCCTTCCCACCACTATAGTGGGGAGGGTATTACGACTTCGTGCTCAAAATCACTTTGTGAGTCTGATTAAGTCATATTTGTCTGTCTGTCCGTCCGGCTGTTTTAAGTAAATTTTATGAGGATCGTTTCATGTTTAACCCCTAAAAAAGTATTATTTATCAACAAATTGCTTAAATACTTCGGAATTGGGGTAAAAATAAACATAAAATTGTCTTTATGAAAAATAATTCATTTTGAAAATATATTTATGTTTCCTCTTGGTTCCTTTTAGTTTCTTCTTAAATTAATTAATTATGAGAAACTAATTTTTATGTTTATCAAAAAATGCTAATGTATATTTCTTGTAGAAAAAAATTAACTTAACTTAATTGAAAAATACAACTTGATTTTCGTTAAAAACGTTTTTTACATATTTTTGTTTAGACCTTATACTGTCTTTAAAGTAACTAAATGTATAAATCTTAAATAATGTTTAACTTTACCATATGGAAAATTCCGAAGCTGTTAAGATTATTTTTAACTTGATTTTGTAGCTAGTGGTGTGTTTGTAGGTAAATGTTTGGATATTATATTACTTAGCTATCATTTTCAACTAATATATTCATTTATCATTTAACTTTGTGAAATCTAATGGGTGTTTTAAGCTATCGGATGCCTAAAACTGTCAACACAAATCAACATCTGCTCAATTAACAAGATGTTGAAAAACACAGTTATTCCCTTAACAAAATCACACAGACTTACACACACATACAAACACTGATACAATATCTCCGTATCCTCCTTTTTCAACAAAGTAAGTGACAACATTAATAATGAACTGTAAATTAACAGCAACAGTGACAACAACAAGAATGTTGTAGCCATTTAAATGATGACTACAAAGAAAAACCAAATTAATGGCAACTTACTTGGAGAGAGGAACACCACCAGGTTTATTGATAAATTCTTCATGATGTAAAACAGAATCATTCCAGGGTACATCAAGGAAATCCAATATTTTACGCATCCATTCCTCCGGATGTAACACCAATTGTTCATAATAGACCTTAAAAAAATCAAGAGAAAGGAAAATAGTATAAATAAATTATTAAATAAACGTATGTGTTAAAGAAAAATTAAAATTATTAATGATTATAAATGCTATGTGTATATACATATAAGTATGTAACTGTATTGCTGCTAGTATAATAAATGGAAATTAATAAATTATAAAAAGGAAAAAGACACAAAATATTAAAAAAACGTAAATGAGCATATAATACGATTTATTCATGTTAATTTCCTGCGTGCCATAAAAGAAAAAGTGAAAAAATATAATTTATTTAATAAAAAACGTTTTTAAAAATTTAATTTTTTTTTAACGGAATTCAATTAAACGGAAAAACAATTTTAACATCCGGTACACAAACAGGTAGCAGAAAAACATATTTATATCCGTATAAATATTATAAATTATTATTTCTACAGTAGACGACAAAATTTGCAAAAGAAAGAACCACCCTGCAAAAACTTGGCAATGGCTTGTAATTATAACCACTAACCTCTTAACATACTTTTCAATAACTACTTTCTGATTACATGGAAGTACTTTAATAACGTCTTATTAATAAAGTGTTATGCAAATAACTAGATACAAGAATAGAACAATCAAAAAACAAATAAAAAATTACCAAAATGTCTCCCATGTAGTAGGGTTCTATAAATCGACTTTCGAATAATCGAACTTTCGGTCGAAAAAAGTCGACTATTTTTTTTCCAAAAAGTCGATAACTCGACTATCGTCTGTGAAAAAAGTCGAAAAGTCGATTTGTTAATAATGGTCGAAAAGTCGATAAGTCGAAAACTGGAAAATTGTAGAAACAAGTCAAAATTTTAAAAAAGTGGAAAAAAGTCAAATACTCTAAAATAGTCGGAAAAAGTCGAAAATAGTCATAAATTCGGAAAAAGTCGACTATTTATAAAATACTTATAGTAGAAAAGTCTAAAAGTCGACTTTTAATTAAATGAAAAAAGTCGAAAAATCGACTTTTCATAAAATGCAAAAAGTCGACTTTTCGTTTCAACAATAGAACCCTACCATGTAGAATATTATTTATTCAGCACTGTGTATTTAAAAAATACAATTGGAATAATGAAATGGTGGAATAAATTATACGTTTGTTGAAAGTTCTAATAAAATATAAGGAGTGAGATCGAAAAATTCTTAATATACATATATGTTTATAAAAACGAAACCACTAAACTTACAGCTTTATTTTTTTTTATTTGATTCAAATTATTATTACAATTTACAAAAAAAATATTTTTATAGTTTTAATCACTAGTGATGAAATTTTGAACCCTTTTCGGAAACCCTTCCATTAACGTTTTTATAGTGCTTTCTGTCACTTTGCTCGAACATGTAGTCCATCTCCGTTTAAAATCTACCACACTTTTGGACACCTTTTTTGTACTCTTCAATTCTCTTTTAACAAGAGCCCAATATCTCTCCACTGGCCTTAGCTCCGGGCAGTTTGGAGGATTTGTCTCTCTTGGTACAAATACCACATTATTGTTCTTGTACCACTCAAGGGCTTGTTTACCATAGTGACAGGATGCCAAGTCAGGCCAAAAATAAGTGGACACATTATGAAGTCTTTTGAATGGAAGCAGCCTTTTTTGTAAACATTCCTTGATGTAAATTTCGGTATTTATAGAGCCCGTTGTAACAAATGATTGGCTTCTTTTGCCGCAACTGCATATTGCTTGCCATACCAAGAACTTTCTGGGAAATTTTGTCTGCTTTTGGGTCCTAAACTTTTCTTCAACATTCCCTCGAGCATCAGCAACATAAAACTTTTGACCTGGAAGTTGCGAAAAATCTGCCAGAATCGTCATCCATTATGCAGCAAGAATATTTTTTTATAAAACTTGACTTAAATTTCCGTGCTCTGTTTTTGGCCTCTAAATTTTTAGCAGCGTTCCTGTCAGGAACTTTTTGAGCCTTGTTTGTTTTTAAACCTGCATTAGCTTTAACTTTTCGTACCAAATAGTCCGAGCACTGAGCTAACCGAGCTGCTTTTCTACCGGATGTGTTGGGAGCTCTTTTGAAAATGCGTTCTATTTTTTGGCTTTAGAAACATCATGTGGACCATTCCTTCTACCTGAACCAGGTTTTCTATCAACTGACAAGTTCTCCCGTTACTGTTTAATAACATTGGAAACAGTTTGACGGCAGACCTTTGTATGCTTGGCCAACTTTTTGTAAGACCAAGTTGGGTTGAGTTGAAAATATTTAATAATTTCAGTACGCACTTTTTTCTGGTCACTCATTTTAATCAGATTAACAAAAAAATTAATATAATTGACATTACACATAATAACTGTCATGTTTTTCAAAGGTAACTTGATCAAAAAAAAAAATCAAATAATACTTTGGTTGAAAAATGTAATGAAAAACGTGTGTTAAGAATTTTTCGATCTCACTTAAGAATAGAAGTAGACGCAATTTAAATGTATCTTGTTTTACTAATATTGTGTAAGATAATCAAGAAACCCCGTTTTACCTGTTTTTTCCCTTTTTTACCTCTATCGAGTTTTCTTAAAGCCACAGTTATACGATCTACTTCATTCCTAGTCTCTAAAAGTTTTCAAAGTTTTTCAAAACATTTGATTATTTAATGAAACGTATTGCAATTACAAAAGTTGAAAAAAAGAAACTTTTTCCTGCTAACTCCATGGAATTTATATAAAATGAAATATTCCGCTTGTGTTCGATACATTGCATATTCAGCAATTAAAAAAATATCTTCATATGCAAAAAAAAAAAACAATTTTGACTATCACTGTATATTTTTTAATCAGTTCTTTTGGGATAAATAATATTATTTGTAATTTATTTTCCTTTTCTCTATGCAGCAGTTGTTGCAACTCCCACTTCCGCCTCTCAGCCGGATGACAACACAAAATTGCTGTCTCATAATTAATGTCACTTTGTTGGAAACTTTTTATATAAAACAAGTTAATCGTTTTAAAGTATGCTGCATTTAATTTCCAATCAAACTATTACACAGTTATCGATTCACCATACAAAGGCACTAATAGTGAATGGAAGAGGAATAGAGAGGATGAAAAACAAAACAAAGATGGAACATACTACAAAGTATAGAGAGAATAGGGGAACCAGACAAAAGGATTTAGCAAGAGCAAGAGTTTGATAATGTCAGGAAAATCAACGATTCAAAAATATGTTGAAATTACAGCAACAGCATAAAATAATTTCAGTTTTATTTTATTTTCTCTTTATTTTTCACATAAAGGATATATACATAGATAGCAAAACGCAGACACACACACTGACAGACATACATAAAGATATTATATAGACAGTATAAAATGCTATAACGGCTGACTGATATACAAATGAATGTGTAGATAGCGGGCTTCTAGGCGGTAAAGGGAAACTGAAATATTATGTGCAAGTATGCAGCTGACATTTTCAAGAGTGTATTTAATTTTATTTAATACTTATACGCTATTAACCTTAAAAAAATGCGGTTATAAACGCGATATGTATCATATACATTTACGATTGAATAGATGATGTCATTTGCATAATAAGAATATTTCAAATTTATTTTAAATAACATAAATTTCTAAAATGACTACTATAGATTCCCAAGTGTAGGCTTTTATGTTCTTATATCAACTTCTGTTGCAACAAACGTTTGGGATTTAATTGGGTGTATTAAAGTAGTTAATTGCCAGAGAGACTCATTAAATTTGTGTTGTTACTTTATATTTATAAACTTGCATATTTTGTAAAATCAAATATATCGAAAATTAACCAAACTGGAATTGAACTAGAACTGAACTAGAACAGAACTAGAACTGAACTAGAACTGAACTAGAACTGAACTAGAACTGAACTAGAACTGAACTAGAACTGAACTAGAACTGAACTAGAACTGAACTAGAACTGAACTAGAACTGAACTAGAACTGAACTAGAACTGAACTAGAACTGAACTAGAACTGAACTAGAACTGAACTAGAACTGAACTAGAACTGAACTAGAACTGAACTAGAACTGAACTAGAACTGAACTATTCAAATAAATCACTTGTTACACTTTAAGGTGGGTGTGAAACATTTTGTTGGATTATTACAAACATCTGTTCAAATTCATAATATTCTCCCCACTACTTATAATAGTGTAAACCATAAACACGCAATATCAAAAACTTTACTAAAATTACATATTTTCATAATTTCTCTTTAATTTGAACATTTTATAATTTTATCAACACTTACCATCATACAACGTTCTTTACCAATTTCTTTACATTGGTCGTGCATGACTTCGATGGCATGATTCCATTTTTGCATACACTGGCGATAGCTGGTCAAATCAAAGCCAGTAATGGTTACTTTGCGTGATATAATTGAATGTACCGTGGCACGACCATCTCGGACCATAAATAAAAATTTAGCCTAGAAAAGAAAATTTTAATTATTAGCTTAACAATAAGAAGGAGTCTTAAGACGGACAAGTGAAAAACTTACATTAGGAAACAGTTCTATCACATATGTGCCCATTTTTAAGGTTAAGGGATCTTTGTTGCACAGTCTAGGCGCTGGATCACCATGTTTAGCTATGATTTCTAAACAAAATTGAGCAATAGCACTGTTCATGACTTCTTTGGTAATGCCAGCCTCCACCAGACGCAGCGATTCCTTTTCCGATTTCAGCCAGTGCGAACGTAATTGTAATATTCTAGGTATCACACGAGTTTCCTGGCCACATCTAAAACAAAAAAGTTGAGAAAAAATAAATAAATTTTTATAAACTCCTGTTTATCATTATCAACAATTTAAATAGATTAAAAAAACTTTTAAAAATTGAACAGGACGAATGATTTGGAATAAACAACTTTCTTAGACAATTATAACACACCTACGCCCAATTTAAATGCAGCTATTATTATTCCCAGCCATTCAAAAGTATGAGGGGTTTTATTCATGTCTCGCACTCTTCTATCTCCCTCTTCTCTCATCGTCCTGCGGGACTGAACTTTTAAAAAGTTTTCACTTTGAAGAACTTTATGCTTGAACATTTGTTTGTGTGTGTGTGTGTTTTTTTTTCTTGCAAATAAAAAAGTAAAAAAGAAAAAAACTAAGGTGGCATTCTAGGAATTTAGCTATAAAAATAAAAATTAAAAACTTTAGCATTTAACTAAAAAAATAGCAACTAGAAAACTAAAGTTTTTACTGCTAATTTTTAAAACTATACAAACTTGACGATTAACGCAATGTTAAGAGAGAGAAAAAAAGTATTAAATAAAATTCAAAAATTGGAACAGTAGTTATACAATCGACTACATATAGTTAAAGCAAGAATATATTACAGGAAAACTCAAATACAATTCTATTGAAAACTAAAATCAAGTGAAGCGCATAGTAAAATGCAAGAACAGGCAGACAAACTTGTTGTGCAATAAAACTCTGATATACAATCAACAAGATTTCGAACAGCAAAAATATATGTTTGTATGTATATGTATATATTTTTAAGTTATCACATCTCTAGTTTAGTGGCAAGGTTTCAAATGGAGCACTGTGGTTTAGTCGTGATGATGGAAAAAATCATTGAAGCATTACAAAGTACGCTTTTGCCCTCGAGATCCTTAGGAACAAGTAAAATGAAAGATGTTGTGTTAAACATCGATGTTGTGTGACATCCATTTAAATATCAATTAAAATACGGATGTTTGTGAAAATTGGAAAAAAGAGTTAGTAGAGAATATTTAGTTTAAAGTTTTATTTGAAGTACGTTTATATAAAAACTAAATTTGTTAAAAATACCTAATTGAAGCCACTTTTGGATCAGAGTATTTTTACAATGAACTAGTTTTGAAAATTTAAGGTTTGATTAAATCCCTAATGCTTAATGTACATATAGATTTATTTGAATTAGTCACAAATTGTGCATGATTTGAGTTCGGACCAAAATATATTCTCAATTAAATGAGAGTTATATGTTTGAAAGAGAATAAATGTATTTTTGAATGCGATTGAATTAAGTACGAAAAAAGTTAAAAAAGACGTTTTAAATTATACGCGCTTGGTATCAAATTGACACCAAAGTGTTAATAACTTTTCAATAGCATTTGTTGTCATAATAGGTACGGATAGTTGTCGACTCAACAACAATAAAAAATCATTGAAGCATTACAAAGTACGCTTTTGCCTCGAGATCCTTAGGAACAAGTAAAATGAAAGATGTTGTGTTAAACATCGATGTTGTGTGACATCCATTTAAATATCAATTAAAATACGGATGTTTGTGAAAATTGGAAAAAAGAGTTAGTAGAGAATATTTAGTTTAAAGTTTTATTTGAAGTACGTTTATATAAAAACTAAATTTGTTAAAAATACCTAATTGAAGCCACTTTTGGATCAGAGTATTTTTACAATGAACTAGTTTTGAAAATTTAAGGTTTGATTAAATCCCTAATGCTTAATGTACATATAGATTTATTTGAATTAGTCACAAATTGTGCATGATTTGAGTTCGGACCAAAATATATTCTCAATTAAATGAGAGTTATATGTTTGAAAGAGAATAAATGTATTTTTGAATGCGATTGAATTAAGTACGAAAAAAGTTAAAAAAGACGTTTTAAATTATACGCGCTTGGTATCAAATTGACACCAAAGTGTTAATAACTTTTCAATAGCATTTGTTGTCATAATAGGTACGGATAGTTGTCGACTCAACAACAATAAAATAAACAAGTAAAAGTGTTATATTCGACTATGCCGAATCTTATATACCCAACATCAAACTGTAAAAATGGAATGCTCCACTGTTCTGAATGGGTTTTATATAGGGGGAAGGGTCGATTTTGGTCCGATTCTTATAAAACTTGGTAGAGAGATTTGTGCTCATAAAAACTTACTTATGCGATTTTTAGCGCTATACTCGTACTTTCAAGCCAGTAGTGAGCGTTAAAGTCATTTTCTGAGGGGGCCTAATTATGGACCGAATCTCATAAAATTCGGTAGATAGATTTTTGCCCGTAAGAAACTTACTCATATCGAATTTCAGCGCAAATTTGAAGTTTTTAAGTCAGTAATGGGCGTTAAAGTAATTTTTTGGAGGGAAGCATATATGAGGGGTAGGGACAATTATGGACCGATCCTCATAAAATTTGGTAGAGAGAATTCGACTTATACAAGACTTATTTATGCCGAATTTCGTTGCTAAACTCGCATTTTTAAAATAGTTATGACTATTTAAGCAGACAGACGGACAGACATTGCTCATCGTCTTAGAATTTAATAAGGACCCAAAATATATATACTTTTGTGGGTATATGATCTATATTTCGATGTGTAACAAACAAAATCAATATACCCCTTATCTTTTTTGATGATGACTATAAAAATACACGATATTATGGAATCAACAAAAAATAATAATGAATTATCAAAGTTACGACGATTTGAACATTTCGTTGTAGAAATGACAACTATTTGTTGCCGAAATCACAATAATTGTTGTTGTTGCAATAACAACGATGCGTATTGTATAAGTTGTATATACATGCATTGTTTAAAGGTTAGCAAACGTGGTAAGCTCACTTTTGACAACGGATGGTAACAATTTCGGTACTTTTTAACTAGTTCTTTCACTGTGTGCTTAATTGAACTAGAAAATAAATTTTCATGTAAAATTAAAGAACTTTTGTAACGATTTGTTAAATTTATTCCCAGATGAAGTTATTTTAAAATTAAATAATTGTTTTAATTGTGAAGTACTTAAGTTGTAAGATAAAAGTTGTCTTTAACACGCAGTGGAGTGCTTTTAAAATCAAATCAGAAGATTTACCAACGTTTAACCCAAATAAGGAGTGAGATCGAAAAATTCTTAACATACATATATGTTTATAAAAAAGAAACCACTAAACTTACAGCTTTATTTTTTTTTTATTTGATTCAAATTATTATTACAATTTACAAAAAAAAAAAAAAAATATTTTTATAGTTTTAATCACTAGTGATGAAATTTTGAACCCTTTTCGGAAACCCTTCCATTAACGTTTTTATAGTGCTTTGTGTCACTCTGCTCGAACATGTAGTCCATCTCCGTTTAAAATCTACCACACTTTTGGACACCTTTTTTGTACTCTTCAATTCTCTTTTAACAAGAGCCCAATATCTCTCCACTGGCCTTAGCTCCGGGCAGTTTGGAGGATTTGCCTCTCTTGGTACAAATACCACATTATTGTTCTTGTACCACTCAAGGGCTTGTTTACCATAGTGACAGGATGCCAAGTCAGGCCAAAAATAAGTGGACACATTATGAAGTCTTATGAATGGAAGCAGCCTTTTTTGTAAACATTCCTTGATGTAAATTTCGGTATTTATAGAGCCCGTTGTAACAAATGATTGGCTTCTTTTGCCGCAACTGCATATTGCTTGCCATACCAAGAACTTTCTGGGAAATTTTGTCTGCTTTTGGTTCCTAAACTTTTCTTCAACATTCCCTCGAGCATCAGCAACATAAAACTTTTGACCTGGAAGTTGCGAAAAATCTGCCAGAACATACGTTTCGTCATCCATTATGCAGCAAGAATATTTTTTTAAAAAACTTGACTTCAATTTCCGTGCTCTGTTTTTGGCCTCTAAATTTTTAGCAGCGTTCCTGCCAGGAACTTTTTGAGCCTTGTATGTTTTTAAACCTGCATTAGCTTTAACTTTTCGTACCAAATAGTCCGAGCACTGAGCTAACCGAGCTGCTTTCCTACCGGATGTGTTGGGAGCTCTTTTGAAAATGCGTTCTATTTTTTTGGCTTTAGAAACATCATGTGGACCATTCCTTCTACCTGAACCAGGTTTTCTATCAACTGACAAGTTCTCCCGGTACTGTTTAATAACATTGGAAACAGTTTGACGGCAGACCTTTGTATGCTTGGACAACTTTTTGTAAGACCAAGTTGGGTTTAGTTGAAAATATTTAATAATTTTAGTACGCACTTTTTTCTGGTCACTCATTTTAATCAGATTAACAAAAAAATTAATATAATTGACATTACACATAATAACTGACATGTTTTTCAAAGGTAACTTGATCAAAAAAAAAAAATCAAATAATACTTTGGTTGAAAAATGTAATGAAAAACGTGTGTTAAGAATTTTTCGATCTCACTCCATAAAAGAGTTTTGATAGGATTTCTTTGCAATACTTCATTATATATAATTTTGTTTATTGGGTTAATATGTGCAACAAAAGGTGCTAAAAGGCAGTTGAATATTTCTGCCTTACAGTGCAAACTGTCTGCACTAATGCCTTTTGCACTGTAAGCAATAGTTTCTGTTCTAGTAGTAAAACTTTGTTTTTCTTCTTCTTCTACTTGTAAGCAATGATTATTTTCAAAAAAAAAAAATAATAATAAAAAAAGAAATAAACAAAAAACATCAGAATCAAAAGTGAAGAAAAAAATTTAAAGGAGAAATATGCTGTCGTGGGAACAATAGAACCATAAACAAGCATTCACAGGAGAATTTGAAAAACAGACGTTACTACAACAACATCAACATCATGATAAAAAAAAATTTACAACAACCATGTATATAAACAACAACAAACATTGAATATTTCAGACCGAAAAAATAAAAAAAAATACAATAGAATTGCAAACATTTAAAAAAAAAAAATAAAAAAAAAATGAATGGAAAAACTAAAGAATAGAGTATGTTGTTGAAAGGCGCGCGAAAGACAAGCAGAGTAAACACGGTTACGAAACAAGGCTCAGAATTTCAGAGAAGGCATTTCCGTTACTCTGCAACCAGTTTTGTTTTCTTTGCATTTGAAAAAAAGAAATCTGTTGTACACCCGCATATATACAAACAACCTTTGAAAAAACAAGAGAAAAAATAAAAGTAAACAGCCTTTCTCTGTTAGTAAATAGAAGGAAGATTTAATACAACGACAGGAGCAGCAGCAGGAGCATTCATATTTACAGTGAAACACTATAAACGAATGAATGAATGCCTGGGACTGTTCAAAGAAACAAAAAGTTGGGAAAAATAATACAAAATGGATTTTTTTCCATTTTTTTTTAAGTACACACAAGATGAGGAAAACAAGATGGCAAATAAAAGCGACTAAAGACAAAATGGAAATAGAAAATAAATCCCTTTTTTCTATTCAAAAGCACAGCTGGGCATATAGCACAGTTTTGCTTACTGTTTGTTGTTGTGAGAATAATCATGCTATTTGTTGTTGTCCTAGTTGTACAGTGGGATTAATTGTTTATTATTTCTTTTTTGATTTTTTGTTGGAATTTTGTTAATCTTTTAATGAATATGAAGATATTTTAATAAAGAAAATAATTATCATGACAAAATGTTATTATTAACTTAACCCAATGGGAAATTGATTAAAAGAAAAATTATGTGGAAAATTGTAACCTGACGCGTGCGCACAAGCTTTACATTGACACATGGACAGACAGACGGACGGACATAATTAAATCGAATCAGAAAATGATTGTGAGCAGATTGGCATACTATAAGGTGGGTTTAGGACCAATATTTTTAAGTGTTACAGACATCAGCACATACGCATACTTCATCACTATAGTGGTGTAGGGTATAATTGTTGAACACGTACTATTTATTTTCCGACGGAATCAATTGAATCTTTAAGGTTTTAAGTACAACGATAAATGTTATTTTTACTGACACCAATGAAATATTAAACAAAATGTTTCCCTGGTTAAGTGTCGTGTCACTTTTTCTTTTAGTACTTCTCTGAAATTGTCTCTTTACAGAAGACCAGTGCGAAGCATGGAACTTTCAGCTGAAGCTAAATTACATAGCTAACTGCTATACACGCCCCACTGTACATTAATAGTTTTTAAAATACAACAATTTTCATCAACATCAATATAAATATACACACGCCATCATTCGAAACGAGGAGACAGACAGACAAACAAATAAAAACGAATGACAGTTTTATTTGATTTTGTTTATCTGTCAATTATTTACAAACACATGCATACCCCATACCCATACATACCTAGAGAAAACAATATAACTCATCTATTTAACAGCACAGAAACGCTTTAAGCTTAACACAAAAAACAAATATCCTTGCCGTATTTGCACACATTTCAAAGCTAGAAAATGGAATATGTAGTTAAAAAAATGGAGAAAAAAACTAATGAAAAAGCTTTTATCATTTTATATTCCTTAGAAAATTTATTAGATTTCAGTTCTTATTTAAACACGTGAGTATTTAAGAGAGTTTCTTTATTTTAACTCATATTTATAACTTTTATTTTTATCTTTAAGAGTTTTGTGTTGCCATCATTAAAATAATATTTTTTAATGTTTTAAAACAAAATGCACACCAAGCCCCTTATACACACACAAATACAGGACTCATAAATAAACTTCCGTTTCTTTATTTTCACATACACACAGGAGTACATCGACATAAAACCATGACAATCTACTAACTCTCAAACGCACACATATTTGAGTAATCAAGGTTTTTAGTTTAATATGTGTGTGTATATGTACATTGGTTTAAATAAATATTTCTTTTGGCTGTGTATCTTTTAGTTGTAGTTTTTTTTTTAATTTTATCCTTTTTAAAAATTATATGACTTTTTAGTGTTTCCATATGATAAGTTAGTTTATGGCAATATTTTTATAAATTCTACTATAAATGAACTAAACTAACTTGCCAAAAACATAAACTTTTTTAACAAAAAGTAGAGAGAAAGGCAATAAAAAGTTAACATTATATTTTTTTGCCATTTTAAGCTAATTACAAATTTAATTGCTGCTTTAAAATGCTTAATTAAATTTATGATAATGTTAAATAAAAAATTGCTTACATAATATTTAATAATCACTCTTGAGTCGTGCCGTCTAATACTGAAAGTCCTAGAACAACAGACCTAGCACACTACTATGTAGGAATTATTCTAAAAAATATTAGATATAAAGAATAGTTTAACAATTGATAACAAAAATTCTTTATGAAAATCAATTTTCAAGACACTTATACTTGATTTTTTTTAATTCAATCATATTGTGTACTTAATTCAAACCCATTTGATACTTAACTCAATCGCATCGTAACATATAAAATTAATTTATCAGGTATGAAATGAGCTCCAGCGAGGGTCATTATGGGATTACTTCCAAATTATTAAAATTAGAAATGCAAGGGAAGGGAAGCTCATCAGGTAATACAAGTTTTCGACTGTTCTAGTCTATCTATCTATCTATCTATCTATCTATCTATCTATCTATCTATCTATCTATCTATCTATCTATCTATCTATCTATCTATCTATCTATCTATCTATCTATCTATCTATCTATCTATCTATCTATCTATCTATCTATCTATCTATCTATCTATCTATCTATCTATCTTTCTATCTATCTATCTATCTATCTATCTATCTATCTATCTATCTATCTATCTATCTATCTATCTATCTATCTATCTATCTATCTATCTATCTATCTATCTATCTATCTATCTATCTATCTATCTATCTATCTATCTATCTATCTATCTATCTATCTATCTATCTATCTATCTATCTATCTATCTATCTATCTATCTATCTATCTATCTATCTATCTATCTATCTATCTATCTATCTATCTATCTATCTATCTATCTATCTATCTATCTATCTATCTATCTATCTATCTATCTATCTATCTATCTATCTATCTATCTATCTATCTATCTATCTATCTATCTATCTATCTATCTATCTATCTATCTATCTATCTATCTATCTATCTATCTATCTATCTATCTATCTATCTATCTATCTATCTATCTATCTATCTATCTATCTATCTATCTATCTATCTATCTATCTATCTATCTATCTATCTATCTATCTATCTATCTATCTATCTATCTATCTATCTATCTATCTACTATCTATCTATCTATCTATCTATCTATCTATCTATCTATCTATCTATCTATCTATCTATCTATCTATCTATCTATCTATCTATCTATCTATCTATCTATCTATCTATCTATCTATCTATCTATCTATCTATCTATCTATCTATCTATCTATCTATCTATCTATCTATCTATCTATCTATCTATCTATCTATCTATCTATCTATCTATCTATCTATCTATCTATCTATCTATCTATCTATCTATCTATCTATCTATCTATCTATCTATCTATCTCTATCTATCTATCTATCTATCTATCTATCTATATCTATCTATCTATCTATCTATCTATCTATCTATCTATCTATCTATCTATCTATCTATCTATCTATCTATCTATCTATCTATCTATCTATCTATCTATCTATCTATCTATCTATCTATCTATCTATCTATCTATCTATCTATCTATCTATCTATCTATCTATCTATCTATCTATCTATCTATCTATCTATCTATCTATCTATCTATCTATCTATCTCTATCTATCTATCTATCTATCTATCTATCTATCTATCTATCTATCTATCTATCTATCTATCTATCTATCTATCTATCTATCTATCTATCTATCTATCTATCTATCTATCTATCTATCTATCTATCTATCTATCTATCTATCTATCTATCTATCTATCTATATATCTATCTATCTATCTATCTATCTATCTATCTATCTATCTATCTATCTATCTATCTATCTATCTATCTATCTATCTATCTATCTATCTATCTATCTATCTATCTATCTATCTATCTATCTATCTATCTATCTATCTATCTATCTATCTATCTATCTATCTATCTATCTATCTATCTATCTATCTATCTATCTATCTATCTATCTATCTATCTATCTATCTATCTATCTATCTATCTATCTATCTATCTATCTATCTATCTATCTATCTTATCTATCTATCTATCTATCTATCTATCTATCTATCTATCTATCTATCTATCTATCTATCTATCTATCTATCTATCTATCTATCTATCTATCTATCTATCTATATAAACGCTTTTACAGAATTCCTAAATTAAATTACTTTTCATTCAAACCCGCTCACTCTGCTATAAATGTCAAAGAAAATTAGGGGGCATTGTATTCTAAAGTAAAAATTTTAATTTAAAAATTAAAATTTTAACGCTACTTTTTCATTGTTATTGTTGACAAAAGAGGCGAAACCATGGCGGGGTTAATGTTAAAGTTCAAAGAGACGAAAAAAATGTTTGTTTAAATAAAACACTATTGTTTAAATTTGCATATAGAAACAAATCACAAACATAAACTTTTTACCCAACTAATGCATAGTTACAGCAAAGAGAATTAAAGTAATGTCTTCGTATTGTAAGAAACATTTGCTGAAATTATAAATATTTAACATACTATAATTGTGAGAACTAAAAATAATAATATTATAGAGACCATAATATAGTTTAGTCGATTTTTTAGTAATATTTTAAAGATTTATATGTTATTTTTGGTAAAATTTTTCTGTCACACAAATGATTCTTCTTAATGCCTGCCTCTACATAAGTACATGGCTGAAATCTGAATATATGTCGAAAGTTTTTTAAATTATGTATTTTGTTGTTGTATTCTTATATTGTCTCTTCTTGTTTATCCTCTTCTATCTGAGTTTTTTTTTTTTGTTTATTTACGATTCTTTGTTGTACGAATAAGTACGTACACTTGTGAATAGAAAAACTGACGGAAACATTATTTTACAAGCCTTGATAAAGATTTCAGTTTAATATTTTTGCAGCTTTAGTATTTTCTACTAGACGGTAACTTCAGCTACAGTATTTTCGAATTAATTGAAAATCCCAAATTTGTCTTAAAACAAAATAATTTTAGCACCCATTTATCTGACCTCAAGTGTATGTAGTATTTTTCTGGGACACACTACTGTGGAAAAGATAATATGAATTCGTTTGAGCCTGCCAGTGCAAAGTAAAATATTGTTTTATGAATGGCTGACATGTGCTTTGTGGTAGCATCCAAGTGCTCCTTTTGGATGTTTTCTTTTTTTTTTTGTTTTCTTCATTTTTCTACTTTAGCTTTTCAGATGCCGTTGCAGTGTCTGTGTGTATTGTTTTCCATAAGAATCTATGAATGTTGAAGTAGTAGTCCTCATCCTCGTATTATGATAGTATGTAATGTACATATTTTGAGAAAGTAGTAAAATGAGATTATAAGGAATGAAAGTTATTTTTGCACAATGTACAACTATTTATGCCAAAGGCAGGGGTTCTATTTTCTTTGTAAAGCTGTAATTTGATTCTTCTACCATGATAAAAGTTTGTGATTTTGGTAAGCAAATATTTATGGCAAAGTAGTAGCTCAATATAGAGGCATACATGCAATTAGTAATCCATCAACTTTATTACATATTTGGTAAAAGGAAACATTTTCCTTGTGGTAAGGCAACTGTTTTAAAAACCAAACACAAATATGCTAAAAATACCGAAATTAAAGTATAACTTAATAATTTTCTAGGAACTTTATTAAACGGATTTATTCATATACCAATTTCCAACACACTTTTAAACGACCTTTTGGCGCAATTTCGTAGGTATATTTTTTTATATTTTTCTTTTTTTGGAAATTTCAAATATTGTTTAACTATAACCTGGCCGATATGGTAGACAAGCACCAATTTGGATTAATGGAAGCCAATCGAATGAAAAGTGCGTACAAGCAACATAAATGAATATTCATTTTATGATAGCCTACAAACTACTTTTGCTACATGCCTTACCCACTACAAACCCACCAATACTACAATCCGTTTTAGTTGGCAAAGTTTATGCTGGCAAAACATTAATTTCAACTATGATAACTGAGCCTTCAGAAACACTAGAACATCGACAGCAGCTATAGCAATAGCCAACTACAAAAATAAAGAATGAAAAAAGGAAAAAAATGAAAAACGAACAAAATTTATATGCGAGTTAAGTTGGTATTTGTATGCTCATATTTCTTTACGAGCTTTTATGTGGCCCATTGACCAGTTTTATTTGGTTGGATGGCTCATGTTCTTGTGCTTTGCCTCACTGTCGGTCTGTCCGTCTCACTATGCCCTTACAAATGCATACAAACTTTGCATATGATACCAGGTATGGGATTTAGAATTTTGTTTAGCCGGTGAGAGTTGAAGATATATTTTGGGGTAAGTAAGACATTTACAGTTAGAATATGTTCTGGGGGTCCTCTTGCAGGCCAGGGAATATATAGTTCGAGTAAGAGTTACGTAGAGTGAATTTATTTAATCTAAGAACACATTGCCAAGAAAGTATTCCCGTTAGTATTCTAAGATTAGGTTACACACCCAAGTGTAACATTTAGCATATTTTTGGGGAATATGCCAAAGCTAAGGGCAATTAATTGGGGACAAACATCCTAGACAGCCTGCTCTTTCATAGCCAGGTATCCAAAATAAAGCCAGTTTGTTGACTTTGTTTGACAATAAGGTCTTCAGTGATGCTTGTCTATCTGATATTATAAATATTCCCAATATCTTGTCGTTTTAGAGATCTAGTAGGGTTCTATAAATGGATTTTCGAATAATCGAACAATCGACTTTTTGTCGAAAAAAGTCGGAGTCGACTATTTTGTTCCAAAAAGTCGACTTTGAAAATAAAAGTCGAAAAAAGTCGAAAATAGACCAAAAATCTGAAAAAGTCGAAAAAATTCGAAAAGTCGGAAAAAGTCGAAAAGTCGGAAAAGGTCGAAAATAGTCGAAACGTCGGAAAAGTCGAAAATAGTCAAAAAATGTCAAAAATAGTTAAGAAGTCGGAAAAAGTTGAAAATAGTTCGAAATATAGTCGAGAAAACACAATAATAGTCAAACAGTCGAAAATAGTTGAAAATGGAAAAAAGTCGAAAATCGTCGACAAGTCTGAAATACTCGAAAAGTCGGAAAAAGTCGAAAAAAGTCAAAAATAGTCAAAAAGTCGAAAATAGTCGAAAAAAAGTCGGAAAAAGTCGATAAGTCTGAAATACTCGATAAGTCGGAAAAAGACGAAAATAGTCAAAAAGTCGAAAAATGTCAAAAATAGTCGAAAATAGTCAAAAAGTCGAAAAAAATCGAAAAGTCGAAGATAGCCGAAAATAGTCGAAAAAAATCTAAGTGTCGAAGATAGTCGAAAAGTGTCGAAAATTCGACTATTTACAAAATACTAAAAGTCGAAAACTCTAAAAGCTGACTTTTAACCAACCGTAAAAAGTCGAAAAATCGACTTTGCATAAAATACAAAAATTTTAAAAATCAAAAAATCGACTTTGCATAAAATGCAAAAAGTCGAAAAGTCGACTTTTACCTATATACAAAAAGTACAGTAATGGTCTTTCTCTATTTTCTTGACACAATTTCGATGTTATATTAATCTCTTCTTGCATCCGCAGAGATATTGGGAAATCCTATCACGGATATAGCAAAACTATCGAGCATTTCCGAGGACAGCCTTTTTTTAACCCATATAGTTTTCGATCTTTTATACAAATCAAATTTAATATCTTCGAATGTCAGCATGGAACTCCTGTTCTAATTCATAGTTCATGTTCTATAGCACGTATTGTTGAAGGTTCCTTGTATGTCCATGAAGGTACAACTATTGGTTTAGAGACTAGAGCCATCGTCGTAACTTAGTGTTAGCGTTGATTTGACAGGTCGATAAGCGAATTAAAAGCAGTGACAGTTCTCTTGTAATTATGTTAGTAACAACTAGCAGAAGGCATATTTTCCGTAAAAATTCTTATGACCAAACTTCGATCTCTTTTGGTTATCAAAGGTACCCATTACATTATTAGAGGTGTCTTTTTCGGACGTGATGATAGAAAGTGGGTGTTGAGAATATAATTGAAGGACCTCTCCAACGACACAGTGTTCGTGTCGTCTACACTTTTTAGCGTACAAAGACCATTTGTGTAATCATATATACCTTATGGCAATAGGAAAATGGAAAATTGTTTCGCAAGGGTGGCGCCATTTTGACCATGTTCACTTTCTAATTAGCTTGTTGTAGTCAATGAATGGTGGTGCTGTCACTTATTCTTTTTGGCTCTATAGAACAATATTTTTGCCTTCATCATAAGCTTTTCAATATTTTTGATTTTCCTTGTCAGAGCGTATATTGGGTTTGAGTCCATGCTGCTTATCATTCTTTATTAAAGGATACAGGGGCGCGTGGTAGACCGTTCTAAAGTCTATCCAGTGTTGATCTCCGGCGAAACATAAATTAATCCCTTGGAACCGATCTACTATTATATAATTACTGATTATGTTCGAATGATCTATTATTTCCATTCCTGTTTTATAGTTTGGTTCTTCGTTATAAAGTTTGTTAAAGTGTGGCTGCTACTGCTTTAGATAAGACAAGCAAAAATTCAAACAATTTTTTTCCTTCAACTCCACCTACCGCACATCCAACACGACGCACACATACACAGTAACAAGTAAGTGAGGATATGAATACCCTAACAATACAAATACACTCATGTACATTTGGCCAACATTGTGATCTATAATTTTTACTTCCTATTAAAATGTCATCGTTAAAGTTGCAGCGCCGCAACGCAGTAGAATGTAAAAGTTGTTTTTTCGTTGTTTTGCAGCAAGTATGTAAGTATGTTTATTGCCACTAGGACCAGTACCAATGTTGTTGCCTATATACATATGTATGTATAAAAATGCTTTGTTCAATTTTATTCTTTTGTATGCACATTGTTGAGTCATTGAGTTGGTGGATGTCTGTGATTGTTAAACACAGAATTGCTTGCATTTTTCCCCTTCTTCCTGCTCCATCTCCTCTATGGCTTGGCAATCAATTCAAACAAAAACCAAAAACTACAAAGTGCAAAAAAATAATAAAAAAAAATGAAAAAATAGAACCTCTTTAGTTGCAGGCTGCCTTAACTTATTCATTTAGTATTCTTGTTTTATTGCTGTTTTCTTCCTCTTGGTGCTTTTAGCCTTTCAGAGGCGAATGCCGTTAAGGGGTTTGGGATTTTGGTTGAATTTTTTACTCATATGTGCGTGTTTGTTGATCCTGCCCCATGCTTTTTGTATATAAATGCAATTGACGGAAAACTACTACACTAGTGACTATGGGCCAATACAAATATAAGTTTGTTAGTTTGTATGAAAACTTGAAATATAAACATGTAAATGTATCTATCTATTTAGTAGGTTGTTTTTAGTATTTTTGAACTAAACTTTAGGCCAGATAATACTTGAATAATAGATAGACAAGGAAAAAAAACTAAAATCTATAAAGACTTCTCTGTATTAGCGTTTGGTGTTTTGTGTCGGAATAGTCTAAAATATTCTATGGAGATGCTATGATAATCGTTTTTAAATGTCCTTCTACAAGAGCATGTTTCTTTTTTATATGTTTTATATTTCTTCTTATTATTGTCGGCAGTTTATTGAATTTCCTGTTTTTGTTGTTCGCTCTGTCTGTTCGTTTAATTTACCCTTAATATTTATTTAAAAGCAAAAGTAAACATTGTATTGGCGACAAAGGAAGTCAAACAATGATTTTCAGGAGATTCATTTGATATTGTGTATAAAATTGGTCTATTTTTCATGGCTCGTTTATAGGAAATTTCATTTATATTTTTATTGAATAGCAAATAACAAGGGAACAAAGTTATAGGAACTGACCGGTAAGTCGGTGAATTGTATCTTTAAGTTACCCAGCAAAAAGTTTCATTAGCAGATAACGGGTTAAAATGCTAAAAATTACTTACACAATAGCATTTTAAGTCATTAACTCATATACTTAGCACATTGCTTACAAGTAATTAGTAAATTTAGTCACTCAGAAGCTGAATAATGAATTAGAAAGTTGTAATATAACACTTTATTAATAAGACGTTATTAAAGTACTTATATGTAATCAGAACGATATGTATACACAAAAAAGGCTGTAATATCAAGTTAATTTAATTTTGAGTTAAATAAAGTTAATATTCAGATTGTGCCAAATAACATTTTGCATTTGTAGTTATAAGTATGTGTCCCAAAGTGTAAATTCATTGTAGAGGCAAAGTTAAAAATGTTGCCTAAAATTTCATATTTGTTGCTCCAACGGTTTAGTTGCTGTTGTAGCAACTGCAAAAATTGTTGCCTAAATAGTTCAATATACTTTTTTTTGCAAATGCCGAAATTTTCATAGGACACATTCGGAATGTAAAATCTATTTGAATTAAAACTAAAAGTTTTTGAGCAAACTCAAACTTTCTTGACATTTTTTATGTGTAAGCATACACGATGTTACTTGCTCTGCGTTCACCACAAAATGAAGAGAATAATGTTAAATGCAATGCAAGCATTTTCTTGGATAAATTAATCGTATAAATTGTTTCCTGAAAAATATTATCCTACATTGTTGTTTGTTTTTTTAAAACCCTTTAATTTTATATTAATTATTTTAAATCAAAAAAAGCTCACTTTTTCATTTATTTCATACCGACAAACAACACAATACTGATTGCAATGATTAGAGTTGTGATGCTCTCAATTAAAACACTATTTTTTAGTGATTCGTTAAACTACGTTATACTAGGTTATACTACGTCTACAATTCAATTACAAAAACAACAACAAGCGGCACAGCTTTTCCAATCATGTCATTGACAAATGCACAATTTTTTTTACGACAACAGAAATATTTGCTGTTAAAACACTTCAAATACTTTCATGTTGTTGCGGTAACAAAATATTGTTGAACATTTTCTTGCGACAAAAGGTTTTAATTTTCTCCAACTATTTTTTATTCACCCCGATAGCAAAATCATCAAATGCAAAAATTATTTGTCGTTACAATATATATTTTTGTGTCTAGAAGTCATTGAAAAGTATGTTAATAAGTAAGTGATTATAATTGTAAGGCATTATCAAGTGCTATACTCGAACCATTAATCTTAATTCTTACTTAATTCAAACTTTTCTAAATGCTTTTGCTAAGATATAATTCTCATTTAGTTAAGATTATTTTTGCAATTAATATGTGTGTTTAAATGTCAATGTGTATGTGTATTAGTTATTCTTTTACAATCTTAAATCAATCTTATACATTTCGTAGATTGTTTGATCACTTTACCGATCCGTACATGAATAAAATACTAAAATATTTTATGATGATTGATTTCAGTACGAATTACACAATTTTTGCTTGAGTACAGAACGCAATTGAAGATTTTTATATAAATTGTACAAAATATCATCAAACTTTAAAAATGGAACACAACATGTTCTTTTTGCTATATGTAACAGAAATACTTTACCTAATCTCGTAGTAGAACTAAGCTCATCTTTTACATCATGTACAAAATCACATCAAACATTAACAGAAAATTAATTTCAATTTTCATTACTGCCATGTCAAATTCTTCAATTAGTTATTTGTGTGATTAAGTAAAAACTTTTCACTTTAAACATAAAAATTTACATCGCATACATGATTATGTGTTGCATAAATTTAAAATAGCCAAAAAAGTAGTCAAAAGTATCAAAAACTTAACATGTTTATCAGCGTAATAATATTGAATAGTTGCATACATTGAACGTACGTGGAAAATACTTGTTGATAGTAAATGAAGTCTTTAACTTTGCGTGTGTTAAATGGAAGTATTTACAGTTGAATTGAAAATAATATTGAATTTAATATTAAAACTACATACGATAGAGTGATGGCTGCCTGACAGTGTGTGTGTGTGTGTGAGTGATAGATGAGAGCCTGTAAACTTTTCATATACTTGCCACAGCAACCAACAATGACTTTTTTATTATTTCCGCAAGGTAAGCAAAGAAAGAGAGAAAAAATTTCATTGCAAGCATTTATTTTTGCTACACGTTCATTTAGTATAATCACAGGCAGGTGTATTAAGTTGCACAGTGCCTTATATGGTTGCATCACACATAACAACACCTTGTTTTTTTCGAATATAGTCAGCAATTTTTATTGCAATTTTCGAATTTATTTATTTTTTTATTTTCTGTTTGATATCCTGTGGTAATTGGGTCATATCGAAAATTGAGGAAAGTATTATTTTTTTTCCTGACATTAAGTTTTTCTTCTTTTTATTTTGTTTGGTTAACTGCGCCTCGTTAGTATTGTTTGATTACGTACGTCATGATTTTAAGTTGGAAGTTGCACACACGTGTTGTAAGTGCAAGTTCAGTGAACATTAATATTTGATTTGTCCAACTGCCTTATTTTTGTATTATTGTTATATTTTCTTTTTTTTCAGAAATGATTTACTATTATAGGTAGTAGAGAATTATTTTTAATAAAGAATGGCAAAGGAAATTATTAATCTTGTTTGGTTTCGACGAACATTTCTTGTAAAAGTGAAGTCAAAAATAAAATATTATTGACAAGAGCACCGAATAATCTGGTACTACGGGTGGCAAGTTGGCCGCAGGACTATGTCCTGGCTGATCAGTTGGTTGAGGTTCTTTTGGGATCCACATAGTGGCTGTGGTTTAAACCCAACTTGTTTAAACTTGTTGCCGAAATCAACAGATACCCCACAGTGGGACTAAGAGTTGGAAATGAGTTGGTATTAATTGTATATGGTACGGGATGAATGTAAGATTCGGCGGGCCTTACCCGTCTACCTAATGAATCTGTCGTATGTTTTTCTCTTATGAATGTGTCGTATGAATGGATTTGTGCTGAGTTGAATGATGATGAATGAATGGTTTCATATACATATGATACCATTGAATTTTCCTTCCTTGTCCAGATATGTTCAGAGAATACTCTGTTCATATCAGAATTACTACAGTGTGTCCCTGTGAGTAAGAACAATGTCTTCGGGTTATTGATAGATCGTACTTCGAACCACCGGTTACATCTCTAGGTGCTGCTGCCGAATCAACAGAGGCCATCCAATGGTCAGAATTAAGATAGCTCGAGTACTCCAGCAAAATACTTGTACAATGTACAAAAATTGCCACCTGAGTTCTTCATTGAAGAATAATGGTATACCGATCTCAAGTCTACACAGTGGATGAAAAAGACCAGCGTGAAATAAGGCCGTCAAGGCAGGTGCTCATGTTAAAACTCTCGACATTCATTCATTCAGAATGTACAGAATATTTTTTTACTGATTTTGCTTACTAAAAGCTCTTTTAAGAGAAATAAAAGTCAATAGAATAGTTCATAGTCAAGAGGCAGTAAAAAATTAAAAAAAATGTACAAGTACCTAGTCAATAGACTAGACTAATTAGTCAATAACTTGTTAATATATATTAATATACACATGAGCCAATAGACTTCATCTAGACCATATACTAGCCAATGGAGTGGGCTATAGATTGGTCAATAAACTAGGCCATAGGCTGGACAATGGACTAGGCCAAAGTAGAGTAGTTCATGGACTTGACAAAAGACTAAATTAATCAATATATTATTATACAATCTAGTTTCAAACTATTCAATAAAAAGTCAAAAATAGAATCAATAGACAATTCAAAGACTATTCAATAAACTATGCCATAGACAAGTTCATAGACTTTGGTTAAATAATTATTATAATCGATTTGTTTAAATAATCTCGATGTAATTTGTAGTTTGTTAAGTTTACTTAATCGAAAGCGATTTATTAGCTTAGTCTGAAAACAAACCAATTTAAGCAAATGTCATTAGACCAAAAATACGAAATAATTACAAAACCAAATAACCAAATTAATTATAACCATAATCCCCTAAACACTTAACAAAGATTTTTTTATTTATTCTACTCAACGAAGGACCACTTTATTAACCTTCATCAGTTTGTAATTTTTGTGTTCATAATAAATAAATATATATGTATAAGTGTTTTTCAATATTTATTTGCTAATAACTATTAAAATGTTTATAAATAACTTTTAATGTTATTTAATGGGTTATTTGTTTATATTTGTACTATAAACTAAATAATAAACATATATTTAAGTAAGTGGTAGATATAAAACAACTTACATATGTACATACGTATCAAGGAGCAAAGGAATTATAACAACCCGGCAGTTCGTTGTAGTTTTTGTTAAAATATAATTTCATCCTGGTTATAGAATGAGTTAGAAAGAGTAAAACTAAATCTAACTTAGATTACAAATGGATAATTAACTTTGCTTTATTCTATTTCAGATCTTTTTAAAGTATAATAAATATATTTAAAGCCTATACTGTCTAGATTACTTAGAGACACTTTGTCCTTGTGTCTGTATTACAAAGAACCTAGACATATAAGAAAATAGTTACTAAAGGGACTTCTTAAATCCTTATTAAACTACTGGGAACAAAATCAAAAACAGTTTTTTTTGTTTGTTTTATGTTTGTATATTTGTTTATAACATTATTATAGTTTCCCCCTCAACCATTAAACACTCAAACATTAACGAAGTGAAATGAAATGTAACGATAATGATAATTGCAATTACAATTACAATAATATAGACGACTTTCATTCTATCTATCTTTTAAACATGTCTGAGAGTATTTGTCTGGCTTGTTGTCTGTCAGTCACAGTATCCGTTTAATCTCTTTTGGTTTGTGTTTGTGTCAATACCACTAGAATAACAATGTATGTAATGACACATACAGTACAAATAATTTGAACAATGTTTTGAAATAAAGTTTTTCTGAAGAAAAAAAAGTGGGCACAAAACCAAAAGGTGGCGTGGCATTCAATAAAGATTTACAAATCTATACTTATATTTAACGCTTATAATGGTGGTTATAAGTATTTTACATTTAGGATAGGATCAATAAGTCACATCGGTGCTATACTCATGAAATGGGGTTTTAGTCCTATTATGACTCTGGAAACGTCCTCCTATTGATATGAGGCTGCACTTATAGCTGAACGTCTCTTTACTTTATGCGAAATGGCAAACATATTTAAGGTATGAGGAGGCGCTTACAGCCGAACGGCTCTTTACTTTAGGTGATTTTGCGATAGGACACGTCATCAATGTATACTGGACACATTGGAGGGTTATACACCGTGACGGTCCTGATATCATACTAAACACAGAATATGTTGGAAACTTCGAAACGTTGATCCCAATAGAATGTCTTGGTCAAGTGGAGAAGAGAGCATATACCAGCAGGAACCCGTTGTTACACGGATGGCTCTAAATTTAAAAAGATAAGATGGGTCTGGGGTGTTATATTAAAGATGCAATAACAAAAATATACAACTGTTTACATAATCATAACACAAGCTTCCAGGCAGAAGTTGGATTTGAAAGAATATGGCGCCCACAGCCCTTAACATATTTACCGACAGTCTGAAGGCAATTGAGGCGATATAAGGTCAATCAAATCTAGGACCATATTGGTTTGAAAGAAAGCTTTAACTGAATACTCTCCAAGAGATAAGCATATGGGCACCAGGCTACTCGTGAGTAGTCTGCAACAAAAGGGCGAATATTATAGCTTTAAAGCGAAAGGAGCTCGAGGAAGTTAACATGCAAAGTCATTCAAAGCAATAAAAGCTGAATTAAAAATTTGGATGAGAAAATCCCATAAGGCCTCTTAGATGCGGTGGGTTGAACCACAAAGATCCTAAGACGAGAAATCTCCTCAAAATGAGCAAGTCTGAAGTTAGAATAATGTTACGTATTTTAAATGGACACACAGGATTAAGTGCACATCTATACAAAATTGGATGTGCGGATTCAGACGAATGTAGGGCATGCGGAGAGGACAGTGAAACTATGCAGCACTTTCTTTGCCAATGTCAGGCAATCGTTGAAGTTAGATGCAAATAATTAGGATTTATCTTTTTATGAAAAGGAGAGCACATCAGGCCCGATAGTGACCTAAGTTTATTTCCTTCCTCTTATCAACTTAACCTATAAGCCTTTTAAGCCATAGAGTACTTTTTATAACTAAGAACTTAATTAAGAAGTAAATTTTTGCACAATTTTTCTTTCCATATTCAAACAACTTACACTGTTTGAGTTAAATTCTCTTGGATAAATAGTAATTTAAGGTCATTTATTGTTATGTTTAACTATCATGATGAAGTGTTTGTTGGCTGTTTGGTTAGTATGTTGGTTGGCAAAAAGCAAAAACAAACGAGAAATGAAGAGCAAGGAAAAAAGTCAGAAAACAAAACAAATATACAATCCTCAATTTCATACAGCTAAAGATAAAAATTAAACAGACAAAGTTATAATACGACAAGCAAGCATGTTTATTTGCCTTCTGTTTGAATAGTGAAAAATAAAAATAGAAAAACTGAAAAGACAGACCGTCAAACAAATAAACTAACAAACAAACAAAAATAATGAAAATTACAACGAAGCCGATGAAAACAATTGGTCTTAAGTCCATAAAAATGTCTGACATTTACAAAAGATGTCTTAATCGTTAACAAAACATGAAAATTTTATAATTTGTTTAAATTCCAAAAGAAAAACTGGCATAGTTGCCTTTTGTCTTAATGTATTTGTTAATGCTTAATATAATTTGCTATTAAAAAAACTATAGTCTAGTTTTAGGTGCCAAAATTTTCTAATACAAGAAAAGAAAAATTTATGCAAATATTGTTGGTTTTATTTAAGCTTTAAAACCCACTGTATATTATTAGTTTGTTTTGAGTAGAAAACTTATACACTCATACATACATACTTACATATTTATTTTTGGACAAGTGCCCACAAGTCATTACAGTCCACACTTAAAACAAGAACAAATGTGTACATTAAAGTGAAACAGTAACAACAATGACGTTGTTTACGCCATTTGTGGAAAATTGTACATACGTGTACAATATACGGGATGCTACTCTTCTAAATATATATGTATGTATGTGTTTTTTTTTGTGTTTTGTTTTTGGCATCTCAAAGTTTATGTAATTGTTGTAGTTGTACTTATATTAAAACATGTATTAGAGGGTTTTCTAAACTACCTCCACCCACCCACTTTTGCCACAGCTTCCCACTATTTTTCTAATTTTTCTTTTATAAACAGACGTTTTTATGGCTACGTTAGTTGTCGGTTGTCTAAATATGTTTGTATGCAAGTGTATGTGTATGTATGTTGTTTGTGTTTTAGCGGTTTTTATAATTTTGTTTCTTCTTTTCTCTTTTATATAAAACAAATTTATTTGTATTTTTTTTTCTTACATTTTCCACATATATTTTTGTATTTATTTATTTTCTTTTTTTTTGAACTAACCAACAAACGAGCGTCTTAATTAAAAGAGAGGAAAACATAATGAAGTCATAGCATGCATTTAAAAAGCGGTTTCATGACGCCAAAAACATGCTTACATATACTTACAAACATATAAACACCAACACTTTTTAAACAACGTATAGTGCTAGACGACTCTCAAAGAAAATTGTATCGAATAAAACAGTACAATACATATTGTATAGAATGTGTAGTTTGATTTGGGTTAACGTAGGGAAAGTTCAAAGTATATTTTAAGGATGAAATGAAAAATTTTATATTTGTGTTGTTTGCAATCAACAGTCAACATTTAAGCTTACTAGGGTCGCCCTGTTTATAAGGAGATAATATTAATTTTCAATCTAAAATTTTAGACGAAATTACGCGTATAAATAAAGTTTTTATGCAGAATTTTAGCGTTTACTTAGGTCATTTAGCAAGGGATCGTTGTATGGGGGCTATGGTCAAATGAAGACCGATCGTTATGAAAATCATTAACAGCAGTATTATTTAGACTTTCATAAAACTAAATTTTGCCAATTTTTGTTGAGATGCTTAACAAGTTCCATACGGGGGATACTGTTGTATGGGGTCTAGGCTAGAAATAATGAACAGATTTTAACCATTGCCTAAATTTCATAAAATTATATGAACATTAGGTCCGGTAACGTACACATAAGGTTTTTATGAACACACAGAAGGACGGACGGACAGACAAACAGAGTATAAATATATAAATCGACTTTGAAAATGATTCTAAATCTACTAGTATATTTTAAGTAGGTGTATGACCATTTTTTTAAGTATTTTAGACATTAGCACAATCACATAATACCCTCTCCTCTATAGTGATAAAGAGTATACAAATTACGATATAAAACTCTACAACACCGTTGTTATGTTGGGCAAATAAATATACCCTACACCATTTTAGTGGGGAGGATATATTGGGTTTGTGCTGATGTTTGTAACATTCAGAAATATTCGTCCTATACCCACCATAAAGCTAAGAATCGTTTTCTGAGTCGATTAAGCTATGTCCGTCCGTCCGCCCATCTGGCTGGCTGTCTGTCCATGTAAACCTTGTGTGCAAGGTACAGGTCGTCATGTTCAAGATAATTGGATGAAATTTGGCGCGCACCCTTTTTTGGACGAAATCGGACCATTATTTCCCCTAGCCCCCATACAATCGTAATCCCCGACTGCTAATATTTATAAGGATAGACCCATATTTTCCCTTACTCTTGAAAAAAAATCTCTGTTTTTTTGCCAAAAAAAAAGGAAAAATATTCCAGAATAAAGTTGAAAAACAAATCATAAGCTTTATTTTTTTTTAAATTTCGATTTTGAACATACTGGCTGGTGTAGGGTATCATATGGTCAGCTATGGTCAACTATGCATTCATACTTGTTTTTTTATTCTTGTGTAGCCCAAAGGATAATGCTTAATTAAGTAGCGAAAGCCGTACGTTCATTCATATACCGATACAATCCTAATATATATGCGAATGTAAATATGTATATGTTTAGTGTTAATAGAAGGGAAAAAAGAAAGAAAAAAGTTAAAAACAAACTTAATTAGAACATGAAAAAATACTGACAACTTTAAGCCTTGCCGTACTAATTAGTTGGAAGCCTTAAGAACTTTTAACAAACTTAATAAAAGTGTTTAAAGGGAATATTATTCATATTACTGATTTAGTAAGTAAATGACGTTTTCAATACTTTTACATACATAAATGGTCAAATATTATTTAATTTCTTTTTTACATAAGTATAAACAGTTAATAATGGATTATAAACGATCCTTTCATACAAGCAATGTGTGCTGTATTAGCATATCAGGTTAATATTATCAGCATTATTTATAATATAACAATATTATTTTGTTCTAACAATGTCCTAGTACAGAAGGAAATAAAAACTACATCAATATTAAAGATGTAATATCTTCCAAATGATATCAGTAATTCCTTTAACTTTTTGCCAAATTAAATCTCTTACTTTAAGAAAAAATTTATTCATTAAAACACCCAATTAATTTATTTACACTATTCGAACCATGAATTTCAGCACTTAATTAAAAATGCAAAAAGTACATAATTTTAATAGTTTCCCAGGAAAAACCTACACTAACAAAACACAAAAATAAAACAGCTATTAAAAAATATATTTTTTTTACTTTTTCATTAGTATTTTAACTCATTATTTTAACACGTTGATAACGTTGGAGGCAAATACCTCTATTCAAACATACAAATAGAGAGTTAAATAAGTAATTGCACTTTTACTTATTAAGATGTTGTTGAGTAATTTAAGCGTCTGTGAGAATACGAACCAGGGACTTGGGTTTGTTAGTCAAATATTCAACTCACTACACCGCTACTTAGCCTTTATAGTGGGCGTCGGATAATGGTTTTTAAATAGTTTTAAATAAAGTAATTACTAGAGCACTTCTAAGTAATTTAAACAGTAAGTAGTTGACAGAGAAAAGTATATTATTTAAATACGTAGTTTTGCTGGGATTACAAATACAAGTATACAAACTTATTATATAAAGGGTATAAAGTTCGTAATAAAAGATCAATATTAATTTCCGTTAACAAAGAACCAAAAATTAAAACCAATTTACATTCAAATTGAATTAAATAAATAAAAAGTGTAATTGGCAAAAAGTAAATACAAAATTAAAATTGTATCCTGATGATAAAAATGTTGGAAATTGAAATTAAACAGAAATATTGCTAAAATATCTGTGATAACTATTTGTATATGTTAATGTGTTTATATAAACCCGTCAGTTTTTAGACCTGCAATTTTTGACTTGTGTTCATTATCGTGTTACATACATAAATCATCTTTATAAATTACATTAGCATCGTGTTTCTTAATTTACATCCTCCATTGAAGTTGCAAGTTTTTGATAAGAACTGAGGAGTATTTTGAAATTATTGTAATACCACGTATGCCAAAGGATTGTTTCAAACCTGTAAACTAAAACTTTTACTTGAACAAATGTGATAAATAAATTTTCGCCTTATTAAAACAAGTAAGAAATTATAGTTTGGACCGGACTATGAACCATGAACAGATCAGTCTGACTATAGAATAGTCTATGATCTGAAGTCCATACTAAGAATGGTCTCGACTATGGACATGACCATGGACTAGTCAATAGTCAAGACCATAGACTTGTCTATAGTCAAGACCATAGTCTAGTCTATAGACAAAACCATAGACTAGTCTATAGACAAGACCATAGACTAGTCTATAGTCAAGACCATAGACTAGTCTATAGTCAAGACCATAGACTAGTCTATAGTAAAGACTATAGACTTGTCTATAGTCAAGACTATAGACTAATCTATAGTCAAGACTATAGACTAATCTATAGTCAAGACCATAGACTTGTCTATAGTAAAGACTATAGACTAATCTATAGTCAAGACTATAAACTAGTCTATAGTAAAGACTATAGACTAATCTATAGTCAAGACCATAGACTATTCTATAGTCAAGACCATAGACTAGTCTATAGTCAAGACCATAGACTAGTCTATTATC
Organism: Lucilia cuprina; assembly: GCF_022045245.1. Taxonomy (NCBI): domain Eukaryota; kingdom Metazoa; phylum Arthropoda; class Insecta; order Diptera; family Calliphoridae; genus Lucilia; species Lucilia cuprina. The sequence goes on along the minus strand of NC_060951.1, from coordinate 58,082,672 downwards.
AAGACCATAAACTAGTCTATAGTCAAGACCAAAGACTAGTCTATAGTCAAGACCATTGACTAGTCTATAGTCAAGACCATAGACTAGTCTATAGTCAAGACCATAGACTAGTCTATAGTCAAGACCATAGATTAGTCTATAGTCAAGACCATAGACTAGTCTATAGTCAAGACCATAGACTAGTCTGTAGTCAAGACCATAAACTAGTCTATAGTCAAGACCATAGACTAGTCTATTATCAAGACCATAGACTAGTCTATAGTCAAGACCATAGGCTAGTCTATAGTCAAGATCATACACTAGTCTATAGTCAAGATCATACACTAGTCTATAGTCAAGACCATAATATTAAGTTTAGAGTAGTGGACTTTGTTCATACAATAACCATTGGATTGTCAAATTGTGTGCGGCTATCTTATCCACATAAATTTACTTCAAACTGTACCAAATCTACTTTATAAATGTTCTATCATCCCACTGAATAAAAAATTAAATATAATAATATTCAAATTTTTACTTTTTGTTTATCCTAAAATCTAATAACATAAAAACTGCTCAAATAGATATTTTTAATAAATTTATTTCAAATATTCAAAAAAAATAATCAAATCCCTAGAAACCTTAATTGTAAATAAATTTATATATTCTCTTGAATTATAAACATATTCAAAAATATTCATATTACAGGCACATACAACAATCATCATGGTCCACATGATTATTATATTTGATTATAACTAATATTGTTTTCATTACGTAAATTACAAAAAAATCTGATTCATCTCTGGAGAGTTTTTCACTCGTTAAATAAATTTGTTTGAATAAGAATTCTAAATAATATATACAACAACAAACAAACTCAAAAAAAAAAAACGAAACAATTCCATTTGGGAACATGTAACAAAATGAAAAAGAATTCAATATTTTTGTTAAAGAAATGAAAATAAAAACAAAAATAAAATACATTTTGTGGTAAAATTTTTCTTGTTTTTTTAAATTACTCGTACTAAAAATATGCTGCACTAAAATAAATATCAACAGAAATAGAAACGAGTAAAAATAAAATAAAAAATATATTAAACATTTCAAATGACTGGAAATTTTGAAAATTCAACAAAAATATGCTGTTGCAAACATACACAAATCTGTAAATACGTACATTCATACATACATATTTATATGAATGTACGTTTCTTTTTTTCTACATATCGTATAAAAGTATTTTCGACATGTATTAAAATATAGATATATTTGGTATAAATACAGTTAAAACAAAAAAAAAGGAATATAAGTAACCAAAATACAACAATCACCCCCTAGATAATTCTCCACCCAAAAATATGCACACTTGGGGCTAGAAACATAGTTGAGCCGATATTTTTTATTTCAAAGTATTAGAATAGCTGATTTAAGAGTTCTATAGTGGAAACGAAAAGTCGACTTTTCGATTTTATACATTTAGGTAAAAGTCGACTTTTCGACTTTCTGACTTTTTTCGACTATTTTCAACTTTTTTGACCATTTTCGACTTTTTCTAACTATTTTCGATTTTTTGTCTATTTTCGACTTTTTCCGACTTTTTGACTATTTTTGACTTTTTTAGACTTTTTTCGATATTTTAGATTTTTCTGATTTTTCCGACTATTTTCGACTTTTTTAGACTTTTAGACTTTTATTTCTAAACGATAGTCGAGTTATCGACTTTTTTGGAACAAAATAGTCGACTTCGACTTTTATCGACAAAAAGTCGATGGTTCGATTATTCGAAAGTTGGTTTATAGAACCCTAATTTAAACTTAATGTACAGTGCAGTTAAAACTCCAAGGAGAGAGTTTTAAAAGGGCTCATACAAAAAACTGATGAAACCAAAACCAATTTGTTGTTACTGAAGCGTATATAATCAAAATCGTTACCTATTTTTCTTTGCACATATGTTTACTGGATAGAAATGAAATGTAATGAAAAAAGTATTAAACCCTTTACGAAATGAAAAACATGTATCCGGAGGTTTTTGTCGGAGGTATTTGGGGGAAAAAATACCAAATAAAAAAGAAATTTCAACCGCCTAAAGATACACATAGATTTGTATCTGTTGTTATATGTATGCATCATTTTGTGTGAACATGTATGAGTTTGCTGCAATATACAAACGTATTAGTACGTGTTGTATGTGTTTTGTAGAAATGTGAATATATTTCACATTTATTTTGCATGTGACACTTACCAACAAGACCAACAATAATAACAAGATAGTATTCCACATGTATTTGCATATAAACAAAAAAAGGATGGTCACACCTTAAAAAGAATACGAAATGCTAATACACGAACCATCATATTCACTATATTCCCTAAGGTCTACAGGTACGTTAACAAATTTTTAAGTTGAATGAGTTTGCCACATGACACTTTGTCATTTTTGAGTATGTCGTGTTAAAAACGAACTGGAACTTTTTGTCTACACCCTTTGCCCACCAATGCACTTGCATTTATATATCTGTAAATACTTTTATTCGTTTTATGTTTAGTTTATGTTCAGTATTCACAAAACAACACCCTCAAATTTAGACTTAAAAATACATTTTTGGAGATTTTAGTATATGAGATGTCACATTCGGTATTTACCAGTCATTGGCTTTATACTAAAATTCATATTTTACAGTTTTCTTTGCTTTATGTTTCAGTTCAATTAAATGCTAAATTGATATTAGTTGACAGTTAAAATATATATTTTTTCAGAGAAATTTTTAGACAAACAGTTTTTAATCGGTAAAATACTAGTAGGGAGTTAAAAAAATTAACATTCTAGGATTTCATTCACTGTTTTGGCATTAGCGTCTAATTAATATGTATTGCTTAATTGGATATAATAATAATTGGAAAAAAATTCTCCAAATTCTAAAATAGAAAAAAAACTGAAAAAGAACTAGAACTGAACTAGAACTGAACTAGAACTGAACTAGAACTGAACTAGAACTGAACTAGAACTGAACTAGAACTGAACTAGAACTGAACTAGAACTGAACTAGAACTGAACTAGAACTGAACTAGAACTGAACTAGAACTGAACTTGAACTGAACTAGAACTGAACTAGAACTGAACTAGAACTGAACTAGAACTGAACTAGAACTGAACTAGAACTGAACTAGAACTGAACTAGAACTGAACTAGAACTGAACTAGAACTGAACTAGAACTGAACTAGAACTGAACTAGAACTGAACTAGAACTGAACTAGAACTGAACTAGAACTGAACTAGAACTGAACTAGAACTGAACTAGAACTGAACTAGAACTGAACTAGAACTGAACTAGAACTGAACTAGAACTGAACTAGAACTGAACTAGAACTGAACTAGAACTGAACTAGAACTGAACTAGAACTGAACTAGAACTGAACTAGAACTGAACTAGAACTGAACTAGAACTGAACTAGAACTGAACTAGAACTGAACTAGAACTGAACTAGAACTGAACTAGAACTGAACTAGAACTGAACTAGAACTGAACTAAAACTGAACTAGAACTGAACTAGAACTGAACTAGAACTGAACTAGAACTGAACTAGAACTGATCTACAACTGAACTAGAACTGAACTAGAACTGAACTAGAACTGAACTAAAACTGAACTAAAACTGAACTAGAACTGAACTAGAACTGAACTAGAACTGAACTAGAACTGAACTAGAACTGAACTAGAACTGAACTAGAACTGAACTAAAATAATTAAAATTTGCTAAAATTAAATAAAGTATTACGAAAGGTTTTCGAACTATCGTTAAATAGAAGAGGAGTTTATTAAAAAATATTTCGTATTATACACGAAATTTTTGTAAATATTATGTAAAAAGTAGTAATTTTCGTAAAATTGAGCATTGATTATTTTCAGTGTATGAAAATCATCATAAGTGTGTGTCTAATTCGTTGTCTTATAAAGAATAATAAAAGATCTTTTTAACTTACCTCACATCTGGATGTGCATCTAACATCGCTCTCATTAATGTGGTCCCCGATCTTGGGACACCACCAATAAAAATTAATGGCATCTCTCTATTATATGAATAAACTTTTTGATTGTCTCCTTCAACATATTTCTGTAAATAAATGAGTTTGTAATTTATTTCATTTTTTTCGACAAGAGAGTGAGTGTTTATAATAAATATAAAATAAATTGAGCTAATAGAATGGTTATTTAGGAAAGTATAAAAATAAACTAGCGAACAAATGACAAACTAAGATAAATTTTTTAACAGCAACAAATGGATATACAGCGAACAATACAAGTAGTAGCTGAGTGTCATCAGCTGCAAAATGAAGTGTTTTCTTTATGTAGAAAAAAAGAAAGACTCACTCTTAAAATATATACCCATAACACACTTTCAATGGGGAATTCAAAAAAGCACAAGGAAAAAACGAGACCAAGACTGACACTTTTCTTATTGGTCTTTAGAGTATTCCCTGGACACACAATGAACATAATTCAAACAGAAAAGTAGTTGGTTGTTAAAAAGGGGAAAAAAGGAAACAAATAGGGAATTTATATTTTAAAAGTGTTGGTATTATTTTAAAGTTACATATAATAAAGGTAAAAATACAACAACTATATATAACTATATGTACTACACAAATAATTCCCAATTTAAGCAAGATAACAGAAGAATAAACAATCTGATTTAACACTAGAGTTAAAACGAATCTGCTGCTATCACTCCAACTGCTTACAAACATATATTTCACTTCATTCATTCAGCCAACTGCTTTTAGTAGCTGAGCAGCATATTAAGTGAAAAAAAACTGAAACCTTAACACAAACTAAAGGCAGTTGAATAATAGAAGAGGGAGAAAAAAAGTGAAATTGAATTAATGTTTGCTAAAGAGTTATTTTTATCTCAATTCTGTTTTTTTCTTTTTTATCCCTTTTTTAGAAAGTTAAATTATTTAAAAGAAGAGAAGAAAAAACTACTATGGATCTTTAGTCTACAAAAAAAAAATCTACAAACACTCAGTCGCACACTTACAATACATATACATTTATACTTCCACCGGAACTTAAACTCTTGAAAGTATTAAGGTGCACACAATAATCCAACTAAAAGAAGAAAAAAATAAGGGAAATGAAAAGAAAAAATTTAAAGTAAAAAACAACAGTACTAAACTAGAAAAAAGCTTCTCAAGTGTGCTGTAGTGTGCAACAAATTGAATCTCAGTACTACCATCAAAACATTACAGGACTCCTCTTTTATTTTATTTTTGGTTCAGGGTTTTACTACCACTTTCACAGTGTAAGAATATTAGTGTTCCAGACCTACAAAGGAATCATGTCATTGTAAAAGATTTTGAAACTAACTAATTAACTTACCAACTAACTAACGAACTAACTAACTAACTAACTAACCAACTAATTAACCAACTAACTAACCAAGTAACTTACTAATTAACCAACTAACTGTTAGGACAACATAACTAACTAACTAACTAATTGATTAACTAACTAACTAACTAACTAATTAACTAACTTACTAAGTAACTAACTAACTAATTAGTTAACTAATTAACTAACTAACCAACCAACTAACTAACCGTTAGGACAATATAACAATTAAATCCCACAAGGACCCAGAATCTTGAATTTCTCAAGTGTCTCATGCGTTAAGGAAAAAATGTCTTAGCGGAATGTGGGAACACATTTTAGCAATTTAAATTATAAAGTGCATTAAAAGAATTCACTCTTTTAATTATAGAAAACTCTATATATCTAATTTTTTCTCCCTTAATTTTTTGTTTCTTTGTCACATTTACAACAATATATGTGTTTTAACGCTCTTTTTCTAGCAAAATTTATTTTGTTTTTCTATTTTGCTTTAAACAATGTTTGTACTTGACTTGATTTGGCCAAAAGAAAGAAATGGTTAGATTTTAAAGAGTTAAGAAGAATGCTATATACATACACATACGTATGTATGTAAGAAGCTATAAAGATGTTGAATATGTTATATTTTTATTTATATTGTGAACTACTACTTATAAGCACCTTTAATGTAACACACATTACTTTTTTTCTCCAGAATTCTATTTGATTGTAAATAAGAAAAAAAAAAACGTTAATATAAAGCAGTATTTTGTTATAAAAGGAATCAACGCTCGCACACATCCATTTATACATCGACATATATAAAAAAAAAAACTATAACATTTACCATTACAACGAGATCAAAGTAAAAAAGTAATACAATACATTTAAACATACTTTTGTAGCATAATGATGAAAATCACAGAGCATATTGAGGTCACACTTTTTTTACAAAAAAAAAAAAAAGTCATGAAAGGTAACCTTACATGATCTTCTAACTTGACGTCTATTAAACGCATACTCATGTTAAAAAGGATTTTTTCATCTCCCTTCTCATTTTTTTGGGTTTATTTTATTATTTCTTTTTTGTGTCAAATTGAGGGTATAACAACTACATCAACAACAACAATAATAATAAAAAGCAAGTGGAAGTGGCAGAAGTAGCTGCAACATGTTATAAACATACATGTATGAGTTAGTGAATGAATGAATGTTGCATGAGTATGTGCATTTTTACTGCAGTTGAAAGTCAAACAATAAATGTTAAGGGATATGCACTTATATGAAGAAAAAGTTTACAACAAAAAATATGTATATAATAGTCCCAAATGGAAAAACTTTAAATTTAGAAATACATATTGTTAAGAAGATAAAGGATTGAAGAAAAAGAAAATATTTAGAAGATCAAAGGTTACTATCTTAAGTTTCCTGGAAAACCTAATTTTAAAAGTAATAATAAGTTAAAAAACTTAACTTTACAATAGCAATTTAATGCATTATTTTAACAAGTCATTGAAGGCAAGTATTCCCACAATGGTTTATAAATCGAAAAAAAGTACTTGCAATTTCGCTTACAAAGAAGTTGATAAGTAAGTTGTTTTGTTTTTTTTTCATAAAAAAGACTAGACTATAGACTAGACTATAGACTAGACTATAGACTAGACTATAGACTAGACTATAGACTAGACTATAGACTAGACTATAGACTAGACTATAGACTAGACTATAGACTAGACTATAGACTAGACTATAGACTAGACTATAGACTAGACTATAGACTAGACTATAGACTAGACTATAGACTAGACTATAGACTAGACTATAGACTAGACTATAGACTAGACTATAGACTAGACTATAGACTTGAACTACTTATTAAAAGTTTATAGGTTAGAAAAAGTACCATTAATGCCGCAGGAGTTTTTCCGATATCAAAAAGTACTTTAAAACAGTACTTAAGCACTAAATTACCCATGCCTGGTAGGTATATAGGTATTAATTTTGGTTGTTACAAACATTTCATTTATACACTTTTTACATTTACACACTTACCTCATCTCCTCTTACCATCATAGCTTGACCAGCCGCAGAAGCTGCAGGTGATGATTCGTCTCTGAAGAAACACATTGGACGCAATTCCGTAAATTTAAATAAAAACATTGTGACAACAACAATAGCAAACATGACCCAAAGGGTGGTCTTTTTATTGCGATAAGGCAGACGCATGATGATTATTTTCAATTCAATGCGGGGTTTTAGGTTAGATTTTTTTTGTATAATTTTTAGTTATGTATTAGAGTAGTTTTTTTTTTTGTTGGCGTAGGTTTGTTTTTATGAAATTTTAATTAAAATTTAGAATAGAATTTATAAACGTACATACACATTCAAAAAATTGTTTCCAATAATAAACTAAAATTTATGTGAAAGAGAATACTAGCTTTAAACTAAAAGCTGCTACATTTAATGAATTTTCTACTAAAAACATATAAAATACATACAAAGTTATGTATGTTTAGATGTATGTAGGTATTTATGTATAACTAAATGTATTTTGTTGCTACATGCCACCACATTTAATTTATTATTGTTTGTCTTTTTTATTATTGTTATTATTTTTGGTGGCAATATTGAAAATAAACTTAGTCTTCATTAATTTTCTTGGTTTATTTGTTTTATTTTATGGTTATTTTCTACTTTTTGTGAGTTTTTGTCAATTTTGTTTCTTAAGCTTTTATTTTTTAATAGTTGTAGGTTGGTTTCCTTTTCCTTTTATATGCCACTTATTATAATAGTCTTGTTATTTTTATATATTTTTGTGCTAAATCAGTGATTTTTTGTCGGAGTTTTGGTAGGGATAAGTAAGGACTCTCTACTACAGCCATAGAATTTCACATATGGTTTTGTTTTTGTATTGTCTTTCTAGCCAGTGACTATGACGACGATGACAACAACGACAATGCTGTTGATGATGAGTATGGTGATGATGACGGGGATTTTGTTATTAGTGCCATGATGATTTTATTATACTTTAGTTGCAGAAAAATACATATTATTAACAAAAATAATACATTATTTTGTTGTTGGCATGGACAAGATGTTAAAGTAGTATAGCAGCTTCTCCCGCTCTTTTGCTTTTATGAGGGTTTTGTTTTGGTTGTTGTTAATTTGTAACAGGATCCTTAAAGGCAAATAAACACACAAAAAACAAGGTGATTTTTTTTCCTTTCTTGTCACTGCTTCAGCTTTTTTGTTGCTGAAATTTGGCTCTGTTGTCGTTGGTATATTTTTTGGTGATTATTTTAATAATGATGAAGGCGATGACTTTGTTGTGGTATTATTTGTTCCTTTACCAAAAAACTTTATGTCAGTTTGGCTGTCACTTTTTTATTTTTTTTTTTTTGCTTTTTAGCCTTGTTATCAAATTTTTGTGTTTTAAAACAAGTAAAAAGGGTTTTCTAGTTACAACAACTTTTTTATATTCCACTCATAAATTCCACTGAGTTTTATTTTCTTTTTTTGTTTTTTTATGTTTTTTGTCCTGTAAGTGCTAGTGTAGTAGTCCTTGAGCTATGCTTTCCTTATTTGTTATGTGTTGCTGGTGAAAACTGCAAAATATTCTAAAGAATAAACAAAAAGTTATATTAGAAATAGAAAGACAAAATAAATTAAATAAAAAAGGAATTTTATTAATTTTGGGTTGCCGGATATTAAAGTCATTTATATTTTGAATATATAATTGAAAATTGATATTGTTTTTAATACATAATTGTTTCAATCCAACTCTTTACTGATTATTTAAAGTGTTTATAGAAGCTTCTAGTTTTGCCAATATTTCCCCACCATTTTTCGTTAAACCATATCACAGAAACCGTTAAAATTAGTTTTTTTGTCAAAACCATTTTAAAACTTGAATCTAGACTAGACTATGGACTAGATTATAGGCTAGACTATTGACTAGACCATAGACTAGACTATAGACTAAACTATAGACTATAGACTAGACTATAGACTAGACCATAGACTAGACTATAGACTAAACTATAGACTATAGACTAGACTATAGACTAGACTATAGACTAGACTATAGACTAGACTATAGACTAGACTATAGACTAGACTATAGACTAGACTATAGACTAGACTATAGACTAGACTGTAGACTATACTATAGACTAGACTATAGACTAGCCTATAGACTAGACTATATATTAGACTATAGATTAGACTATAGACTAGACCATAGACTAGACTATAGACTAGAACAGTCTATAGACTAGATTATAGACTAGACTATAAACTAGGCTATAGACTAGACTAAAGACTAGACTATGGACTTGACTATGGACTAGACTATAGACTAGACTATAGACTTGACTATAGTCTAGACTATACACTAGACTATAGGTTTGACTATATACTAGACTATAGACTTGACTATATACTACACTTTCTGTAAAAAACATAAGTGATTTTCCTTAAACAGATGTCAAAACTTTTCAAAAAAAAAAAACATTTAAATATTTATAAGTACTAAATAGGATTTAAGGATTCAATTTACAAAAATCCAATTTCAGAATAATTTACAGCTATAATATCCCCAAAAGCATAAAATAAACGTAAATCTTTTTGTAAACTTTTCTCTTTAAGAAAGATCGTTAAAATGTTTAAGAACTTTGACAAAAAACTGTCATTATTCTTTTTCCAAACTACAAAAGTGATTTGAAAAAGAAATATTGTCCTTTTCTTTGAAAATAAAATTATTGTTAAAGTTCATTGAAACGAATTTAACAGTAGTAAACAAGACTATTGATTTCACATTAGTTGCCATGGATAAATAAATGTGTTTTTAGTGATAATACGACTACTGCGAATATACAACTTCATACATAAACAAGACACATACGAATAATGTAAAATTCTACAGCCAAACGTCCATTTATTTATATATAATACGATTTCAACCTTCTAAACAAATAATATAAACAAACCTTATGGTTAAATGTGGTAGATTTAATATCCCATTAGTTTTGAAAGTGGGTAATGTCTACCTTATAAAATATTACTCTAGTATAAGTACTTTTCTATGAGTAGTCTAAAGAGGGGTTAATTATCTCTTTAGTGTGCCCAAGTAATCTAAAATGTAGTCACTTATTTTGTTATGTTTAAGTTTAACTGTCTTCTTTGGCTGTCCTTCTCCCGATATATTAGCATAAATCACTACACATTTTCTAACACTGCTGGAACATCTTGAATCTATATAAGTATATCGTCTTTGAACATGATGTATGTATTAGTGAATGAATAAGTATATGTAATTTATGTACGATTGTTAACAGACGTACATAAAATAAAACAGCCAAATAAAAATGTGATGGCTAAAATGTCGATTAAGTTTTACCAAGTTAACACATAATAAATGTTTTCTCTTACACGTCTAAACACGAAAACGTCTACCATCATTACGATACGAAATTATTCAAATAAGCTTATTTTCTTTGGCTTAATCGAAACCTGTTTATCAATTTAAGACATTGTAATAGCAATCAATTTCTATATAATATATATATTCAATTAGAACAATAATTGAGTTATATTAATGAGGAGAAGGAGAAAGGAAGCACTACAAAAGAATAATGATGAGATAAATAAGTTAATGTTTCTTTGGATTTTCTACTGATCCATGGAAAATTTAACGGAACTTGCCCGATATCGATAATTTCCATAGAAAACTTAACGGAATGTCATTTTCATAATTACCTAGTGAAATATTTTTAAATTTTCGTAATGAATATCGTAGGTAATGTAGTTATTTCATACATTACTTGGTAATGAGTGGTCATTTGTCTACAGCGTATCTTTTGAGAAATTGGTAATTGGTTTTAACCCTAGTTGATATTAGAAATTATTTAAAGAAATATTATTTTAACATTTGTGTAAACCATTTCCAATAGAATGATAAATAACTTGTTAATAGAACACTGAGATAATAAATTACTGTATGTTTTAAATCCAGAAAAATTTATAACCAGTTATTTTTTTCTAATCGTCCAACAAAAATAAGTAGTTATTCACACAAAAAGTAAGTACTCACACTTTGATCCGATATTACTTGTCTATTTACTGGTTAAGTAAAAATTTTGCTGTGTAATTTAACAAATGTTAAAATTTTTTAAAGAAAACTTAATGGATTTCAACATTTTCCAAAGAAAACTTTATGATTGACAAGTTTTTCAATAGAAAACTCAACGGATGTCATAATTATCGTAAGAAGAATTGAAAGATTCCAAAGTTTATCATAAAAAACTTTGCAAGTGACAGCATTCTTCAACTTGACTTATATTAACGTTTACTATAGAAAACTTCACAGAAATTAACATTTTTCATAGTAAATGAATAGATCGTAGTGTTTTTATACCCTACACCACTATAGTGGGAGGGTATTATACGTTTGTGGTTATGTTTGTAACACACAAAAATATTGGTTATATACCCACCTTAAAGTATATTAAACGATTCAGAATCATGTATGTAGTCTGTCTGTCTGTCCATGTAATCCTTGTGAGCAAGGTACAGAGCGCAACATTCAAGATAATTTGATGAAACATGAAACAAGCTTGTTTTATGGCACAGGGACGAAGCCTATTGAAAATGGTTGCATTCGGTCCATTATTTCACCTAGCCCCCATACAGCCGTACTTCCCGATTTGGGATTTTTATACCATAATTATGTCAAATATACTATTATCTATCTATCTAAAAATTGGCACAAATAAGTTTTATATAAGTATAAATGACAATGCAGATTTTCGTAATGATCAGCCCTTATTTGACCCTAGCCCCCATACAAACCACCCCTTCAAAAAATGTCTTAAACGTCTAAAATTGACTTGTAACCATTTGTATCACAATGAAACTCAAAAAAAACTAACTTTATTTAAAAATATATCATTTTCCCAAATTAAATGAAGATCTGCCCATGTTTAACCTATATACTCCTATATAAAGCCTCATTTACAAAATTTTGTTTTTTATCAATAAATTGCAGTTCTTAATAGAAATAAATTTTCGCACAGTTGTATTTTAAAAGGATTTTAAAAAATAGCAATCTTCCTAATAAGCAAAATTTAAAATTTTAATCCTGTAAACTGCTCTTTTTACACTCATGATTGATGTCAAATTGTTCAAAATTATTATTTATAACAAAATTGTATGTTTTAGTCAAATGTTTAAATACATTTTATTTCTAAATTTTCTTAATTAAAACGAAAATATTTTTGGTAAAATACCATTTTCAGCACAAATTAGCAAAACTGTGCTCTTTTGCAAATTAAACCAGAAATGTAAAAATTCAATGAAATTTAAGTAAATATGATATAAAATTTAAATAAATATGTTTTTAGCATTTAGTATCATAGGTATTCTATGCAATAATTTGTAAAACATACTATCAATATCAACAATATTATCAACATTAATACGATATAATATGTGTTGGTTAACCAAATATAATGAATAAAATTTTACTTTCATACACATGTATGTGTATGAAATGCAAATAATGGAAAATTTTAGAAATGACCAGAGAGAAATTCAAAGTTTAGAGGTATGAACATAGAATACTAGGAGTAGACAATAATTTTGCTAAATATTAAATTGGAAGTTTATGTTAAATAGTTTGAAATTGTTTTTCCCTCAAAGGAATTTAAAGTATTTATATTTAAATAAATATTCAATAAACATATTTGCCATAAAACTCTACCTTTCTAACTTAATATAATATTCATTTAATGTTAGTACGAGGGTCAAATAAAGTTTTAAAATCCAATAGAATAATATCCTTTTAAATGAGTTGATTGTAGATATAATAACAAATAAACACACAGTGTCATAAAACCCTGCAGTTTTACATGGAAAACATCCTATTACTTTCAAAGTAAATATATTTCTCATATATTTTCTTTTCCCTAATTTATATAGTTTTCAAATTATTTAAAACTTAGAAAGAAGACATTCGAAACTCCAACTAATCCATTGCAAAAAGTAAATTTACAATCTGTGAATGATAAATAATCTGGCCTAATCCCTGCCATCTACATGGTAAATTTAAAATAATCATTATAATGGGTGGGTGTCAGATTGCATGTGAGTAAATGTATGTGAAAGTATGTGTGAGTGTGTTTGTGAGGGAGAGTAAAAGTTTGTGTTTGTTTTTAAGAATGATTGGTAAAATGGGTAAATATTTGTTCAGAGATTTAAACATTCGGGTCAAAGATCCCATACGTGGTTTTTAGTTTCATGCTTCACTTGTCATATTGGGCGAATAACCAAACCAAAAGATAGATAACAAATAATAACAACACCAACAAGAACTCAACTCATAAAAATACACAACAACAATAATAATTTCATTCGAACATTTTATTTATTGTCAAGAATACTTTGCCATTTGGAATGCCACATCTGGATGAACGTAGTAATAGCTTTAGTCCAGGAATGTACGAGGCAGCTGAGGAAAATATCCAAGATAGATAGATAGATAGATAGATAGATAGATAAGTAGATATATAGATAGATAGATAGATAGATAGATAGATAGATAGATAGATAGATAGATAGATAGATAGATAGAT